>NC_090266.1:286017532-286385032 GCF_040414725.1 Anabrus simplex | reverse complement strand
GCTCCTGGAGCTTACTGTTTCTTGCAGCGGCTATAGTTCAATGTTCGAACACTGCGATCGGATCTTCCGTGTAATCGAGAAGGTAAAACGAAACTGAGAGAGAATATATTTGCCACAACATTATCGTGCCCTGGTATAGAACGCGAGTCGCAAGGTGTTACACGAACAATGTTTTTGGACCACATAACTTACTTCAACATCTTCTTCTAAACAAAGGCCAGTCCTCGTAAAGGTGAAACGCTGACTGTGTCAAATTATAAATACGTCGAATACAACAGCAATGGACTGTCGTGCAATGTGTCAGTGCGAGTACCATGGTGAGGGATGTCCTTGTTTTGGAGAAACCAGGAGCTAGTCTTTCGTTATCAGACGCATCAAGTGTTCTACATCGCATTTTCTTAAAAGTCAATGCAAATAAGGCAAGCAATGTTCGTAATATGTTTCATCCGATTGTTTGTCGTCCTACAACCAGGTAGTTTCAACTGGGAGTAATGATGCGTCCGGTGATGTTGTTGGTGCTGAATAATGATGAACTTCCTGTGAACTTCATTTCCTTGGTGAATATACATCTTGTTGCATTGTAACGATAATTACTCTCACAGTAAGTCTGCTGTATAATACAGTCTGCTGTCTGATTCATGCACCAAGCTCTCCAATTGTACGCACGCAAACGCGAGAAGTGAAGTGACGGGATTTGCAGTAGAAAGAGTGAAGCTGTGCAGGAGACACTAGTAGTTCTGTATTTCGTTTACTTCCCTCACTCATTACACTTGTCATACACGAACCTACGGCTCCAGCCGACATTCACCTTGATCTCAATTAGTATGGATACTGACAAGTGCACTGACAAGTGCAGTTCGTGTGTGTTGTTTACTTGTTTGTCCGCATGTTAAGCCACACTACCACAGCTAACGTCATTTCTTACCCGGACACGTCCTCTTTTTCGTTAGTTAAAAATGTATTTGTTCGTGGCGTCGACCTCTGTAGATCTTTTGCCACTACTTTCACCATATGATATGAACCTACGTGTAAGTGGAAGTGTAGAGTGTTGAATGTGGGGAAAGGAACGTTAAGGACGACACAAACACCCAGTCCCCAGGCCAGGGATATTTATCATTTACAATTAAAAGCCCCTGACCCGGCCGAGAATCGAACCCGGCTGTGAGCTAGCATGCGGGAGATAGTAGGTTCGAATCCCACGATTGGCAGCCCTGAAAATGGTTTTCCGTGGTTTCCCATTTTCACACCAGGCAAATGCTGGGGCTGTACCTTAATTAAGGTCACGGCCGCTTCCTTCCAACTCCTAGGCCTTTCCTATCCCATCGTCGCCATAAGACCTATCTGTGTCGGTGCGACGTAAAGCCCCTAGCAAAAAAAAAATCGAACCCGGGGTTGCCGGATGGCAGGCGGACGCGTTGTCCCCTACACCGCGGGGCCGGACATTCTAAGTATTGTCCCCTGAAATATTTTTGACACTTGGGAAGGAAACAGAAGCCAGTAAGTGGGCCTGCCTGAAGCTGACTGACAGATGACAGGTGTCAATGGGCTCCTCTGAAGCAGAGCTCGGAAATAACACACCAAGGCAAGGGGAAGATAGTAGTGACCGATTGGAAAGGAAGAGATACTCCTACCATACCAAACCCCATGGTGCAAGAGCCCCGAAGGGCCATGGCCTACCAAGCGACCTCTGTTCAGCCTGGAGGCCTGCAGATTACGAGGTGTAGTGTGGTCAGCACGACGAAAACTCTCGACCGTTATTATAGACTTTCTAGACCGGGGCTGCCATCTCACCGTCAGATAGGTCTTCAATTGTAATCACTTAAGCTGAGTTGACCTCGAACCAGCCCTCTGATGCAGGTCAAAATCCCTGACCTGGCCGGGAATCGAACCCGGGGTGTCCGGGTACGAGACAGGCACGCTACCCCTACACCACGGGGCCGGCAGAGATACTGTTAATTGCTTAAAATACGTCGTTTTATTCTATGGACTCATATCGTTAATTCACAATTCAAAGTAGAAAAGCTGGGAATTTCTTACCTTTGAAAGTAAAAGCAATGCTATCGAAATTCACTGAAGAAGATTGTGAAGATGAATGTACAAACTTTAGTCCGCAAATTTCACAACATTATTCGTCATGCCTGGATTATTGGAAAATGTGTATGTTGAACAGTTTTATGAACTGTACCCTTTCATTTGTGTATGTCTGAATGATCCAGTAGTTCGAGGAAAAACTGAACTTGCTTTCCAGTACATTATTTCAAAGGGCATCAGTATTTATGTCCGCCTCTGCGGTGTAGTGGTTAGTGTGATTAGCTGCCACCCCCAGAGGCCCGGGTTCGATTCGCGGCTCTGATACGAAATTTGAAAAGTGGTACGAGGGCTGGAACGGGGTCAACATAAAACTACAAGCTTGCTTTTTATAATAATAATAATAATAATGATAATAATAATAACAATAATAATAATAATAATAATAAAATAACGGCGTGTGCCCTCGGAAGAGGTCTGGTGCAGGTCTTTCGAGTTGACGCCACATAGGCGACCTGCGCGTCTGTGAAGATAGGGCCCTATCTAAGATGAAATCTAATGCTGAGTACTTCACAACAACGTAGCCCCCGAGCCATAGTGATTAACTAACGACAGTTAAAATCTCCTACCCGACCGGGAATCGAACCCGAGACACCGTGGACCAAGGCTATAATGCTAACCATTCAGCAATGAGGCCGGAAATAATAATAATAATAATAATAATAATAATAATAATAATAATAATAATACCGGGCGAGTTGGCCGTGCGCGTAGAGGCGCGCGGCTGTGAGCTTGCATCCGGGAGATCGTGGGTTCGAGCCCTACGGTCGGCAGCCCTGAAGGTGGTTTTCCGTGGTTTCCCATTTTCACACCAGGCAAATGCTGGGGCTGTACTTTAATTAAGGCCACAGTCGCTTCCTTCCAACTCCTAGGCCTTTCCTGTCCCATCGTCGCCATAAGACCTATCTGTGTCGGTGGGACGTAAAGCAACTAGCAAATAATAATAATAATAATAATAATAATAATAATAATAATAATAATAATAATAATAATAATAATAATAATAATAATACCGGGCGAGTTGGCCGTGCACATAGAGGCGCGCGGCTGTGAGCTTGCATCCGGGAGATCGTGGGTTCGGGCCCCACGGTCGGCAGCCCCGAAGATGGTTTTCCGTGGTTTCCCATTTTCACACCAGGCAAATGCTGGGGCTGTACCTTAATTAAGGCCACGGCCGCTTCCTTCCGACTCCTAGGCCTTTCCTGTCCCATCGTCGCCATAAGACCTATCTGTGTCGGTGCGACGTAAAGCAACTAGCAAAAAAAAAAAAAACAAAAAAAAACATTAGGGCTCGGATGTTTAAGACCTAAAAATAGCCCAAATAAGCAAGCAAATATGACCTCAAAAGCGACAAAATATGATGTAAAAATTGCAGAATATGACACGAAAATGATTAATCTAATAAATATGGCCATTTTAAAATAAGTTACAAATCGAAACGGCAATTCCTTTGATACATATTTGTTAACTAAATTGTTTATTCTTAGTTTTATAATAATTTTCAGAATATCCATGTTTAGCAGTTATTCACAGTCTATTGTCCTCGATTTACTTATCAAACATTTGGGAATACATACCTATATAGTACTAAGTTCGCTAAGATTATCAGATCACACAACATTTTAAAAGTCAAAACATGTTTGCACCCTTCATTGTTGGTTTGAAATACGAGAAAACTAGAAATCAATCTGTTTTTTGAAAATATTTTGGAACGTTTAAATCCAGATTACATAAATATTACTCAAATGCGTTAAAGTTTAAATTGAACACCACGAAACGAATTAAGTAGATGTCTTTCGATACATTATTGTATGGCGGCAGGGCAAATAGTGCAAACTCCCGTAACTTTTTATTCATCTCCGCGGGTTGTATTAAAGTGTATGACAAGATTCATCTTCAAATCATCAGGCGTGAAAGGTCTCCGATTATCACTTAACACATTCTTGTAAGAAGATAATAATAATGTTATTTGCTTTACGTTCCACTAACTTCTTTTACGGTTTTCGGAGACGCCGAGGTGCCGGAATTTTGTCCCGCAGGAGTTCTTTTACGTGCCAATAAATCTACCGACACGAGGCTGACGTATTTGAGCACCTTCAAATACCACCGGACTGAACTAGGATCGAACCTGCAGAGTTGGGGTCAGAAGGCCAGCGCCTCAACCGTCTGAGCCACTCAGCCCGGCTTCTTGTAATAAGAGAAGCTTCTTTCTACGTTACAAGACGTTATTGGTGCATATTTAAATAATATTAAATCACTGCTGTCGAGTATGCACTCATCTTGAAATGTACTAGTATCCTCTCCTCTAAGAACATCATTTATCTTTCACACACAGCGAAAGGCGTCACTTCGATTATGCACATTTTAAAGTTTCCATTTTACACTGACGCCAACTATCCCATGTGATTGTTGTGCTGAAAGTTCAACACTTTCCACATTTTCAATATTTACATGAATTTCTAAGCTAGCAGCTTCTAAACGAGTAATTGCACTCGATATAATTCCAAAGTTCGACTGAATATATGCCAGACTCTCTGACAAACTGTTGGAAAACATTTCCTGCGCAATCTTTATAGAAGAGGCAGAGCAATCCACTTGTATTAACTATAGATGTGATACAGAAAGCAGTTTTGTGAATACTAGTTCTCATTTGGAAAGTTGACGATGATTTTGCACAGCTACAGCTGTCGCCAAACCGTCGAAATATGACCCAAATATGACGTTCCTACGAAAATAGCTCAAAATATGACCTTATTGACAAAAAATAGCCAAACTATGCATTTATATGACAAATAATAATCACTTAATTGTGACGATAATTACCTGATTTGCACCAGAATCCAATCAGGTAAATAAAAGAGAGACAAAGAAAAAATATGACTTTTCCTAAACATCCGAGCCCTAATAATAATAATAAATGTTCTGTCAGTGGCTTTGCCATGTTAGCACGATACTCCCTCCGGTGGTATCTCAATGTGCTCAAATAAGGTCGTGATGTAGGGATGGCATGCCTGTTTCTTCTTTAGAGCCTCGTGTTTGATTCCCGGTCAGTCCAGTGGTTTCAGTTCAGGATTTAGCACTAGAACGAGATTCACTCAGCCTCGTGAGACCAACTGTGGTGCTGTTTAACTTCAGAGGTAGTAGTGACAGTCCTGAAAGCCAAGCTATAAAACGTTAAGGATGTCGTTAGGCTGACCACGTAGCGCTCCAATACCTGCAAGCTGTCCGACTCGTTGGCTGAACGGCCAGCGTACTGGCCTTCGGTTCAGAGGGTCCTGGGTTCGATTCCCGGCCGGGTCGGGGATTTTAACCTTAATTGGTGAATTCCAGTGGCACGGGCTGGGTGTATGTGTTGTCTTCATCATCATTTCATCCTCATATCGACGCGCAGGTCGCCTACGGGAGTCAGATAGAAAGACCTGCACCTGGCGAGCTGAACCCGTCCTGGGATATCCCGGCACTAAAAGCCATACGACATTTCACATTTCATTTCACCTGCAAGCTATATGGCTGGGCAACAGTCGTCTTGACATTCCAAGAACGCGGTTATTTTGCCAATAGGCCAGCCTCGTGTCAGTAGGTTTACTAGCAAGTAAGGGAACATCCATGGGACAAAATTCCGGCACCTCACAGTCTCCGAAAAACATAGAAGTGGTTAGTGGAACGCGAACTCCAGTAGGAGATTCTTAAGTGCCCGTAAATCTACGAACTAGAGATTAGCGTATTCGAGGTCCTGCAAATACAAGCAGACTAATCCGGGTTCGAACCCGCCAATTTGGGCTGAGGAGGCCAACGCTGAACCAATCTGAAACAATCAGAATTGTGAGTAACGAAACAGTGGCACAGGCTCACTTGTGCTCGGAAGTAAGAAACAAGAATTCCTAGAGCAGAAGGCGAACATTACATTTTGTCTGTTATTGGAAAAATCATCTTCGGAGACAAACTCTTCAACATGGAATAAATGTCTTCACAGCAGTCGAAGAAAATTTGGCAAAATCACAGTGAAATGAAAGTCATACTGGAGGGATTTCTTTTACAGGGATTTATCTATTCGGAATTTATTCCTGAGTGAAAAACAATACACAAGGAGTCGTATCTGAACATTTTGTGTCGTTTACGAGAGTTCACCCATCATAAGTGGTCTGAGATGTGGTGAAATGGGTAATGATGTCAGCTATCTCTTCACGATAACATACTTACGCTAAGCTAGTTGGGTGCGTGGTACGGGCCACGCTATTAGAGCTTACATTCGGAAGATGTTGGGTTAGAAACCCACCATCGGCAGCCCTGAAAATGGTTTGCCTTATTTCCCCCACCCTCACACCAAGAAAGCGCTAAGGCTGTACTTTAATTATGTCCACGAACAGTCTCTTCATTGTCTGTTCCATTATCACCAAAAACTATCTGAGTTAGTGCGACATTAAACCACTGGTGGAAAAAATCATCGTCTGCACATTGATCCCTATTGCTCTTAGAGTTTCAGGTAAAAAAAATAGAACTGTTAAATTCTTCCAAGTACAATAACACATGTGGGAAGATGTCATTTAGCATCAGAAAATGAGGTGAAAACAGCATCGCCAGGGGCACTGGGGGAAGTTGTTGAAGATAACTTCCAGTAGCGCTTCCAGAAGCTTTATCAAAAGAGTGTGCATCAGTGATTTAAGATACTGACGGTAAGGATCTGTACAATCATGATGTCCCCGGACTTTTGGATCTTATCTCGTGTGTGTGCGCATAAATATATCCTTAATAAACATATACAGGGTGTTAGGTGTATACCTGCAGATATTTCTTCTAGCAATAGAGAACGATGTGACGAACCACTATATATCAAACTTTTAGTAATTCTCGGAAGTTATTTTCGAGAGCAAAGAGATACGATGTTTTTAGAATAGGTAGTATGCCTTGTTCTTGTGAATGAATAGCTTCCCTTTGAGAACAGGCGAGTCACGCGCCATGCGTGCCAAACTGGTTTCTGTTTATGTTTACGTACAACAGCTGAACGCTACCACGAGATGTTACGTAACATCCTTGTCAAACTGGTTTTATGTTTAAGAGCAACTGAGCTACGATAACAGCTGAAGGTGGCTACTACAGTAGCGTATGCCTTGTTACGTTACATTCTCGCCAGACTGGTTTCGTAGTTGTCAGTATTCAGTTTCCGTCTTAGGGGCTTCAGACAACCCTGGTCATCGGTTTCGGACCCTGGATGTACCGAATTCTCAGTGTTAATACTGGTTCATTTGCTGTTATGTCCTTTAAGGGATTGGGATACGTGTGGTCATCAGCCCCGTGGTCTAGTGAGTATGGAAATGACCTGAAAACCTGAATCGGTGAGGGACCTGTACGAGCGTGTGATATAATTATTGGTTGGTATAGGCGCGCCGGGACGTGAAATACAGTAGATCCCCGTTGTGCATTGCGTAAAGGTACAAGAAAGATGGCAGGTCCTTACGCCAACGAAAGCAGTTATGGGATGCCCAAATGAGTAGGATCGGAATTGAATTATCGAAACACATCGAACGTTTAGTTTCAAAGGAATATTGGACATGTTATACAACTAAATAAATTAAACGTACCTACATTTCGTGCCTCCTTCTGGGCTGAGTTGCTCAGACGGTTGAGGTGCAGGCCTTTTGATTCCAACTTTACAGGTTCGGACCTGGCCCAGTCCGGTGGTATTTGAAGGTGCTCAAATACTGTAGGTCAGCCTCGTGTCGGCAGATTTTCTGGTACATAAAAAGAACTCGTGCGAGACTAAATTCGGGCACCTCAGCGTCTCAGAAAACCGTAGAAGTAGTTAGTGGGACGTAAAGCACTTAACGTTATTATTATTATTATTATTATTATTATTATTATTATTATTATTATTATTATTATTATTATTATTATTATTAGGTCATTAAAAGCTGAAATACGTGGAAGAAAATAGTAAAATATGCGTGGTTTAAGAGGAAACAAGATGAAATGTATGTCACGTGAGTTAGCATCGTTCGCAGTAGTTACCTACAGATTACTATGCGTAAAACGAGAACCAGGTCAAGCTCGTGTGGATGAGTCAGCTGTAATCTCGTATTGTGTATAAACATCAAACATACACATCAATAAATATAAGAAACATAAACAAGGTTACACGTTAGAGACATGTAGCTATTAACCTGAACGCCAGGCCGACGGTCGCTTTCATGAGTACAGATGAGTTATCAAATTATACACAATCTACAGATGTCGAACTTATCTAAGAAGATTCCGCCACAACTATATTACATTTTACTATGATGGTGCTAATAACAAATCGCAGCAGCTATTGGCTTTACGTCGCACCTACACAGATAGGCCTTATGGCGACGATGGGACTGGAACGGGCTAGGACAGGGAAGGAAGCGGCCGTGGCCTTAATTAAGGTACAGCACCAGCATTTGCCTGATGTGAGAATGGGAAACCACGGAAAAACATCTTTTGGGCTGCCGAGAGTGGGGTTCGAACCCACTATGTCCCGAATAATGGATACTGGCCACACTGAAATGAAATGTCGTATGGCTTTTAGTGCCGGGAGTGTCCGAGGATAAGTTCGGCTCGCCAGATGCAGGTCTTTTGATTTGACTCCCGTAGGCGACCTGCGCGTCGTGATGAGGATGAAATGATGATGAAGATGGCACATACACCCAGTTCCCGTGCCAGGAAATTTAACCAATTAAGGTTAAATTTCCGACCCTCCCGGGAATCGAACACGGTACCCCTGTGACCAAAGGCCAGCACGCTAACCATTTAGCCATGGAGCCGGACTTAAGCGACTGCAGCTATCGAGCTCGGTAAATCGCAGCAGATTACGCTACAGCGTGTTGAGATGATGTCGGTAGAATACAGTATACCTGTTAAGACATAAGGCTGCAGTAGAAGAAGAGGAAGAAGAAGGTAACGAGAGCCACATAGTCAAGCAGCACACAGCTGAACAAAGTGCACATTAGTGACACAGACATAAGAGTGGCGTGGTCGCGGGAACTACAGTCGCATTCGTAACACTCTGTTGTAGAAAAATAATGAACTAATATACAGTACGGGCTCCGTAAGTCCAGGTGGACGGTAACAAGACTATCTCGAATAGAAAAGTACGGATTTACGAACGTACACGAAAACGCCTGTGAACAACATAATGTACCTATGTTAAACATTACAGTACAACAGTTTAAAAAACAAAAACATACAGATTGCATTAAAAGAAATGTTAAACTTTCTTTTGTAAATTAACAAAACACTCTAGGCAATCTTCTTAAGTTAAATGTTAACTTAGAGTTCCTATTTCAGTAATGATGAATATAAAACGATTATTTTATTGAATATTTATACGTGACGACGACGACGATGATGATGATGATGATTGCTGCCTTAATGTCATCGGCCCTTAAAACGCAAAGTGTCCTCTGTTTTAACTCGTAGGGAATAAGAAATATAATATAAATTGCTGGAAGCCTTTCCCGATAGATTCATGAAGGGCGACCCGTGTTCTGTTCTGCCACACGATACACTAGCAGCATATAATGGTATTCGTGGTATTCATACACTGGCATTATTCAAATACTACTACTGATGCTACTTCTACGAAGTAACTCGCGTACTAGTTCGGACGATAATTCGCATCTCTGACAGCTGTTATTCAGGTCAAGGTCAGACAGACCGGTTTCATGTAGGGGTGGGGAACCCGTCCAGCGATATCCCCGTCGCTAAGAACAGCAGACAACCTGCATGTGACAGGTCTAGTGCTTTTGTCGAACTGCTTACGTGGAATATTCTCCCACAATGCGATTTCAATATCGTGGTCTTTTGGGAGTCCAACTCGCCGTATGCAGAAACAACCCGTGTTGACGTGTACGTAAATAAAGTTTATTACGTCAACGAAAGAATGCATGGGATAGAATTTCAAAGTGAGTAGTATCGGAATTGAAATGTCAAAACACATCGAACGTTTTACTTCATAAAGTAAGGGACATGTTATAAACATAAATTAAACGTACCTTCCTTTCGTGCTTCCAACCGAAGAGAACATGTTTAAATGTACATGAGAACCTTCTAGCTTACTGCTGATTTTGCAGTGCCTATTCAACGTATCAAAATAAACGTTGCCAGGCTGAGTGGCTCAGACGGTTCAAGCACTGGTTTCATGAACTTAGCAGGCTCGATCCTGGCTCAGTCCGCTGGTATTTGAAGGTGCTCAAATACGACCGCTTCTGATCGGTAGATTTACGGGCACGTTAAAGAATACCAGTGGGCAAAATTCCGACACCGCGCGTCTCCATTGGCACGTGAAGATTTATTATTATTATTATTATTATTATTATTATTATTATTATTATTATTATTATTATTATTATTATTATTATTATTATTGGGCGAGTTGGCCTGCGATTAGCTTGCATCCGTCGAAAGCAACTAACAATATTATTATACAAACTGTGTTAGTCTATTATTACTGACTATTATGAAAATAAAAGTTAATCGCCCCACTCAAACTTCGTAGCTCGTAATCTGTCAGAAAACACTAAAGAAAATTGTGAACTTTTAACAGGTCCGAATTATTATTAATAATATAATTGCAGACATGTCTCAGAAATTACCGAAGCATGTACTTACAAATTGTTTTACGTCGCACCGACACAAATAGGTCTTACGGCGACAGTGGGAGAGAAAAGGGATACAAGTGGGAAGGAAGCGTTCGAAGTCTAATAAAGGTACAGTTCCAGCATTTCCCTGATGTGAAAATGGGAAACTACGGAAAACCATCTTCCCGGGTACCGACTGTGGAGTTCGAACCCACTATCACCAGAATACAAGCTCACAGCTGCGCGCCCGTAACCGCACGATCAACTTACTCTAAGCCCCATTGCCGGTCTGCGTAGCTCGGACGATAGAGCGCTGGTCTTCTGATTCCACCTTGGCAGGTTCGAAGGCGGCTCAGTTCGGTGGTATTTGAAGGTGCTGAAATACGCCAGTCTCGTGTCTGTGAATTTACTTGCATTTAAAAAAGTACTGCTTTACAAAATTCTGGCACTTCAGCGTCTTCGAAAACCGTGAAAATTAGTTAGTGGAACGTAAAGATAGTAGTAGTAGTAGTAGTAGTAGTAGTAGTAGTAGTAGTAGTAGTAGGAACATTATTTTTACGGACGTTTTAATTAAACGGGTCCGTTACATTACCTATCGGCACTTACTGTCCGGTAATTAGCCTTCTGTCCACCTCTGTGGTATAGTGGTTAGTGTGATTAGCTGCCAACCCCCGTAGGCCCGTGTTCCATTCCCAGCTCCGCCACGAAATTTGAAAAGTGGTACGAGGGCTGGAACGGGGTCCACTAAGCCTCGGGAGGTCAAATGGGTAGAGATGGTTCGATTCCCACCTCAGCCATCCTGAAAGTGGTTTCCCGTGGTTTCGCACTTCTCCAGGCAAATGCCGGGATGGTACCTAACTTAAGGCCACGGCCGCTTCCTTCCCTCTTCCTTGTCTATCCCTTCCAATCTCCTCATTCCCCCGCAAGGCCTACACAAGACCCCTGTTCAGCATAGAAGGTGAGGCCGCCTGGGCGTGGTACTGGTTATTCACCCCAGTTGTATCCCCCGACCCAATGTCTCACGCTCCAGGACACTGCCCTTCAGGCGGTAGAGGTGGGATCCCTCGCTGAGTCCGAGGGAAAACCAACCCTGGAAGGTAAACAGATTAGGAAAAAGAAGAATAAGCCTTCTATTAGAAATGCCCGGCGGCAATTCCATAGTAGACCGAGCTCGATAGCTGCAGTTGCTTAACTGCGGCCAGTATCCAGTATTCGGGAGATAGCAGGTTCGAACCCCACTGTCGGCGGCCCTGAAGATGATTTTCCGTGTTTTCCCATTTTCACACCAGGCAAATGCTGGGGCTGTACCTTAACTAAGGCCACGGCCGCTTCCTTCCCACTCCTAGCCCTTTCCTGTCCCATCGTCGCCATAAGACCTATTTGTGTCGGTGCGACGTAAAGCATCTAGCAAAAGAAATCCACAGTAGCTATCGTTCCTTCGAGCAATGTTCACGCATGGATGCAACTACGGTTTTTGAAATCTGTCTCATTAATAACAATATGACGGAATACTTACAGCCTTTTCTTTCAGTGTCCACCGTCCTTTCATTGACCTGAAAAGTTTATGAATAAGCATAGACAACTCGCATTGTCTATTGTCAGAAATTCATCGTAGACTGTCGCAATACGCTCATTTTTCATTTACTTATTAACTATTTCCTTTCATTTTGTCAGGTTGGATCACTGAGTAATGCCATTGACGTCTTATAAATCACACACAACTACACAATACTTTATTCGCACGTATGTGCTGGTGCGTATCTTCGAGGTCACTGTAAGGATCCTGTGTACATTTCACACAGAGTACCCTAGACCGGTTTTCGAGTACAGCAAGTGGCCTGGCACGTGAGTCATCCTCGCCTACTTGCCAAGCCTTTAGGGGAAGTGCACAACAACATGTGTTGGCCTGCGATAAGAAACAGGTTCAACAAGCCCTAGACTCTGCTACTGTACTTCCACTACGCGTGGTCAGAATGACGTAACCGGTATATCCTGCTACGGCCGTTCAAAACACATTAGGTCCTGAAATATTTGGCTCAGTTATGGGCAAACTAATAGGACAAGATAAAAAGTACATAGCATATATTGTGAGATGTCTTTTTCTTTGCCGACTAGCTTAATATCTGCACGTATACACCTAACACCCTGTATATATTATTATGTTAATTGGTAGTGTGGTATGTTGTGTTGTGCGATTAGAAGGGGAATGTGTTATGTCAAACACAAACACCCAATCCCTGAGCCGGAGAAATTAGTCACACGCAGTTACGCGACTTTTATACGACTGGAACTTATTTACATGACTACAATATTGACATTTTAAAATCCTGCTTTTTTATCTCTGTGGCCAAAATAAAGTTTCTCAGAGAGATTGCAGATCTGATGCTTGAGCAGCATTATTCTCCCTTGCGTATGCAGGGACTTGTAGACTTGTTCTAAGAAGAAACCTTAAAGTGAGCTTTGGTTATCAAATGTTGAATTAAGAAGAAATGCATGTTACTACTGCATAGTCATGGGATGACCGTAATGACTCGCCTGTGGAGAACTTACACTATTCAATAGTTCACACGCTTGGATAGTTTGTGATTATTTCTTCTCATACAATACTCTACTGGACAAATCAGAAAGACTCAGACCTTTTCATACAAACTGATTGCAATCCTTGATTTAATATGATTGCACTAATTTTGTAAAACCTTTTCTAAAGTGTACGCATAATATAAGAAAAAATAATTTCCTTTCATTATATCGGTGACGAACAATCTACTAGAAATAAATGATGTCGACCTTCCTTTACTGGTACCTATCAGTCTTCTTCTTCATCTTCTTCTACCGCTTTTCCCACACTGGTGAGGTCACGGGTGCGAATTGTCTACGTGAATCTGGCTCCAGTTTTACGACCGGATGCCCTTCCCGACGCCAACGCTATGTGGAGGAATGTATTCACTATGGCGCGTTTCTGTGTTGGTCGGTAGTGTGGTGTGCTGTGTTGTGTGAATATGAGGAGGGATGTATTGGGATAAACACAAACACCCAGTCAACGAACCGCAGGCATTAGCCATAGGCCTACGCAGTTATAATCTCCGACCTGGGCGGGAATCGAATCCGTGGCCAGTGCACCGATAATAATAATAATAATAATAATAATAATAATAATAATAATAATAATAATGTGGGCTGAGTGGCCGAAATGGCAGGGCGCTGGTCTTCCGACCTTAAGTTGGCGGGTTTGATCCTGGCTCAGTTCGGTAGTATTTAAAGTGCTCAAATATGTCAGCCTCGTTTCTGTAGATTTACTGGCACTAAAGGAAGAACTGCGGGCCAAATTCTGGTAATTCGGCGTCTCCGAAAACAGCAAATGTGTATAGTTGAACGTACAAAACAACAACAACAACAACAACATACTACTACTACTACTACTACTACTACTACTTCTACTACTACTACTAATAATAATAATAATAATTCGCTGAGATTTACATCAGTGACGGAGATTTACACACTTCGTTAATGTCTTCCATTTCATATGACCTTTCACTACTTGCTAAAGTAGATCCCGAAACACTCGGCCTAACCCGAAGAATTTTTCACTATGACACAGTATAACTTGGATGGATGTTGGTGCATGATATCCTAACCTCTTCATGTAGTATCAGAAGAAGTGTCTTACCTGAACAGGACGTTGTTGAGGTCACGTGATGTGGCGGTGCGATGATGTCGGGGTGCCCGTACGCCACTGCTCGAGCTCTGCTGCTGCAAAATTCCTCCCTTCTCTTGCTTCTCGTCTGTATCCCCCTCCCTGTCTTGCCTGTTTCTATTGATTTAAACCCCTACTCTGCTCGTACCCCCGCTGGCCGCTGGATTGCTTACCGGGTGGAGAGGCACGCGAGCCAACCTACGTTATACTACACGAACTCCAAGTATTTATAATGAACTTCATCTTTGAGCAAGCACTAGGTCACACTGCTGCTGCCTGTAAAATATTCACCCCCATCTATGCATATCAAGCCAGTTCATCTCCGCGCAGGCCATGAACGCCCCTGGAGTTCCCGCTATCCGCAACCTCGGCATTCCGTGGGATAGAGTGATTAGCTCTGTGCCATACCACGATGGTACCATATGGTACTGACTTCTGAAGTAGGGTCAAGATATCGTGTACTTCTAAAAGTAGCTGATTTCAGAGGCGCAGTTGATTTGTCGCTATCCTTCTGTTCCTAAGATAGCTGGGTTCGATTTCCGCTGAGTTCTGTGACTTTACAGGATGTTCAAATGCAGCAAAAGGACTATGAAATAAAATATGATATTTCGACATCTCTTAAAATCCATCACAGCTGAATGGAAGTTAAATAAATATTAACCGGGCGAGTTGGCCGAGCGGTTAGAGACGCGCGGCTGTGAGCTTGCATCCGGGAGACAGTGGGTTCGAATCCCACTGTCGGCAGCTCTGAAGATGGTTTTCCGTGGTTTCCCATTTTCACACCAGGCAAATGCTGGGGCTGTACCTTAATTAAGGCCACGGCCGCTTCCTTCCAACTCCTAGGCCTTTCCAATCCCATGGTCGCCATAAGACCTATCTGTGTCGGTGCGACAAAAATCCACTAGCAAAAATATATTATTATTATTATTATTATGATTATTATTATTATTATTATTATTATTATTATTATTATTATTAATATGATTATGATTATTATTATCGCTGGCATTTTCCCAATTTTTTGGGATTGGCACTACATGTGATTTGGCCCGATTTTTCGACAGGATACCCTTCCTTAGTGTGGAGGGTGGCACTGCATGGAAGTGAAACATGGACGATAACCCACTCAGAAACAAAGAGAATAGAAGCGTTTGAAATGTGGTGTTACAGAAGAATGCTCGATCTGAGATGGGTAAATCGAATCACGAATGAAGAGATACTGATTCCGATTGGTGAGTGGACAACGATTTGGCAAAATTTGACCAGAAGAAGAGATAGAATGATAGGACACATCGAAAGACACCCAGAACTAGTTCAGCTAGCTTTTGAGGGAGATGTAGGCGATAGAAACGGCAGGAGTAGAACAAGATATAAATGTAACAAACAGATGAGTGTAGATGTACGAAGTAATATTTACATAGAAATGAAAAGGCATTGGAGAGCTGCATCAAGCCAGTCTATGGACTAATGACCCAAACAACAACAACAGCAACAACCCTTCCTAGTATCTGTTCTATCTGGAGGGATGTGTTGTCTCGGTATTGTGATGTGTGTAGACCTATGTAAAGAAGTGTGTATTAAGGAGAACATGCACACTCCGTCCCCAAGCCTGCGGAATCAACCAGACGTGACTAAAATTCCATGCCCAACTGGAAATCGAATCTAATACTCTCTAAGCCGTAGGCCGTTACGCTGACCATCCAACCGCGGAGCGAGACAAACAAATAATATTATTATTCTACCATTATTATTAGGGTAAACTTGGCAAATATGGGCACCACAAGATGTATCTTTAAAAAAAAGGGAGCACAAAAAAACTTCCATTTTCCTGGTAAAAAATCCTTGAAAACTTACAACTATTCCCCTTCTAATAAAGCTTGAACCAGCCTCCAATCCATAGTGGTTTACGTGCTGTGCAGCTACGCAGCAAACCCTGCAACTGCCCATATTTGCCAAACTCTTAAGGTAATATGGGCACATTTGTTGGGAATATGGGCACAAGTTATTAAATGATAATTAGAGTAACAGACATGATTCCATTAAGAGTATTATAAGAAGGTGGTTCTATTGAACATATATATATGAAAAAAAGGTGTGAATATATATTATAATTAAGCACGGATGATGAACAAATGCTACCGGTACCAAGGAAGTACCATTATTAAATTATCAACTAGGAATCAGTTGTACTGTACTAGGAAATGTAAATAACACAAAACTAGCCCAATGTGTGTGTAATATAAAAAGAAAAAGTATTAATCTAGCAAAACTAATCACATAAGAGCATTCTGAGTCATAAATATTGACGAAGTTTTATTAACTACACTCGTCACAATAGAAAGAATAACGTTCCATCTCTACGCATTCCTCACGGAACCACAATTAACACAGAAACCACAGCACTTAGCTCATTTTGCCCTTCATTTTCATCATAATAATTCCCCTTACGTACAGGACAAATACAGGGCGCTATGTTACTCCTTATGGCTTTACGCTTTGCCGCTATAACTCCTTTAATAGCTCCCGCGATAAGCCTGAGCTGAAGCCAGACTTTCTTCACTAGTAAGTTCTCTTGCAGAACACTTGCGTCTTCCCCAGTTGCTAGTCGTCATCTTCAATTCTGGAACTGGACTAATTTCCTTAAAAAGGGCTAGGTACAGCTCTCACTGGCGAAGAGATAGGGGCAGATGAAGGCAGTTAGGATGGTCCCTGAACGGACATGGTCCGCTCATCTTTCGACAAATACCGCTGCAAAGTTTGTCTAGGCACAGTCTAAGTTCTAGATGGTTGTAACTGGTTACAATCGCCATTTCTTGCATCTATTACAGCGCGCGAAATATCCTCCTTATCCCATTTATTTATTTATTTATTTATTTATTTATTTATTTATTTATTTATTTATTTATTTATTTATTTATTTATTTATTTGGGAAACCAAAACAGCGAGAAGCCGAATTACAGAGTTCCGCAATGAAATACATATTTGCAATCGAGTAGCACAAGGCAAGCATAAAGAAAAGTGGAAGAATAATGACGAAAAAACATCTAACGATAAAAATAGAGGAAAAAATTAAAAACTAACAAAATTAGAGACACAACATATAAAAACAAAAAATAAAGGCTAAAGAAACAACGAGAAAAAATGTTGAACGTAAAACGAAGAGAAGAACTTATAGCTAGGCACAGTAAGATAAATACAGATATAACACTTAAGTAATTGTATAGTACAGTAAAAAATACATAAATATTATATTATGTACAAAAGAGACGGCAGCAATGAGAAGAGAAAAAAGGAATATGAACAAAATGAACTAGGTTAAGTTAAGGAAGAATCGATTAAAGGAGGCATACGAAGAAAAAACGTCCAAGTTCCTGTCAGAAGATAAAGAGTTAAGGAGGGTTGGTATGCGGATAAATAAACTTCTTTGAACGAGAGAGAGGCGGGAATACGGAATATGAAGGGGCGGAGTAATCCTGGTTTTGTGAGTTGGAACATGTAAGGAAAAGAAGGATGCAGGTTCAGGAGAACGAAATAAACCGTTAAGAGCGTTATATAGGAATCTAAGGTCGGCTACATTCCTGCGACTAGATAACGGGTGAAGGTTTAACTTGTCTAGTATCTGATTACTGCTCAAGTTTCGACAATCAGATACTCTGGCTCTAACAATGGCACAGAAGAATGACTGCACGCGGTCAATATGATTCAGATTAGTGGGTGAAGAGGTAGACCAAATGGGAGACGCGAATTCAATAATCGGTAGGATGCAAGATACATAGTAGGCTCGGAGGGCGCGGATATCGGTGATGTCAGAAAATCTATACAACAAACCGAGAAGTGACATTGCTCGCGCGGTTATCTTTTGTATATGGGGGACAAATAACAATTTACTGTCAAACATCACACCTAAGTCATTTTGTTCTGTTAGAGTTGGGAACGGGTTACCGAGGAGGGAGTATTTACTGAGAATAGGGGATTTACGAAGCGTGATCGAAATAGAGGAACACTTGGCAGGATTAGGCTTAAGAAGCCATGTGGAGCACCATTCAGAGAGTGAATTAAGCCCACTCTGTAAGGAGTTTACCTCAGATAAAGAATCGATTTGTTTGAATATTTTACAGTTATCTGCAAATAGTAGAATTTCACAAGAAACGGAGGATATAGAATTAATGAGATCGTCAATAAATAAGACAAAAAGAAGCGGACCTAGGACACTGCCCTGTGGGACGCCAGAATGTACCATAACAAGAGTCGAACGGAACCCATCAAGAACCTCACGCTGAGTTCTGGTATTGAGGAAGCTCTGCAGGAGAGTTAGCAAGCGACCATGGATATTAAAACGTTCTGAGAGTTTATAGGAAAGAAGTGCGTGGTCTACGGTATCAAAAGCCTTAGCAATATCAATGTAGCACACGTCCAGTTGAGAACCGGCGTTAAGAGCAGATGTTGCACGATGGAGAAGAACAGCCAGATTAGTTAGGCAGGAGCTACCAGGAAGAAAACCATGCTGCTGGGACGATATATAAGGAAGTGTGAAAGAAAGAAGGCGCTGGTGGATAATCTTTTCACAGATGAGTGACAGAGTGGGTAATATAGAAATCGGACGATAGTTTCTGACATCAGACCTCTTTCCACTTTTAAAAACCGGAGTAATGTTAGCGATTTTCCAGTCGTCAGGAAAGTAGCCGGCTAAGAATCAACGGTTAAATATAACAGCAATAGGATGGGCAAGAGTCGTAGCGGTATTCTTAAGGAAGACAGGACTGAGACCATCCGGACCAGTAGGTTTATTTTCTGGCAAGGAGGAAAGTAACGAATAGACTTCTGACTCAGAGGTGGAAAGATTACTGAGACTATGAGAAGGAAGAGACTCAATAGACGGAAAATCAGGGAACTGAACAGGTGCAACAAAATTAGACGCAAAGTAATCGTTGAAAATTTCCGGTCTATTACTACCACTGGCTAAATTATCACCCCAAGTCACTGTGTCTGGCACACGCTTTGTATTTTTCCTGCTGCTTATCGGAGACCAGAATCTTTTGCTATTACTGCTCACTTCTAGGCAGGCAGAGTTTATGTAGTCCTGGTAATCCCGTTTTAGAAGCTGTTTATGGTGTTTGCGAAGGTCAGAAAAAGTTTTATAGCTGGCTTCAGAAGGTGACCTTTTCCAGTCTTTCCAGGCTTTCGTTTTATTAATTTCTGCAATTTTGGTGTCACTTTTCTTCCAAGGTGGGCATCTGGCGGATGTTTTACGAGTGGGAACAAGGTCACGGATCACAGCACGAGTCCAGTCATAGAACAGGTCCACTGCTTCTTGCACTTCACCCACTTGCAGCAAGTGCCAGGGTAGAAGAGAGAGGGTGTGATTGACAGCCTGCCAATTAACCTTCCGCCACAAGGGTACACAGTTCCTGGTAAAGGTTCGATGACATTTCGGGGGGCGGGGAGGGGCAACAGAGTATGTTGCCTCTACAGACTTGTGGTTCAATTTTAAAATATTTCGTCCCACAGAAATAACGGAAGGCTCCACGGAGCAGAGCAGGTAGTCAAGAAGACTATCCCCGCAGGTGTTCTCAAGGACGTACTGTTGGAGGCCTAGGCCCGTAATATAATGGTCGAGATACCACTTGTCAAGGCTATTAGAAGGGACACCATGAGTAGGGGAATTCCAAGAAATAGAGAGGTTAAAGTCGCCTAATATAATTACATTAGGATTCAGATTAATGGCTTTCATAACAGAAGAGAGAAAATTTTCAGAATAATTGAGGGTTGATCGAGGTGGCCTGTAAAAACAAGCAAATAGATATTTGGAATGTTGAAATTTCACTTCTACCCAAATGGCTTCGCAGTCACTACTTAAATCAGTACGTTGGTTAGCATGCCATTTGGATTTAACGGCCAGGAGAACTCCCCCGCCCCGAGATCCACGGTCCGTTCTGAAAATGGAAAACTCTTTGGAAAGAGGGATTTCCGTGTCTGAAACAAAGTCAGTTAACCAACTTTCAGAGAAGGCGACAATATCGAAAGAAGATAGTTCTTGTAGGTAGAGCTCACAGTCAGTAATTTTGTTTTTAAGAGAGCAGATATTCTGATGGTAAACTGAGATCGCACTATCCGCCGCGGGTCCCGGGTTTATCTCCACATCACCAGCTAACAGTAGGAATGTCAACAACAAACTTAAAGTAGACCGAGTAGAAAACCGAGATAATTTACTGGAGGCTGGGATCGAAGCTGGTGCTACAAGAATGCAAGGGAGGTTTGCAGTCGGCAGTGAAGGAAAATGAAACTGACGAACGGCAGTCAACCAGTTTCCAACCTGAGGTATATTCAGTCTTGAGACGGCGAGTCGTATACTTCCGGCAAGGGAGGCTTGGGTACGCCAGCAGCCGCCGTAGCACGTGGAATAAAAACAAAGCCGTTTATATTGAACAGACTTACTTCCGAGCATTTCACAACACATGGAATCACTGGCTGGATCTTCTAGATGAACATCACTATATTCTCTTGCGCACACTACTTGTTTTGATACTAAAACTCCTAAAAGAACACAGAGGAAAAACACACAGTTACTCTCACTCGCCGCCATCCTAATTTGCATCATCGTCCGGAAAAATGTATATAGATTTTTGAAACAGCTTCATGCTATAGGGTATATTAATCGATTAGCACAAAAACGTAAAGATTGCGGTAAAAATAAAGAATAATAAGTCTCACTTCGAGCGCATTACGTAAATACAATGAAATTGGATGATGCCCATATTATATACAATGTCACTGCCCATTTTTTCCCTAGTGACACTTTTCAGAAGTTGGAATTACTGGGAAAGAACTAACTCCCAAGCGCCTGTCTACTCGCTGCAACATAGGCTATGCTACATTAAGCTTGAAAGCAGTCCGTAATAAGATTTCTTAAAAATTAAACGTATTTTGCGCGTAGTGCCTTAACTTATTTAACTGAGTTATTATAACAGCTCAATTTTGTAAGAGTAGACTGGTATACTTACCTCGAAACATATTTTTTTCAGCTTATTTTAACACAATAGAAAACAATCTTTGACACACTGAGCAACTA
The DNA here is from genome assembly GCF_040414725.1 of Anabrus simplex. NCBI lineage: Eukaryota > Metazoa > Arthropoda > Insecta > Orthoptera > Tettigoniidae > Anabrus > Anabrus simplex. The sequence continues at coordinate 286,363,580 of NC_090266.1, read as the reverse complement.
TGCCACTTCAGGATCACCAACCTAGCAGAGATCATGCTACTACTCGCTACTATTTGAAATATGACCAATTTCTTAAATATGCCCATATTTCCTTAGTGCCCATATTTGCCAAGTTTACCCTATTATGTCATCTCCAGAAGTGGAACTCCCAATCTGAAAACATTTGAACTCCTAATGGGAAATCAAACCCACGCCCTCCTGTAAAATTTAAGGGCGGTTTTATCACCTCAGTGAACCAACTCCCTATCACCTGTATACGATGTGGACTTAAAGGATTATTTTGGCCCGTCATTTACATCTTCTGTGCATATGACCTACTAGCTCAAAAATGCTGCTTTCTTAGTTTTATTTTTCAGAAGCAATTATGATTTCTGAGGGCTGATTGGCGTGCCTGGTGTACCTTGAAGGAAGTGAGTTCAACTATTTAACAGGAAGTCGAGAAATTTAGGTCTTGACTTCCACATCGTAAGTAGTTTTTATGACCTTGGGGTTCACTCAATTTACTACAGGTAAAAAAAATCGTACCGAGCGATTTAGCCCTCAGGTTACGGTGGCGCAGCTGTGAGCTTACATTCGGAAGATAGTGGATCCGAACCCCACTATCGGCGGCCCTGAAGATGGTTTTCCGCGGTTTCCCGTTTTCACACCAGACAAATGCAGGGGTTGTACCTGAATTAAGGCCACGGTCGCTTCCTTCCCACTCCTAGTCCATCGTCGCCGTAAGACCTGTCTGTCAGTGTAACATAAAGCAAAATTGTAAACAAAAATATACAAAAGAAGTAATTTAAAAAGTTTTCCTGGACAGACCTTGCCAGGCTTTGAGTAAACCATTTATCTCACTCCGTACCGAGATTCTGGTTAACCTACTGATCTCCTAGAGGCCCTTATAAACTACGAAGCAGAGAAATACCCTGAGTGACTAAAAGCCATAGGCAGGTGTATGCCATTAGAATATGCGCAGCGTAAGACCCGTGAGCGTTGCGGATAGCTGCGGCGTAGCTGAGCAGTGACACCGGTATCGTGAAAATGACAACACGTCGCGATTTAACCGACTTTGAATGTGGGATGATGAACGGCGCACGGCCCATGGGTCATGGCATTGCGGAGATCATACGCCAGTTAGGTGAACAGTGTCGAGGGTGGATCATCAATACCGCAGAGAGAATGTTACCACCCACGGGAAGACCACAGGTGTTTAGCAAACGGACAACACGTCGCCTCCACAGAACCATACTGGGCGCTCGGCGGGCTACTGTGAGTCAGATCACCGCCCAGTTGAATGTTGTGAGTCAGGAACCCATTTCTACCAGGACGGTAAGGAGGCAACTGCACCACATAGGCTACACCAGCCGACGACCAACTCGTGTCCCTTTGCTGACACACCGACACAGAGTTCAACGACGTGCCTGGACCAGCGAACATCGGCAATGGACCATGGAGCAGTGGCGGCGTGCGGTATGGTTCGATGAATCCCGGTACCAGTTGTATCGAGCTGATGGGCGCGCGAGTGTGTGGCGTATGCCCCATGAAGGTATGGATCCCATGTGTCAACAAGATTGTGTCCAGGCGGGAGGTGGCCCAGTTCTGGTCAGGGTGGCGTTCTCATGGTCGCAATTAGGCCCCATTGTCCGGCTGCAGGGAGCTCTGACAGGTGCACGTGAAGTGGACATCATCTGCATCCCTTTCTGGCCCTAGAGTACCCTGATGTTTCAACAGGACAGTGCACCAAGTCACCGCTCTGTGATGGCGCGCAGGTGGTTGGAGGAGCACTCCAGTGAAGTTACGACCATGTATTGACCCTCCAGATCCCCGATCTTAATCCAATCGAGCATTTATGGTGTGCTGTCGATGCTGGTATACGCTCTACGAGTCCCGCACCAACTACACAAGACCAACTCTGGGTAGCAGTGCAAGATGAGTGGGTCCAGAACCCTCCAGGACAATTCCAACACCTTGTAGACTGGATGCCTTGCTGTATTGCTGCCGTTTTAAGGGCTGGCGGAGGAGCAACTCGTTATTAATACCACATTCAGTGTCTTCCCACGACTTTTAGTCACTCAGTCTATATTGTGATATCTGCAGAGAATAATAATAATAATAATAATAATAATAATAATAATAATAATATGTATGGCCTCCGAAGAGGTCAGGTATTTCAAACCGACGAATGTACGTGACCTGCGCGTCTGTCAGGATGGGGCCCTACATGTCACTAATTCTTATCCTGAAAACGATACACACACACACACACACACACACACACACACACACAGCCCCCGAACCATCGGACTTAACCAATGAAGGTTAAAATATCCGACTCGGCCGGATATCGGCCCCGGGACCCCTTTGACCAAAGGTCTACGCGATCCCGCCAGGAATCAAACCCACGGGCCCGAGGACTGAAGGCCAAGTCGTTGACCACTCAGCCACGGGCAAAGGCACCTCATCTACTGAGCATGTGGGAATGGTTTCTTTTTTTCTATTTGATTTACGTCGCACTGACAAAAATACGTCGCATGGCAACGATGGGATAGGAAAGGGCTAGGAGTGGGAAGGAAGTGGCCGGTGGCTTTAATTGAGGTACAGCCCTCGAATTTTTCTGGTGTGAAAATGGGAACGATGGAAACCACCAGGGCTGCTGGCAGTGGGGTTCGAGCCCACTAGCTTCCGAATGCAAGCTCACAGTTGCGCGACCCTTGGGAATGTTGTTTAATGACCTGTGCTACGACCTATGTCCTTAAATCTTGCCATTATACATAATAGCTGAATAAAATTCAAATTGCCCCGTTGTGTGGCTCAGACGGTTGAGGCGCTGGCCTTCTGACCCCAACTTGGCAGGTTCAATCCTGGCTCAGTCCGGTGGTACTTGAGGGTGCTCAAATACGTCAGCCTCGCGTCGATAGATTTATTGGCACATAAAAGAACTCCTGCGGGTCTAAATTCCGACGCCTCGGCGTCTCCGAAAACCGTAAAATATGTAATTAGTGGGACGTAAAGCAAATGACATTATTATTAAAATTTATGCAGCCTCCGTGGCTCAGGCGGCAGCGCGCAGGCCCCTCACCGCTGGGTTCCGCGATTCAGATCCTCGTCACTCCATGTGAGATTTGTGCAGGACAAAGCAGAGGCGGGACAGGTTTTTCTCCCGGTACTCCGGTCTTCCCTGTCATATTCATTCCAGCAACACTCTCCAATATCATTTCATTTAATCTGTCATTCATTAATCACTGCCCTAGAGGAGTGCGACAGGCTTCGGCAGCCGGCACAATTCCTATCCTCGCCCTTAGATGAGGGCTTCGTTCATTCCATTCCTGACCCGGTCGAGTGACTGGAAACAGGCTGTGGATTTTAATTTCATTTTCATTAAAATTTATAATAACTTAATGAATTGGTTAATGTGGTTAAAGCGTTTGAATGTATCGCATTTCATAACATGGCAGTCTCTTGGTGGTAAAAGTAATGAATTTTACCCAATGTCGGTAACTGGCGCGTGTCAATGTCAAACATGGGTCAGTATAATTTTCTTCACCAACAATGCGCCATATTTTCTCAGCAGGGAACTGGAGCGTGTCAATGTCAAACACGGGTCAGTATAATTTTCTCTCTCAGCAGGGAATTTGTCCATTAGTAGTTGACTTGTTCAGTTGTATTGAACCCGACAGGGGCATGATCCAAGGACCTTAGGTTGATATCGATATCCGTAATTACGCACGCAATGCTATTAAAGGGAAAGAACGCTGAAAATGATTAATATTCATATCATTAATAGAGGTTATACCGGAACTAATTAATATTCATACCATTGAGATAGATATATTGTGTATTTCAAAATTATTCTGCGAGATTTCTTTGTCTGCGACTTATTGCGCAGTATTATCCTTTGTGTAGCGGGGGCCCCGTAGATGAAGCCAAGCCAACTTAGACCCGGGAGGGGTTATGAATGGGGATTCCCTGTGACATCACTCGAGAGAAGACATCCCTCCTCAAGACTCACAGAATGAGGGGAAACTAACTTTTTCGAAACGGAATATAGGAGCCATCTTGGAATCGGACTGGCCAACTTAATTACCTACGAGATAGAAAATTAATAAAACTCTAATTAGGGGCTCATCTCCCGATTTAAAAGGGATAAATGTCATTGGGACATTTATTTAGAGTGTTTAATGTCCTCTTCCGTGATAACTTTCAGCCGAAGAAAGAATACTGTGTTGTTTCTGCGTGGAAAAGTACTGGGGCCATCTGTTTAGTCTCACGACAGCTCCTCGAGATCGGGACTTCACCCCGTGCGGTAGGGGGAGCAGAACAGATTTTAATTAATTTAAAGAGATTCACCGAAGGATAATTGAGTGGTTATGTCTAAATCGCACCAACTAGATATTGGTCACCGGTCGCCCGCACTATTTTACCTCGAGTACGCCGGGAATAGGCGCTACGCAAATTAGGGGAAGGGGTACCGCTCCCTAGTAAAAACTACTGCAGAACGGGACAAGCGTCAGTCCGGGTTTGCGGTTCATTGACGGCGCAGCTACGCTCTTTTAAGCCCTCGTTAGGTCTTTGTTCAATAGAAATTAATTCCTATTTAAGCTGAAATAATCCAATTTGCATAAACAGTGTTTAGTTTGATCTCTGTGACGCCAGTGTTAACCTTTTGGAAAACCGTGACGTGGAAAGTCATATTATTATGATTACTATAATATAAGAATCTTACGTAGTCACATAGGAGATCGTGACCGGACGTTCACATTGAACGCTGTCAACCGGAGTGTGACTTAAACAGTGTCGTTGTGTCTGTGCAGGATTAAGTGTTAGCGGCTCCAACATCATCAAACAATGGCTCAGCAACTTCAAGATGGAATATTAATGGAAATCATCACCGTGGTGCCCATGGAGGAGGAGTAAACTCAGGATGGACTTCCCGAGTTGACGACGGCATCATCACCATGTGATAGAGATGAGTACAAAGTTCTAATACCTGGCATGCATAGAGGGGATGGGAATATTTATTGTAAACTGACGCTATAAGGGATTTAAAGATGTAGTCCTGTGGAAATAGAGCGCCGGAATGGGCGCGTAGTAATTAATTCTTAGCTTAGGAAACCGACTACAGGTCTGAGTAATCGAGTGTAAATAATTAAGGGAATATAATACTTTAGCTTTACTTGGGATAGTGATTCTTTCAATTATTTCTTTCTTGGGAGATTCTGTTGTTTATTTGCGTCAGAAGACCAGTAATAATTAGTTTATGGGAGTGCAGTGAGAGTAGTTATTAGAGTATTCATTAATTTGATAAGTGCATGGTATATAAAACGGTAAGTACTGCGGTATGCAAAGGCACGTCACTACGAGACCCAGCGGCCAACGTGACAACCTCCAATTTCCACCCTTTGAAATACTTAGATAAGGAGTGATAAGTTTAAATTGTTGTGGTGATTAAATATACCAGGAAGTGATCATAATAAGTGTATTAAACATCGATTCGTGTGAAAAGTAATTAATTAATGCATGTATTGCCATGTGACGATAGAGTAGCCGTGTGCCGACCATCGATTAATTAGCAGTCAGTAATCAGATGTTAATTGCCGCGCGAGTGCTTAATTGTGTTGTAATTGCTGTATAGATTCCGCGCGATGGCCACGTATAAGTAAGGTAGCGGGTAAGCTATGTAGAACGACGATAATAATAATAATAATAATAATAATAATAATAATAATAATAATAATAATAACAATCGGGCAAAGAATACCTTTATGAGACGGGAGTCGCGTTGTAAGAATGATATGATACTGCTGGGTAGATGTGTGTTTCTTTTAAGGTGAGTTGCGCGAGTCATTTTAAGACCGCAGTTTATTGTGGAAGTACGTCCGAGTGATGTGTTACAGTTTCCTTTTAAAAGGGAATGTTACGCCTGTTAATGTGGGTGGACCCCTAGGGGAGGGTGAATCACCGCCTGGCCTTGGCCCAGCGTGTATTTTTGTCTGAATGTCCCGTAAGCGGAGGAAGGAAGGACGTGGCTGTTAAAAGGGAAGTTAGTTTCTTTGAACGGCGAAATAATGTGATCTACCTAACACGGCAGAGCTGTGAAATAATTAACACACGACCCGGCCGATGATGGTAATGTTTGCCAATGAATCGTTGTTAATTGTACCAGTATAATTAGATAGGGATTACAGGACCCTGCCTTCATCGCAAGAGGTTGTCAGTTCGATGCTCAACGTAGGCATTGGAGGCCTACAGTGTCAGAAGGAAGATCAAGTGCCTTTTACGTGTTTTTCTTGCATATCATGTACCATGTATGTGTTTTTTTTGTGTCATGTGTGGTTGTACATAAGGTCAGTGGTGGTTCTGTCCATCAGCTCGACGATGCCTAGAATAGCGAGGGTCGGTTCGATCCCAGGTGTTGTATCATATGTGTGTATTTTCATTTCTTTTTGTCATTTCATTGGGAAATTTAGGTCTTTATTATAATAGGGATTGCTCAGACGTGTGGTCGGACGCATGTTAGTTTTATGTGTTAGCGATAATATAGCCTCAGTGTTATGATAAAGTTTCCATTCGCTATATGTCACGATAGATCGCTTCGCGATAACGTACTCGTTTCTATCACGTATAACGGACTAAGGTCCACAAACAACCTACAACAAGCATTTGTAAATGTTAATGTAATTCATTAGGGTAATTTAATGCATCATTTCCCATTATCATTAAGGTTCAATAAACCGGTTTGTGAGTCAAATATTTTAATTCGAAGGTGTTCTCATTTTTAGTTATATGCCCCGCTTCTCCTCCCTTGTACGCCTCTAAGCTTACTTTAGTTCAGCGCCTATTTATTTCTTACTTCATGACCTGTTAGCGACCCTGTAGATCTCATGCCGGTGCCAGTTAGGTAGGGGCGGGTGCATATACAAAATGGCGCGTCCAAAGTGGGGCCTAAGTCACGATAGCGAGGAGGATAATTGTACACGTTGCGCCATATACAAAATGGCGGCCCAATGTGGGACGTGTTTTATTGTTAAATAGGCGCGTATATTTATATTATCTGACATTTCGACGTGACGCGCACATATACAAAATGGCACGTCCAACGTGATGCCAGATAAAAGGGCGTAAGTGAACTGTGGGGGCTCGATATGTCCGTAAATAAGGGCTACCCAGATGTAGGAAATGTAGCGCCATATAAAATGACATCTAATGTGTGGCTATATAAAATGATGCTCCAGGTGGGACATGTTTTACGGTTTAACGGACGAATTTTCATGTTTAATAGGCGCATAATTATCCCACATATCGCATACCATTAATGCGAAGATAGGGGCGTGTTGTGGTGATTAATAGGCAAGGCATACTTGTGCGGCTTCCAGGAGTGGGCACGATTATTTTGGTAACCCGTGTCTGCTTCTGACATTTCCACGCGAGGCCCAGTTCATTATAGTTGAATAAGTGACACCTTGATGTCAATCTTAAATCGTTTTATGGATGAGAACACAGTCATGGTCCAATGATATGGGCAGAGCCATGACATTCGCGTCAGCAGGGGCGTATCCAAAATTCAAGGGGATTAGTTTGAATCCCGGGAAACAATAAAATGAATTTCCCATAAGTGAGGTTCGAAGTGAATAGTGGCTCTTTCTTAGTGCATATCTATTCACGGATATGAGCCAGTGGTGTGTTTCTTCACCAAACAACCTGCTATTAGGAAATATATTTTACGTTGGTATAACCGTGGATGAGAAGAGGTAACCTCACGCCTACTTTTCCTTTTCAAGTGGCAGTAGGTTGATTTCATGGGTTCAGTTTGAGATTCTGATGACTTTGTGTGTTTGAAGGACCTCAATGCTGAAGGCATGGGTTGATTTGCTGGCACTATACCACAGGTGTTGGTATTTAAAATCGAGCCCAGTTTTAGAATTACAGGTCAACCGGCAACTTTATTAACTGAATTTGAGGGCTAATATTATAATCATTTTCGGAAATTTCCCGTTGCTTTTCATATAAATTTCATGAACCTTAATGATGTTAGGCAGTTAGGCAGCTTCAATGATAGCCGTTTTTGAGGCTTAATTTGCAATGACGATTAAAGTAAAAATTATTTGAAGCTGGAAGAACGTAAAGTTTGGATAGAGGAATCTTTTCTTTTAAAATAAATAATAATTATATTGTTGTGGATTGTTGATGCCGACGTTAGCGAGGGGGGTCCTGTCATCTCAAAGGATAGCGACATGGATAGTGAAGCCATGCGGCCTTTTTTGGAGGAGATTAGGGAGATGATGAAGGAAATGAAGGACGATATGAGGAAATATGGTGAGGAAATGAAGGACGCCTTTAAATCACTCGGAGATACGATAGATCGGAGCAGTGCGCAGATTGGGGAGATGAGGAAGGAAATCAAGGACGAATTAAAGGCGAATCGGGAGGAAATGAAGGGCGATTTAAGGAAGATGAGAGAGGAAACGAAGAACAGTCTAACGGGGATAATGGACCGGCAGTTTGCAGATATGAGGGAAGCAAGTAGTGGGATAAGAAGGCTCACAGAGGAACTGAGACAGGACAGATTAAAAGGGTTCGGAGTTAAATCGAAGGCGCAAATGGATCAGAATAGTCCAGAGAGTAGTGAAGTGATGAACAGTACAAATGACTCTGAGGATAAGTTTACAAATCTTGAGGATAAGGCAGAAGAAAAACGAACGGAGATAGAAGCAGTGAATGAAAGGAAAGTCGAGGGAATAGTTGAGCGGTATGATCAGGTTGAGACCAGTATCACGCGAGACAATATCCACGTAAACGACGAAATTAGGAGCGTCAAGGGAAAAATGGAGAATATGGAAGACGAAATGAAAACTGAGGACGGAGCAGAAAGGAAGAGATCATCAAGCCGATACAAGAGACGACAACGCAACAAGCAGCGTCGAGTTAAGTATGGATGGCTTCCCAGTCAAAGAGGGACATGTTTAAGAAGAAGACGTCGGGATACCAGAGGTTCGAAGCTACAGCATGTGAACTGGAGAGACGAGATGAGAGATGGACGAGTTCTGAAACCCAAACGCTACGTAGAGCAATTGAAACGTAAGCGAGGAAGCAAGAAGGGCCAGCCCTTGGCAATATTACAAGTAACAAGAAGAAGTGGAAGTCTTGAGTTCGTAGCACGTGGGGACTCAAGCCGGAAGAACCTGAAGGTAATCGGCGAGATTACAGAGGATCCAGGAGGATGTTCTGTGGCTTAACGAAGGTAGACCTAACTTATCGACGGTCATCTTATGTATGTAAATATTTGTAAATATTATCACCCAGGCACAACTGATGAATTACATTAATTACCCGAACGTGACAGCAAATCTGAAGTTGTACCATACGTCCGGAGGCAACTTAGAAGACGTGGACAACGCTGAAGAACTTGGAGCAACGGAAGAAGAAGACGATGAGGAAGACGGAGAAGAAGATCGACGTGACGTGTCAGATGAAGAGTCGGGACCAAATGAGGAAGCCGAAGAAGTCAATTATTTGGAGAATTTGTTTTCACAGAGAGATCTTGGGGATGAAGAATGTCCAGAATGTCAGTTCCTGGAGAACTACAGAGAAGCATTGCGTCAGATAGCATATTATTTAGAAAGAGAGAACCAGGAACTTCGCCAGAAAGCAAAGGTTTGGAAACAGTTGTGAATCGATATTGACAATTGAATATTTAGCGACGAAATGTGTCCAGTGCCTGTACCCATTTCTTCTCGGGGAGAGGGGAATATGAACCCGACAGGGGCATGATCCAAGGACCTTAGGTTGATATCGATATCCGTAATTACGCACGCAATGCTATTAAAGGGAAAGAACGCTGAAAATGATTAATATTCATATCATTAATAGAGGTTATACCGGAACTAATTAATATTCATACCATTGAGATAGATAAATTGTGTATTTCAAAATTATTCTGCGAGATTTCTTTGTCTGCGACTTATTGCGCAGTATTATCCTTTGTGTAGCGGGGGCCCCGTAGATGAAGCCAAGCCAACTTAGACCCGGGAGGGGTTATGAATGGGGATTCCCTGTGACATCACTCGAGAGAAGACATCCCTCCTCAAGACTCACAGAATGAGGGGAAACTAACTTTTTCGAAACGGAATATAGGAGCCATCTTGGAATCGGACTGGCCAACTTAATTACCTACGAGATAGAAAATTAATAAAACTCTAATTAGGGGCTCATCTCCCGATTTAAAAGGGATAAATGTCATTGGGACATTTATTTAGAGTGTTTAATGTCCTCTTCCGTGATAACTTTCAGCCGAAGAAAGAATACTGTGTTGTTTCTGCGTGGAAAAGTACTGGGGCCATCTGTTTAGTCTCACGACAGCTCCTCGAGATCGGGACTTCACCCCGTGCGGTAGGGGGAGCAGAACAGATTTTAATTAATTTAAAGAGATTCACCGAAGGATAATTGAGTGGTTATGTCTAAATCGCACCAACTAGATATTGGTCACCGGTCGCCCGCACTATTTTACCTCGAGTACGCCGGGAATAGGCGCTACGCAAATTAGGGGAAGGGGTACCGCTCCCTAGTAAAAACTACTGCAGAACGGGACAAGCGTCAGTCCGGGTTTGCGGTTCATTGACGGCGCAGCTACGCTCTTTTAAGCCCTCGTTAGGTCTTTGTTCAATAGAAATTAATTCCTATTTAAGCTGAAATAATCCAATTTGCATAAACAGTGTTTAGTTTGATCTCTGTGACGCCAGTGTTAACCTTTTGGAAAACCGTGACGTGGAAAGTCATATTATTATGATTACTATAATATAAGAATCTTACGTAGTCACATAGGAGATCGTGACCGGACGTTCACATTGAACGCTGTCAACCGGAGTGTGACTTAAACAGTGTCGTTGTGTCTGTGCAGGATTAAGTGTTAGCGGCTCCAACATCATCAAACAATGGCTCAGCAACTTCAAGATGGAATATTAATGGAAATCATCACCGTGGTGCCCATGGAGGAGGAGTAAACTCAGGATGGACTTCCCGAGTTGACGACGGCATCATCACCATGTGATAGAGATGAGTACAAAGTTCTAATACCTGGCATGCATAGAGGGGATGGGAATATTTATTGTAAACTGACGCTATAAGGGATTTAAAGATGTAGTCCTGTGGAAATAGAGCGCCGGAATGGGCGCGTAGTAATTAATTCTTAGCTTAGGAAACCGACTACAGGTCTGAGTAATCGAGTGTAAATAATTAAGGGAATATAATACTTTAGCTTTACTTGGGATAGTGATTCTTTCAATTATTTCTTTCTTGGGAGATTCTGTTGTTTATTTGCGTCAGAAGACCAGTAATAATTAGTTTATGGGAGTGCAGTGAGAGTAGTTATTAGAGTATTCATTAATTTGATAAGTGCATGGTATATAAAACGGTAAGTACTGCGGTATGCAAAGGCACGTCACTACGAGACCCAGCGGCCAACGTGACAACCTCCAATTTCCACCCTTTGAAATACTTAGATAAGGAGTGATAAGTTTAAATTGTTGTGGTGATTAAATATACCAGGAAGTGATCATAATAAGTGTATTAAACATCGATTCGTGTGAAAAGTAATTAATTAATGCATGTATTGCCATGTGACGATAGAGTAGCCGTGTGCCGACCATCGATTAATTAGCAGTCAGTAATCAGATGTTAATTGCCGCGCGAGTGCTTAATTGTGTTGTAATTGCTGTATAGATTCCGCGCGATGGCCACGTATAAGTAAGGTAGCGGGTAAGCTATGTAGAACGACGATAATAATAATAATAATAATAATAATAATAATAATAATAATAATAATAATAATAATAATAATAACAATCGGGCAAAGAATACCTTTATGAGACGGGAGTCGCGTTGTAAGAATGATATGATACTGCTGGGTAGATGTGTGTTTCTTTTAAGGTGAGTTGCGCGAGTCATTTTAAGACCGCAGTTTATTGTGGAAGTACGTCCGAGTGATGTGTTACAGTTTCCTTTTAAAAGGGAATGTTACGCCTGTTAATATGGGTGGACCCCTAGGGGAGGGTGAATCACCGCCTGGCCTTGGCCCAGCGTGTATTTTTGTCTGAATGTCCCGTAAGCGGAGGAAGGAAGGACGTGGCTGTTAAAAGGGAAGTTAGTTTCTTTGAACGGCGAAATAATGTGATCTACCTAACACGGCAGAGCTGTGAAATAATTAACACACGACCCGGCCGATGATGGTAATGTTTGCCAATGAATCGTTGTTAATTGTACCAGTATAATTAGATAGGGATTACAGGACCCTGCCTTCATCGCAAGAGGTTGTCAGTTCGATGCTCAACGTAGGCATTGGAGGCCTACAGTGTCAGAAGGAAGATCAAGTGCCTTTTACGTGTTTTTCTTGCATATCATGTACCATGTATGTGTTTTTTTTGTGTCATGTGTGGTTGTACATAAGGTCAGTGGTGGTTCTGTCCATCAGCTCGACGATGCCTAGAATAGCGAGGGTCGGTTCGATCCCAGGTGTTGTATCATATGTGTGTATTTTCATTTCTTTTTGTCATTTCATTGGGAAATTTAGGTCTTTATTATAATAGGGATTGCTCAGACGTGTGGTCGGACGCATGTTAGTTTTATGTGTTAGCGATAATATAGCCTCAGTGTTATGATAAAGTTTCCATTCGCTATATGTCACGATAGATCGCTTCGCGATAACGTACTCGTTTCTATCACGTATAACGGACTAAGGTCCACAAACAACCTACAACAAGCATTTGTAAATGTTAATGTAATTCATTAGGGTAATTTAATGCATCATTTCCCATTATCATTAAGGTTCAATAAACCGGTTTGTGAGTCAAATATTTTAATTCGAAGGTGTTCTCATTTTTAGTTATATGCCCCGCTTCTCCTCCCTTGTACGCCTCTAAGCTTACTTTAGTTCAGCGCCTATTTATTTCTTACTTCATGACCTGTTAGCGACCCTGTAGATCTCATGCCGGTGCCAGTTAGGTAGGGGCGGGTGCAGTATATTACATCTTGTTAGCTGTGGTACGACTTCATTCTTACTGGTGAATTAGTACGTGATTTGAACACTGCACCAGCTGATAATGAAGCAGTGATGGGACATTTTAACATAAAACTGATCTGCCATTATTCAAAAAGAGAAGCAAAACCAAGTTATTTTGTCTAAGGAAAAGTACAGTGCACTCTTTGGTAAGTCTAAAGTTAAAGACTTTCCTTACAATTTGTCTTATGTCGCACCGACACAGACAGGTATTATGACGACAATAGGGTATAAAAGAGCTAAGAATGGGAAGGAAACGACAGTGGCCTTAAGTTTTCTGGTGTGAAAATAGAAAACTACCGAAAGCCATCTTCAGGTTTGCCGACAGTGGGGTTCGAACCCGATATCTCCCGAATGCTAGCTGACATCTTCGTAACGCAAACCATGTAGTCGCTCTCTCGGTAAATAAAAGAAAGCACGTAAAAGCCAGGTGGTAAACTATCAGAAGAATATCAAAGACTAAAGCGAAACGATGTTGAAAGTTTTATATTTCTCAGATGCAATCTTTTATTTCTGTCAACTTTAAGTGTATTTTCATAAATTTCAAGTATTTGTTTAATTCGAAGGTTTAGCTGCCTATTACATTTTATTATACTTTCATCAAGCCTGAATTCCTGTTTATTATTTTTTATAAATTGTTTATTAAATAAACTAACACATTATGAAAATGATGTAAACTCACCAGTAAAAACACATTATTTGTCTGTACGTACCAGACAAGCAAATCGCTGGCTTACTTCTAAAACCTCGTATCTCACAACGCTCATCCTACACATTATATTTCTTAAGACTGGTCACGCCTTCCAACCACATATTTATATGCAGTCCATCAGAACAATTTTCGTTGTGTTAATTTTCCTATGCCATTCTCTAAAGGAAAATGGACCCTAACATGCTGTATTGTAGGGATGTTGTTTGCATGGCGAATTCATGCACTCCTACAGTTTGATGTATTTAAGGTTAATTTTCCTTTACACATCAGCATTGGAAAATGAACACAACGAAAATTGTTCTGATGGACTATACATCCATATGTGGCTGGGGGCCGTGTCCGGTCTTAAGGAAGACAATGGATAGTGCCCCCGTTTTGCCGGGCAGCTCAGCCGGTAAGCAAAAGTTCCCAGAGGCGGAACGTTCGCTTACAGGCGACGCTAAATTATAGGGGTCAGGGACAATCTAAGGACTGACGACAAATGAAAACACTAAAAAGAAGTGGGTTTTAACATTTATTAAATAAATATTAGCACTTTCCAGGTTCTAGAAATATTTTCAAAATCTTGAAATAAAATTAAATAATTCTTCCCTGCCGGAATTCTTCCGCAATTCTCCATTAATTTGAATTCTGTAAACAGACGAAATTAAGCCTTAATAAATCGTCCTAAGAAAATAAACAAATTATTATTTGAGAAAAACCTATCTCAAAATCTCAAAATATGAATTATTTCTCCTTTTCTTGAATTATAATTTAAATTGACAATACTTAGCGGTTCATTTAAATTGTGAGTCAAATTTCTACGTCACATGAAAAATCCAATAACTCCCTTCTATTAATTGAATATTATTTCAATTAATTATTTAAGCTTCAAATTATATAACAAAATTATTTTGAGATCAAATATCTAACTCATTTGATTCTTATTCTTACGTCAATTGACCTAGTGTTGTGCACAACTCACAATAAAGGCTTAAAATTTTCGCATTATAGCGTTAAACATTTTACATTCTGTGAGCTTATTTCATTGACGCGATCCTTGCTTAAGTATTTTTTCTCGAAGCAAAGATCCTAATCTGTCTTATTTCGTCATAAAATCACTTAAAGATTCATAATTGAGCCAAATATGCTCGCCGCAAAACAACAAAATAATCGAAACTTTACGCGCTCAGCGTACACACAACATGACGAAATATAACCATGGAAATCACAATTATAAATAAAATCAATCATTCATCCATCTCACATTCAAGCTTTGGTCCACGTTAATATTATTAAATAAATTTATCGGATCCTATCTTTTGATTTTTATTTTTAAATTTTATTTGAAACATGAGAACTTCTCTCGATGACCATATCAGACAAGAGCTACCATTATAATCGTCTGGCGTGTGATTGTGACAGGATTATCACTTTTCCAATGAAATAAATTCCACAACGATGTTCCAGAATAATTTTGTAGTAGAAATCGTCACTAAAAATTCCATAGAACTGCCTACAGTCACAGATAAATAAACATTCGCGCATACGGTCTATGAGTCACGACTACGTTATTTTTAATCTCTCATTATCACAAATTATTGACCAACATGTGCTGTACAAGAAGAAATTATGTTTAAAAACACATTCTCTTCCTTAATTGACTCATGTAATGGACACACAAATAAAATCCTATCTTAAGATCCATTTACAAGTCTCAAAAATACCAATAACAGTAAATGCAAAATCTGTGGACATTCAAGCCACGACCAATATTCCAGGTCACATCTACTTCAAAATAGCACACATTAATCACTTATAAGCACAGCAATAATTACACTCATGACCTTTAAACATTTTCTTAGACCGTAATAATGTCTATTATCATTATTATTATTATTATTATTATTATTATTATTATACGCGCGCGGTCGCGTCATTGCAGGCTATGGTTTAAGGAAATCATAGATGACTCTATTCTATTTCGGATCTATGGTAAACCACAAACATCAAGGAAAAATCCTAAATTCACAGAACACGTCGATATTCTGTCCCAGATAAATCAAAAATTATTCCATCATTAATTTATAAATTGAAAATTACTATCGCGTGGGTCAAATATTTTTAACACTTCCCTAGACTTAACATGGGACAGTGAGAATATGTCACGAAGCACTCACTCACATAGAACAAATTATAGGTCCCAAATACACTCTCACACACATCAAATCTACCAACACCAGTGAAAGAAGAGTGAAATTTCTAACTACAAAGACTATTAGAAATGACTTTAAATATTCAAGCAAGGACTACGTCTACATAATTGTTACAACAGAGAAAAGAGAAAAGTATAATTTAAAATCTTAGCTGTAGTAGACTTGACTTCTGGACTCGGCTGATGATCAATGAATATTTAACCAAACTCCATCTCTGATGTTATTCTCTCCCGGGCTGAATTATGCCTCACATTTTAAAGATACATGGCTGCAGCAGGCGAGGACTCACGACAAATACATACTTCGTCGTAACGCTGAAGTTCCATTCTTCCAAACTATTTAAGGTTGCTGGGGATCTTGCGTCTTCTGGTTGAAGCTGAAACTAAAAGATATGTCTTAGAAAAAATACTCCACACACACTCGATTCTTCAAGATGGCACAGTTTTACCTACTTTATAAATTCTCTTCAGGTTTATAAAACTAAAGAAATCTGAACTGCGGCGTTTCCGATATTTTTTTGTCCCAAAATTTCCTCGGAAGCAGAAATTTTTTTGTCATTCCTTAAATGAATACTGGTAAGATTCCACGTCGAATACGTCGTTTCCAGTAACACATGTGCTCGAACAATTCTTCCCGTAGGCAACTGAGCAAAGACCAAATGAGCACTGAGCGAATGCAAATGAGCAAAGAAAGCAAAAGAGCAAAAGAGAATGATTTCCTCAAGTACATGGGTATTTATTCCTTCAAGACGTAGGTGTGTCTGTTAATTAATTTTTATTGGCTAAGACTTTGCGATCAGGCTAACCTTGCGGTCCAATTGGTTGAATATCATGACGTCAAAATCTCAAAGTATTGATCGCTTTTAATCTGGTCGAGTTCCTGTCCACGTGCCACCTTCTGCTGTCTTCAACAAGGCACAAAAAAACCCAGACTCGTATGCACGGCACGGGAAAAACCTGTTCCCCTCGCTGGCTAACAGACAATGCAGAGTTGAAATCACCTGCCGGGATGATAAATTTATGCATGGTTCCACACTAGAATTAAAATATTCTTCCCAAATAAACTAATAACCAATTTTCAAGGGTGCATGTTTCTCCCGTGGCTGAAATAATGATTTGATGGGCAGATTAAATCATTATTATCTGGAAATATAATTAACATGTCCCTTGAAAATTTTGAAGTACAGTTATGTGTCACACTATTCCATAATTATTCCAGATGACGTTCCAGCACGTAGCCTACTATTGTCCAGTTCCAGCGCAGCCCAAAGCAAGCGTAATTGGCTCATAGTGGAATCTTGTAACTCCTGACATTCTTTGCATACTTCTTCCGTCATATCGACCTGCGTTGAAGCATGAAGGTAGATCGGATCCTCATCTTCGTTCCATGACGTTACCTCTTCAAAGATGACGTTTATTTGATTTACAGCAGATTGTTTAGGACAGTGATAGCTCTTCAAATTTGAACCATTATGAACTCCTTCGTATGATTGATCAAGACTTTGTATGCGATAAGCATTGTTCCCATAGACTTTAATAATTTTGTACGGCCCAATAAATAACGGTGCAAACTTGGCATAAAATTTACTTGTGGTTTCTGAGGAAGCTGGTTTCTTGAGTAACACAAGCTCATGTAATTTTAATGGACGACGAAACTTCTTGTTTCTGACACGTCGTTGCCTTCTCTCAGCTTGTTCCTTTAGAGATTTAGCTGCCTTCTCAATATTCTCCTCCAGGGTAGGTTTTACATTTCCTGGGCATTGAATGATACTATCCCAAGGTCGGTAAGGTCGTCTGTCAAAATGAAGAACAACTGGAATCTGAGATGTTGCCTCGTGCACAGTGTTATTTAAGCATTCCATCATAATTGGTAACACATCTACCCATAACCAATGTGTATTCCCGCAGAAAATACGGCAGAATTTTGACAGTTCCTGCATTACTCTTTCAGCTGGATTGCTCGATGGATGGCGGACAGAATTCAATATATGCTTAATGCCTAATTGTTCCATAGCTTGACGAAATTCAGCGGAGGTAAATTGTGATCCGTGATCAGTCAATATGGCCTTTGGCTTGCCCATGTGAGGTATCAGGTTGCGGATTATCCGACGGATTACAGATTTTGAATTCGCCTTTTGGATAGGATACAAGGCAATATATTTAGAAAATACGTCGATAGTGACTATTACATGTCGGTTTCCCCTCCTAGAGATCGGGACTGGTCCAAATAGGTCCATTGCAAATAACTGTTTAGGCCCTGTAGGTAATATGGGAATAGGACTATGCTGAAGCAGATGAGAGCTGGGTTTTACTCGCTGACAAGTATCACATGTGCGGACTACATTACGAACAATGGTTCGAAGTTTCTCCCAAGTGAATTTCTCTTGAATAGTGGCAACCGTCTTATCAATACCACCATGACCTGTTATTCTGTGCGTATGCCAGATAAGGGATTCCTGTAATTTTGGAGGCACCACAACTCTAAGTTCAGATTTTGCAGAATCAATGAATTTAAATAATATTCCATCCAAATATTGGTAACGTGAGGCTTTCCTTTTATATCTTCTATAATTAGGTTCTACAGGTTTGATTCTCTTCTCCAAAAAGTCTATGATGTTTCTTAAATCTTTGTCTCTCTTTTGGGCTTGGCGAATGTAACGTAATTTTCTTAAAAATTCGTGGTCCTCTGGAATTAATTCAATCTGATGGATTTCCTCAATATCGGCATTCGGGTTACGACTTAAACAGTCAGCTAACAAATTGCTTTTTCCAGTACAGTGCTCCAGTTTGATGTCAAATTGCTGGACAAACATCGTCCACCTGAATATTCGTTCAGATGCCATGGTAGTTTTCAACATGAACGTCAGAGCTTTGTGATCAGTCCTGATAATAATTTGATAACCATATATTATCTTCTGCCAGTATTTGAGAGCATAAACTATTGACAACATCTCCAATTCAGTAACCGTGTAGTGCTTTTCGTGATTTCTCAATTTTCTGCTGACGAAGGCAAGATAAATTCTCCTTTCAGGGTCTTCCTTATTTTCTTGGAATAACACAGCTCCAATTCCAATACCTGACGCGTCTGTTTGTAATATGAATGGTTTTCCAAAGTCTGGATATCCCAATTTGACGTGTTGTATCAGCATTTCCTTGGTCTTACTAAATGCTGTCTCACATTCATCATTCCATTTCCATCTGTTTCCCTTTTTTAGCATATCCTGTAAAGGTGCGACAGTCTGCGTAAAATTAGGGCAATGGTTGGCGAAAAAGTTGGCCATTCCTAAAAATTGCCTTACATGTTTCACTCTTAAGGGCCTTGGAAATTTACTTATGGCTTCAATCTTGACCGGGTTAGGTCTGATTCCCTCACCATCTATTATATGTCCTAAAAATAGAATTTCAGTCTGACAGAATTTTGACTTGGCTAGATTTATGTGGAATCCTGTTCTAGAAAGATTCTCCAGCAATTTCTCCAGTTTAGATAAGTGATCTTCGAAGGTTTCACTGGTCAACAGTAAATCGTCAATGTACTTAGTCGTGAAGCTCTTTACTTCCTCCGTAAGACACCGATCCAATGCTCGGATAAGAGCGCTTCCTGCATTAGATATGCCAAAGGGCAATTTTCGGAAGACGTAGGTCTGTTGATTAAACATGAATCCAGTTAGGAGTCTAGATTTTTCCTCCAGGAGAATGTGATAGTATGAGGAAGTGAAGTCGACTGACGTAAAGAGATTCATCCCTCGAAATTTCCTTAGAACTTCCTTAATAGCAGGTGCCTGGTCTCTTTCAGGGATCAACTTCCGGTTTATCTCACGAGCGTCTAAACACAAACGAAGGGATCCATCTGGCTTGCTTACGATGACCAAAGAACTAAGAAAGGGTGTACTGGCTTTCATTATGATCCCATCCTTTTCCATGCCTTCGATTAATTTTTCCACTCTAGAATAGAATTTCTCCGGGATCGGGTATGGCTTCTTCTTGAAAGGAGTCCAGTCAGTTACCACCAATGAATATTTAAAATCTGGAATTTGTCCCGGTTTGTCATCAAACAAGTTCTTATATTTTAATAATAAATTACGAAGTTGTTCCTTTTCCTTATCATTTCCCTGAGCTGAATTCACCTTCTGATTTATAAGATCCAAGGGATGCGTTCTATTTTCGCCCTCTTCAATGATGTCATCCAGAACCTGATGAATTTCTTCTAAGGCCTCATGGTCTTCTTTCTCCCTCGATGGTAAGGCGCAATTTATGTGGAACACCTCTTGGTCGGTTACATCAACAGGATTCATGACTGTAATTTCGGAAAATTCCTCCAGACGAAATATTATTTTGTTGGAGTCCAAACTAATGTTTGCGTGGTATGATGTAAGAAAATCCATTCCAAGAATGATATTAAATTTAATATTTGTCATGGCCAAAAATATATTAGGGAACTTGGTGTTTCCGATTTCCACATCGAGAAATGTCTGCTGCTTGCAAATCACAATCTTGTCAGGGATAATTCCTTTAATTTTAACATGTGAGACGGGAATGATGGGTATTTCATGCCTTTCTCTTAAGTCATTCATAAATGATGTTGATATTACACTAATAGTGGAGCCGGTGTCAACTAAGCATTTAACTCTCACGCCACAAATTTTAGCTAATATTATTGGTAATGTCCTTACATCATTTCTAATAGTCTCAAGATTCTCTTCTAACAGATCATCAGATTTAGTAACCCATGAATCAATCTGAACTACAATCCATTCCTTCGGGACCTCTGAATTACAAGAGTTAGGATTCGAACTATCATTTTCTAGTTGGATGGATGTTTTTTTTTTTATAGCCCCTTGGCTATAATCTACCTCTTCATAGCGCTGGCGATTTTCTTCTTGCTTAGCCCTTTGGTATTCTAAGCTTTCCGCTCCTACTATATCTGGGTTCACGTCCTGGTCCTGAATCGCGTGACGCCACTTGGATTTCTCCTGATTTTCCTTGCGTAATTCCTGGATGTATTTCTCTCTCTCTCTTCTTGTCTCCAGTTTCTTTTTCTTCCTCCCGTATAGTTAGTCTCGCTATTTCTTCTCCACCTTCCTCGAATATTTTCATAGGGTCTGCGTCGTACATTCCTTCGGTAATAATCTCTCTCCTCGTCACTTCTGTGTCCTGACCTAGGAGAACGGTCTCTCGATGACATTTCCTTTGTAGTTCGACCGCTAGGTTTCCCTTGGTTGAACGAAGCTCCACTGTCGGCTCGGACGACTGTAGTTTGTAACACCTGTTGATCTTGACCTAGATTACGCCTTGGTTGCTCTCTCGAAGTTAGGTCGAGCTGTCGGAGCACGGCTTCGGCCTGAATTGCGGTCTGCGCGTTCGAAGCAATCATTATACGTTGAATGTCCGCTGGAAGTTGCCTTATTATTACACGGACTACTTCAACTTCTGAGGGTGGCATATCAAGCTCCTTTAGTTTACGTAGCTGGGCTGAAAAATAATCGGCGTAGCGTGTGGGCGTAGAAGAAGCGTACCTCTTAGCGTAAAGTTCTGTTTTTAAATTATGCTGTAGGTCACTGTTCCAATATCTCCCCAGAAATGCCTTCTTGAACCCTTCAAAATCTTCAAATGAATATTTGAATGCTTCATACCATGTTAATACTGAATTCTCTAAATAGCGTTCAGTTACCCTTAGTTGGCGTTCAGGAGGTATCTTATTATCTCTGAAGTATTCCTGAAGTTCACGAATGAAGCTTTTAGGAGTAACGCCTTTAACGTTATTGAACTTCTTCGGTTGTTCCTCATGAAGTTTAATGATATTAACAATTTGAGTCTGACCTGAAACATTTGCCGAATTTATCCCACTACTGTCCTGATTTACGTAAGGATTGGTGTTATTTAAGGGATTAGCCATGTCCACCACTTTTGGAGTCGAAGACGGGACTTCACCAGACGTCCGCTTCTCTAATTGACCTTGCCTTTCCAATAATGTAGAAGTGACAATATTATGCCTCTCGCCCTGAAGTTTAATTATCTTAAGCTCTTCAACAAGCTCCTTAATTCCGTCCTGAAGTTCACGCTTCGATGCTTCGGACTCAGCTTTTACTTCGCTAATTTCCTTGTCCATTTCAGTTTTTATTTCTTTGAGACCTGTCTGCGTCTCTTCGATAGTCTCATAGAAATATTCTAGCCTTTCTGACGTGGTTACTTGGGAAACTTTTATTTCTGCTATGACTCCCTTTTCCACTTGTTTCAAAGTTTCGTAAAGGCCGGTAAACTTCTTACTCCATGCTGCCTTAGTCGCTGTAAGGTCGTCTGCATTATCCACAATTTTCTCCTCGATATTCTGAAAGTTTTTCTCCACCTCATTTTTGTATTTATCAAGCCCCTGTAGTACATCTGTCTGGACTTTAGCGAGTCTCTCACTAACTTCGTTCGACATCTCAGCTAACGAACTTATAATACCCGCCTGTATTTCACCTTTAAAGTCTGAGAAATTCTGTTTTACTGCTACAAGTTCACTTTGAATGGATGCTATTTTCCCATTAAATAATTTCACGTCCATGTGTAGTTTATTAATGTTTTCGTCCGTCCTATTCTGTATTTCTTCCAAAGCACTTTTAAGATCGGATTTAAATTTATCCTGTCCCTCGTTCAGTTCTAATTTCAGTTTTTCATTATTCTCACTAAGATCCTGTTTTAATTTATCATTGTTCTCGGTCAGTCTAAGCTCAAGTTTAGCTTGATTTGCACTAAGGTCCTGTTTCAATCGCTCCTGATTTGCACTAAGGTCCTGTTTCAAGCGTTCCTGATTTTCATTAAATTCAGCACTAAGTTCCTGCTTTAGTTTAGCACTACTTTCACTTAAATCCTGCTTCAAACTATCCTTCAAATTCCCTAACGCATTCTCCAAAAATGCACGCCATTCATCCATAATAACAATAAACTTTTCAAGAAACGGCAGTTCAGACCTCGGGGAGAATAATATCAGAGTATAAACCAGAGTCCAGTTCCACGTCTACTAATGAATTAAGCTCACCTCCTTAGGGGAAGATTTGTACATCATTTCAATAATACTTAACTATTAAAATCCGAAACGTTGCGCAAATGCAGTCGCATAAAAAAAAATGAAATTTTCCTAATCTCCAAGATTTTGTTTCAAACATTCAACATGGCCCTTCCTAACTTTAACTAAAGTGCTCTCTGCCACAGAGATCTGGGCTAATAAATGTTATCAAATAACCCAAAAATCCTATTGTCGCCGCATCTTGCTTATGTCCAAATTTTGGACTACAAGATCGAGTCCTTAGATTGGCGTCGTCAATTAAATTCGGGCCAAACACGTTACGGGCGCCAAATTTGTACTACCTGCCCCCGTTTTGCCGGGCAGCTCAGCCGGTAAGCAAAAGTTCCCAGAGGCGGAACGTTCGCTTACAGGCGACGCTAAATTATAGGGGTCAGGGACAATCTAAGGACTGACGACAAATGAAAACACTAAAAAGAAGTGGGTTTTAACATTTATTAAATAAATATTATCACTTTCCAGGTTCTAGAAATATTTTCAAAATCTTGAAATAAAATTAAATAATTCTTCCCTGCCGGAATTCTTCCGCAATTCTCCATTAATTTGAATTCTGTAAACAGACGAAATTAAGCCTTAATAAATCGTCCTAAGAAAATAAACAAATTATTATTTGAGAAAAACCTATCTCAAAATCTCAAAATATGAATTATTTCTCCTTTTCTTGAATTATAATTTAAATTGACAATACTTAGCGGTTCATTTAAATTGTGAGTCAAATTTCTACGTCACATGAAAAATCCAATAACTCCCTTCTATTAATTGAATATTATTTCAATTAATTATTTAAGCTTCAAATTATATAACAAAATTATTTTGAGATCAAATATCTAACTCATTTGATTCTTATTCTTACGTCAATTGACCTAGTGTTGTGCACAACTCACAATAAAGGCTTAAAATTTTCGCATTATAGCGTTAAACATTTTACATTCTGTGAGCTTATTTCATTGACGCGATCCTTGCTTAAGTATTTTTTCTCGAAGCAAAGATCCTAATCTGTCTTATTTCGTCATAAAATCACTTAAAGATTCATAATTGAGCCAAATATGCTCGCCGCAAAACAACAAAATAATCGAAACTTTACGCGCTCAGCGTACACACAACATGACGAAATATAACCATGGAAATCACAATTATAAATAAAATCAATCATTCATCCATCTCACATTCAAGCTTTGGTCCACGTTAATATTATTAAATAAATTTATCGGATCCTATCTTTTGATTTTTATTTTTAAATTTTATTTGAAACATGAGAACTTCTCTCGATGACCATATCAGACAAGAGCTACCATTATAATCGTCTGGCGTGTGATTGTGACAGGATTATCACTTTTCCAATGAAATAAATTCCACAACGATGTTCCAGAATAATTTTGTAGTAGAAATCGTCACTAAAAATTCCATAGAACTGCCTACAGTCACAGATAAATAAACATTCGCGCATACGGTCTATGAGTCACGACTACGTTATTTTTAATCTCTCATTATCACAAATTATTGACCAACATGTGCTGTACAAGAAGAAATTATGTTTAAAAACACATTCTCTTCCTTAATTGACTCATGTAATGGACACACAAATAAAATCCTATCTTAAGATCCATTTACAAGTCTCAAAAATACCAATAACAGTAAATGCAAAATCTGTGGACATTCAAGCCACGACCAATATTCCAGGTCACATCTACTTCAAAATAGCACACATTAATCACTTATAAGCACAGCAATAATTACACTCATGACCTTTAAACATTTTCTTAGACCGTAATAATGTCTATTATCATTATTATTATTATTATTATTATTATACGCGCGCGGTCGCGTCATCGCAGGCTATGGTTTAAGGAAATCATAGATGACTCTATTCTATTTCGGATCTATGGTAAACCACAAACATCAAGGAAAAATCCTAAATTCACAGAACACGTCGATATTCTGTCCCAGATAAATCAAAAATTATTCCATCATTAATTTATAAATTGAAAATTATTATCGCGTGGGTCAAATATTTTTAACACTTCCCTAGACTTAACATGGGACAGTGAGAATATGTCACGAAGCACTCACTCACATAGAACAAATTATAGGTCCCAAATACACTCTCACACACATCAAATCTACCAACACCAGTGAAAGAAGAGTGAAATTTCTAACTACAAAGACTATTAGAAATGACTTTAAATATTCAAGCAAGGACTACGTCTACATAATTGTTACAACAGAGAAAAGAGAAAAGTATAATTTAAAATCTTAGCTGTAGTAGACTTGACTTCTGGACTCGGCTGATGATCAATGAATATTTAACCAAACTCCATCTCTGATGTTATTCTCTCCCGGGCTGAATTATGCCTCACATTTTAAAGATACATGGCTGCAGCAGGCGAGGACTCACGACAAATACATACTTCGTCGTAACGCTGAAGTTCCATTCTTCCAAACTATTTAAGGTTGCTGGGGATCTTGCGTCTTCTGGTTGAAGCTGAAACTAAAAGATATGTCTTAGAAAAAATACTCCACACACACTCGATTCTTCAAGATGGCACAGTTTTACCTACTTTATAAATTCTCTTCAGGTTTATAAAACTAAAGAAATCTGAACTGCGGCGTTTCCGATATTTTTTTGTCCCAAAATTTCCTCGGAAGCAGAAATTTTTTTGTCATTCCTTAAATGAATACTGGTAAGATTCCACGTCGAATACGTCGTTTCCAGTAACACATGTGCTCGAACAATTCTTCCCGTAGGCAACTGAGCAAAGACCAAATGAGCACTGAGCGAATGCAAATGAGCAAAGAAAGCAAAAGAGCAAAAGAGAATGATTTCCTCAAGTACATGGGTATTTATTCCTTCAAGACGTAGGTGTGTCTGTTAATTAATTTTTATTGGCTAAGACTTTGCGATCAGGCTAACCTTGCGGTCCAATTGGTTGAATATCATGACGTCAAAATCTCAAAGTATTGATCGCTTTTAATCTGGTCGAGTTCCTGTCCACGTGCCACCTTCTGCTGTCTTCAACAAGGCACAAAAAAAACCCAGACTCGTATGCACGGCACGGGAAAAACCTGTTCCCCTCGCTGGCTAACAGACAATGCAGAGTTGAAATCACCTGCCGGGATGATAAATTTATGCATGGTTCCACACTAGAATTAAAATATTCTTCCCAAATAAACTAATAACCAATTTTCAAGGGTGCAATAGGAAGTGCATTGGGAGATACGTGGTTTTAGAAGTAAGCCATCGAAATGTTAATGATGATTATGCATAAGGACCTCCTATTGCATACAAATGCCAGTTATGTATGTTCACTGCAACATATGGGGCCTACTGTATATTATTGTATGTGCCTTTACTGTAGGCTTTATACTTCTTCTACAAGAGGGCGGGACAATTCTTGTATCAGCAGTTTCATTTTGAGTGAAGGAAACGTACTTATTCCTCAGAGAGGCAGTCCCCTACTTCCTCTTCATCTCGGGCACTGCTCTGAAGAACAAAAGCGCGCTCTCTCATCGCGTGATATAACCATAAAATTAACCACCGCATTTGTTCTCAAGAAGGCATTCTGTCAAGGATTCGTTGCCCTCAACGATTAGAAAGAAATCAAGAAATAGAGGCCATAATAAGTTCAAAGGCGACCCAGTTTTGCTAAGATACGATACAAACGTGGTATGTGACGACCCATTTGGGTCATTTATTTAAGCTAGACATAATTTACAGACTGGTGACACACCTGTCTCTCGCACTAAATCCAGGCACAGTTGGTTGCACTTAAGTGTGCTTAGATATAAAAGACCCGTGTTCGTAAATCTACAGGAACGGTAATGGTCCCAACTTCAAGGCGCAACTCAGTGACCACAAATTGTTAAACAGGAGTTCAACACATAATAATAATAATAATAATAATAATAATAATAATAATAATAATAATAATAATAATAATAATAATAATAATAATAATAATAATAATAATAATAATAATTCCCTGTTCTCTTCCCACACACGAAGAACAGTGCCATTAACAGACAACTTCCTAACAATGGAAATCTCAGAAGTAAGCTTTTTCAAACCCACAACAAGATCTTCCATTTTAATTCGTCTAAAATAAAATATTATAGTACGGAATTATGACTACTGGCACTCCATTTACAGAACACTGTCTTAAAAACTGAAGCCGGAAAATATTATGTGTTCCAACGTGACAGAGAGCTTCGTATATTCACCAGCTGTAGCACATTTTATCAACTTTAACGTTTCATCGTTGGCTTACTTCTGAAACCTCGTATGTCACAATGCTCTTCCTACCCTTTATATTTCTTAAGACTGGTCACGTCTTCCAGCCACATATTTATATGCAGTCCATCAGAACAATTTTCGTTGTGTTAATTTTCCTATGCCATTCTCTAAAGGAAAATGGACCCTTATATGCCGTATTGTAGGGATGTTGTTTGCATGGCGAATTCATGCACTCCTACAGTTTGATGTATTTAAGGTTAATTTTCCTTTATACATTAGTATAGGAAAATGAACACAACGAAAATTGTTCTGTTGAAGTATACATCCATATGTGGCTGGGAGGCGTGACCAGTCTTAAGGAAGATAATGGATAGGATGTGCAATGGGAGATACGAGGTTTTAGAAGTAAGCCTTCGATGTACTGTCACAACTTCCACTTTTGCTCTCACCATTCATGTTGCCAAATATTGACGTATTCTGCCTCACCCCTCTATCTACTCTCACTTTTCACCTTGTCAAGTATTCAAGTGATTAGGTGTTCTACCTCACCCACTTCTCTTACTTTTCACTTTAGCAGGTAATGCTGTGTTCAGGCGTTCTATCTCACCCTTCTCTCATGTTGCACCTTACTAGCTGGTAAACTATCAAGAGAGCCCTACTGCATTTTCACGTGATCAGGTGTTTTACCTTACCTTTCTCTCTACTCTCATCTTTCACCTTGGCATGTATTAACATGTTCAGGCTTTCTACTCCACCCTTATCTCTACTCTCATCTGTCACCTTGGCAGGTATACAGGTGTTTAGGCTTTCTACCCCACCGTTCTCTCTACTCTCATCTTTCACCTTGCCATGTATTAACGTGTTCAGGCTTTCTATTCCACCCTTCTCTCTTCTCATATTTCACCTTCGCAGGTATTCAGGTGTTTAGGCTTTCTATCCCATCGTTATCTCTACTGTAATCTTTCACCTTGATATGTATTAACGCGTTCAGGTTTTCTACTTCACCCTTCTCTCTACTCTCATCTTTCACCGTGGCAGGTATTCAGGTGTTTAGGCTTTTTACCTCACCGTTCTCTCTACTCTCATCTTTCACCTTGGCAGGTATTCAGGTGTTCTACCCCACCCTTTTCTATACTCTTATATTTCACCTTGACAGGTATTCAGGTGTTCTACTCCACCCTCCTCTCTACTCTCGTCTTTCACCTTGACAGGTATTCAGGTGTTCTACCCCACCCTCCTCTCTACTCTCGTCTTTCACCTTGACAGGTATTCAGGTGTTCTACCCCACCCTTCTCGTTACTCTCGTCTTTCACCTTGACAGGTATTCAGGTGTTCTACCCCACCCTTCTCGTTACTCTCGTCTTTCACCTTGACAGGTATTCAGGTGTTCTACCCCACCCTTCTCGTTACTCTCGTCTTTCACCGTGACAGGTATTCAGGTGTTCTACCCCACCCTTCTCGTTACTCTCGACTTTCACCGTGACAGGTATTCAGGTGTTCTACCCCACCCTCCTCTCTACTCTCGTCTTTCACCTTGACAGGTATTCAGGTGTTCTACTCCACCCTCCTCTCTACTCTCGTCTTTCACCTTGACAGGTATTCAGGTGTTCTACCCCACCCTTCTCGTTACTCTCGTCTTTCACCTTGACAGGTATTCAGGTGTTCTACCCCACCCTTCTCGTTACTCTCGTCTTTCACCTTGACAGGTATTCAGGTGTTCTACCCCACCCTTCCCTCTACTCTCGTCTTTCACCTGAACAGGCAGTCACGTGTATTCACACGTGCAGGTGTTCTATCACAACATCAATTCTCTCCTCTCATATTTTACCTTAGGAGGTATTCTCGTATTCTGCCTTGCCGTTCTATCTACTCACATCTTTCAACTCGGCAGATGTTGGCGGGTCCTACATTACCCATGTTCTTCTAAAATTTTCACTAACGGTCAGTTGGTTATTCACTATGAGCCGTATTTCTCGGTCTTACTTTCATATAAGAGCTCGAGGCAGCTGTACTAGGTCAATTTCCTTGTGAATTTTCTCATGTTGAAGAATCAGTGTATTAAAACGTCTCTTGGAAGACATCTGCAAATCCAAATATTTAAGGGGACACTTGTACAGGGAGCTCGCTTGTACAGTATTAAAAATGTA
This sequence comes from Anabrus simplex, assembly GCF_040414725.1. NCBI lineage: Eukaryota > Metazoa > Arthropoda > Insecta > Orthoptera > Tettigoniidae > Anabrus > Anabrus simplex. Next base: position 286,334,200 of record NC_090266.1, on the reverse strand, counting down.
GGAGACCGAGTTCGATAGCTGCAGTCGCTTAATTGCTGCCAGTATCCAGTATTCGGGAGATGGTGGGTTCGAACCCCACTGTCGGCAGCCCTGAAGATGGTTTTCCGTGGTTTCCCATTTTCACACCAAGCAAATGCTGGGGCTGCACATAGTTAAGGTCACGACCGCTTCCTTCCCACTCCTAGCTCCTTCCTGTTCCATCGTCGCCATAAGACCTGTCTGTGTCGGTGCGACGTAAAGCAACTTGCAAAAAAATGCAGAAATTTCCATTGCTTGTAAAATATTTTAATATTACACTCAATATTAAAGTGGTATACAAGTATTAAAAGGTAGTGAGGTGTATCAACAACTGCAGAGATATAGCATCTCTTTGAGTGTCATGCCCTAGGTTTAGGGTATTCGAGGTACCTCATCATAATAGAGCTTGGAAGGTTTAGGTGCTAATTCATAGCCGACATATCGTCGCTGCGGAAGCAATACCGCGTATTTTACAATACACTATCTATCCACAATGTTCCTAAATGCTGGTCACGCCTCCCAGCCACATATGGATATGCAGTCCATCGGAACAACTTTCGTTCTGATCATTTTCCTATGCAAATACATTAAGTAAAATGAAACTTTCCGTACCGTACATTAGGAATGTAAGTCAGCATGACGTATTTGGACACTCCTGAGGTATAATGTCAGTCAAGACATTCTGTGGGATTGTGAAATAAGTGAGGAAAATCTTGATGGTATCGATAGTTTTGCAAGGGATGCCACATGTTCACTTCTACGATTGTTCAACAAGCCATGGATAAGTATTTGCAAAGTGAAGCAAAGTCATCTCCGTAAAGGCCATAAAGACCCTTGGAGGGTTGGACGGTAAACGCTTCCACTATCTGTAACTTTGGCACTTGGTGGGAAAGAGTGGTTAGCTCTACGCTCGGCCACCTTTGCCTCAAGGAATTAATCTTGTACTCATTTTAGGTGCAGTCTGAGTGAACCTCAGGGCCAGGCGCACCTCTGGTAGTGGAAATCTCGTTTCTTAAATTTATTGACTTCCTGAAGGGAGTCAAACCCATATTCTTCTGGGTGAACCGAGGAAAATGAACGAAACGAAAACTGTTCTAATGGACTGCATATGTGGCGGGGACGCGTGACCAGTCCGAAGGGAAATAATGAATAGGAAGTGCATTGTCAGATACGTGATATTACTCCCTCAGCCGCGATATATATTTTGTTTCACGAGATTAACAGTCATGTGAAGCAATTAAAGAGTTCCGACCGCTTTTCAATCCCGAAATTTTCGATAGGACAAGACAATGTGAGGCCTCATATCGTCGCTGTGGGAGTGATACCGCGTATCTGACAATACACTTCCTATTCAATATTTTCCTTAAGATTGGTCACGCCTGCCAGCCACATATACAGTCCATCAGAACATTTTTCGGGATTAAGTTTTCTGATCCCGTGAATTTCAGGATTGACATCGCCTGGTGAACATTCGGTTGTCCCTTTTAAAAAAAGTTGCAAAATAGACTGTTTGAAACTTAGCGCTCAGTGTGTTTTACCTGTCAATGTGTCAGCCATCTCGTTTTATCTGTCAATTTGTCACTGACACCAGCCATCTTGTTTTGCCAGCTGACTTTAGAAGCATTTGCGGCAGCAGAGTGAGAGGTGGCTTGTGAAAACTGCGCTTCTTATTACGTGAGTTGAGTAGCATTATTTATTGTTTTTTGGTCAATTTGTAATTAGTAGATACTTGAATTTGTGGATATCAATAACAGACAAACATAATTTCAGCAATTCTGAGAAATTATGTTTATATTGCACTAATGTAGTTTCGTTTTTCTCTTTAATGATATATATGACAGACTATAGGGTTTATGTCTCTAAACGAAATTTTTTCTCAACCATAGAAAAGGACTGAGATGCAACGTCGGTATGGAGCTATTTTTGGTCACTAAAGATAAAAAAGCAGCGTAGTGTAAATACTGCCCGTCTATGTTAAAAACCTTAGGAGGATCAACCAAAGGACTACACACTCATCTTTCAACCAAACATGGCAAACAAGTTATTACTGCATAGCCGTCCTCATCAACTAGCTAAAGCGGCGAAGAACCACCGTCAGCGAAGAGACTTGAGGAATTTGTTTGTTAAAACTGATACTCTAGACGACGTTTTAGCCTGAACGACAGCCTTAGATGGCTTTCCTCTTAATGTCCTTGAACCTCAAAAGATTTCAAAACGTTGTTATTATCAAAAGTGTATTCAGATTTACCGAAAGCTGCTTCAACAGTTCGTAACCATGTCGTCAATTACGGCTACAGAATTAGAAAACATATAACAGCTGAATGAACTGCTTAAAAAATGAAAGCCTCCGCTTTTTAAAATTCTATTTGTTCAGGGCGTCGACCAATAGAGATCTTTTGCCCCTAGCCAGACCTTTAGTTTGAGCTTTGATGGACGGACATCGATTTCTAACACAAGACACATGAATGGAGTTTAGGCCTTATTCGTACTTTTTAAATTTTATTTTTATTAACACCTTTTTATTACTGTATTAACCTTTTACAATAAACATGTATAATGTATACAAAAAAACTGATGGCATACACTCTCTGAAGTTCATTGTCCTGGTTCCTTAATGCTAAACAAAATTATGTCAAACACTGATCACATTTTAACTTTGTTGTTTTTGTCGGTTTCTTAAGTAGTCCGTGGCACATTAACACCTTATACTGATCTAATAATTAAAATACTCAAACACTGTTACGCCATGAATTAAAACTGATATAATAATGAGCCAAAACCTGTTGACATCTTCTGATTGCACTTATATGTCCATCTTTCCATCCGTATGTATTGCTGAAACGATCGTAAGTTCAGTTGTCTTGGTTTCCGTCGGTGTTCCATAATGAAGTGAATGGTGGCTGCAGTGAGCCATAGAACTGCGTTGTTGACCGTGGCCGGGAGGAAAACATATTCTATGTTGAGAAGTCGATAAACTAAGATGGGATTTGGAGTCATGTGAAGTATGTTGCATATTTTCGCGAAAGACCACGCCCATATGTCCGCACTGACACAAGACTTAACACGATGTATTAATGTATCTCTTTGTTGGCAATGTTCACAGATATTGGAGTCAGACCGTCCATGCCGAAATAACTTATCCTTTGTTGGTATAGTTTCATTTATTGTTGAGTATAAAGTCGTTTTCCACTGAAGAGGAATCCATTTATTAGCAATATTATTCCGTATTAGTTTCCAGTGTCGCGAAGGATACTTTGCCTGTATTGGAGGTGGTTTAATATTCTGGTTCATTATGTGGTTATAGATGCATTTTGTTGTTACAACTGAAGTTGGATCTATTAAAGTTCTTGGAAGGTTATCTACAAAGCTCAAAACTCGTTTTAAATACAGTGACAAATTATGATGGAAAGTGAGAAAGGCCGCGCTTCGGATAATATTATTCAGAACCGCCTTAGCATAAACGTCATCAGGTTTGCACTCACAATTAATAATATTTCGCGCGATAAGTGCAGTGCATTTAGCTTCTGCAGAAACTAGTCCTCACCCTCCACAATTAATGCTTTGGTACAATTGTGTTCTGGCTATCTTGTAGTGGTGTCCTCTCCATAGGTAATACCCTATAACTAGATCCATTTTCTTGATTATTATGCGTGGTGATGGAGATAAAATCTGTGCTACGTACCACAGTTTACTTAGTGCAAAGGTGTTAACTGTCCAGACTCTTTGACATATATTGAGGTTTCGAAGGTGTTGAGCAAATATGACAGCGCGAACTGTATTGAGCAATTTTCTCCAGTTGTCATCTATCATTTGAGTCAAATTCGCAGAAAATGTTATTCCGAGAATTTTATGTGTTTCGGCAGAAGGAATCCATTGATCTTGTGTCGGCCAGGGCCCAAATGGTAGAATGGCTGATTTGTGTGGATTAATTCTTGCTTCAGGGTGATGTTGATAGTCGTCTGTGACCAATCTTAAGTCTTCGAGCTGTTTGGGTTCTGTCAAGATAACAGTGATGTCGTCCGCATAGACGTGCGCTTGTAAGAACGTTGCACCCAGTTGTATTCCTGGAAGCTTCAAAGTTAATTGTCTGATGAATGGTTCCACACTGATGGCGAAAAGAACTGCCAAGAGTGGACATCCTAGTCGAATCGATCTCTGAATGTGGATTGTTTTGGAGAGAAAGCCATTAATTTGTAATCTGGATGTTGCATTGTTGTATAAGTTTCGCAGTGTTGTGATTATCATGTTGGGAAAAGCAAATCTTCTTAGTACAGACCATAGATAAGAATGTCTAACGCGGTCAAACGCTTGTTGAAAGTCTATACTGACGAGTGCGGCAGGGCTGTTGGGTTGAGAGGACATGTACAGCACAAAGTTACGTAGAGTTGAGAGTCCATGTATGATGTTGGAGGTATTCAACACATTATGTTTCTCGGAACCAAAGATACGAGGTAAGGTGAATCGTATGAGTCTGGCAAGAATTTCTGAAAACAACTTGTAATCTGTATTAATTAGTGTCAGCGGACGGTAATCCGACAAGGTTTTGAGTGATTTGATCTTAGGTACTAACACTATTATTCCTTCAGCGAAATTGTACATCTGTGCTTCACTTGTGAATAGTTCTTGGAAAAATGACAGTAAGTCGTCCTTTATGTATTGCCAATAGGATTTGTAAAATTCGAAAGAAAAGACCATCAGGGCCGGGTGATTTTTTATAACATGCGTCGTTAATAGCTTGTAACAGTTCAGCTTGGTGTATGTCGCTCTCTAGTTGCTGGGCGTCATCTATTGATAGTTGTTTCTGTTTAGGTTGTAAAAATACTTGGACTATTGTGCTTTGTTGAGTCGAGTCCTGAGCAAAAGCTAATTCAAAATGATTGGTTGCCATTTGAATAATATTGTCAGTTCCTGTAATGGACACCCCTGTGGTTTGTAGTTTTGATATAAAGTTCTTCCTATTTCTACCCTTCTCTTTGGCAATATGGTAAAATGACGTCCTTTCGTCTTCGTCTAAGGAAGGAATACGTGTGCGTGCCTGTACACCTTGTATATCATGTTCTTTCGTCTGACAGAGTATATGTTTTATTTCTGTTAATTTATGCTGTACCTCATATCCGTGCTGTTGTGCACGACTGTAGTCATGTATGGCTTGTTCGTAGAATTGCTGAGTGTGTCTTCGTTCCAGAGATTTATGAAAGGACAAATTTTGGAAGAAACGTCGTATGGCAGGTTTAGCCGCGTGAATCCACCAGAGGAGTTGTGAGGAATAATGCCGTTTCCTGTCGACTATTCGTTCCCACATCGTAGGAAAATTTTCTATAGCATCTGGAGTCTTTAAAAGGTTATTGTTCAACTTCCAATATCCTCTTCCTATCACTGGAACATGCGTGTCAACAGGTAACTGAAGGATTATTGTTCGATGGTCAGAGAAAGGGACTGGGATGACTGATATTCTGTGTGTAATTGTGGACATTGAATGAGAGAGATAAAATCTGTCTAGTCGAGATGCTGAATTGTGGCGGAAAATGTGAATTCAACATAATTCCCGTTTTTCATTTCCCAAGCATCTGTTAAACGGAGCTGCTGGACTAGTTCTGAGAGCGCTACCGAGTAGTTAATGTTGGGTCCGGTTTGATCCTTCGGGTGGAGGACGCAGTTGAAATCACCTGCAAGTACAATGTTGGTTCCCCGCGTGAGATGAATATTGAGGTCCTCGAGAAAAAACTTTTCTCGTTCTAATCGGTTTTGCACTCCTGTTGGACTATATATATTAATGAGTTTTCATAACGAGCGGAGAGCACTCTACCGTTTGGATGTGCAACAAAGTCATGAATGTCAAGACCAGGTCTATATACAATAGCTGTGTCTCGAGTATCCTCTCCTAAGATAACATAGTATTCGTATGGGCTTAATATATCTAAATTGTAGGTACAGACTTCTTGGAGAAATAAAATATCAATGCCATTGTTTCTAATATATTCTTAACTAGCTGATGTACCCGTGCTTCGCTACGGGATTCTCAGAAAGACTGACTTGGTGGTTTTCCTAACTGAATTCAACATAGGTCATTACAAAAACATCAGTAGGAATGTAGCGATTGAAAGCAATGTTATCATATAAAATACTCGATCAAATGAAAAACCGCACACTTTCTCACTTTCAACGAACAGTACTACGGTGCCGATCTAAGAGTCCAAAGTTCCAGAGCTGGAATAACCAGGTCGCAGACTGCCGTGAACACTCCTCTGTCATTATTCCGTTAAATATGCACACTACTCATTCCAATCAGTGCCTCAGAGTAGGGATTGTATAGCTCGAATACTATGATGAACCAGTGTGTTACGTACCAGTAGTATCAGAAAATGTATGAACTAGGGGAATGGCTTGCTAAAGAAGAAAGTTATCTTACACCCCAGCTACTTCCCACCAATATACAGGCAGGCTGTTACAGTCGGTACGACCAGGCGAATTGGCCGTGTGGTTAGGGGCGCGCTGCTGTGAGCTTGCATCCGGGAGATAGTGGATTCGAACCCCACTGCCGGCAACCCTGAAGATGGTATTCGGGAGATAGTGGGTTCGAGCCCCACTGTCGGCAGCCCTGACGATGGTTTTCCGTGGTTTCCCATTTTCACACTAGGCAAATGCCGGGACTGTACCTTAGTTAAAGCCACGGCCGCTTCCTTCCACTTCTTAGACCTTTCCTATCCCATCGTCGCCATAAGACCTACCTGTGTCGGTGCGACGTCAAGCAAATTTAAAAAAACCTCGGTACGCTGCAGTAATCCTATCTATCGGGGATGAGAGGAAACAGAAGACAAAAAGCACATCACAACAAACAATGGTCAATGTAATGTTGTTGTTGATAAAGTTTATGAGCTTTCTATATTGCAGGCCTTCACATTAGTTTTCTTTCGACTCTGTGATATTAGGGTGTCTTACAAAATTATTTATATCGTAGACTGTAGTTCCTTATTCTCCGACTTTACATACCGATTTTCACTAAATTCTGTTTACCCATTTTCTCGTGACTCGGCGCTGATATGGACTTTGTAACAAAAATCCAAATTCATGAATATCTCTGATTATATGCGGTACGATAACAATGTATAAGACATAAGTGATCGGAAATTTAATAACTTCTTACATAACTACTGCTAACTTACGACATAATTAAAGTTATGTTAGTTATGTAGTATTTATCGATACGACCACTAAAAACATAAATAACTTATTTGAGAATTACATTTCAGACCTTCCCCTAAACTACCATTTCACTCAGCGTGAATAAAATAAGTCGTAGCCTAGATTGCAGTGGTTCATCACCCGACATTACATACCGATTTTCATTAAATTCTCTTCAGCGTTTTCTACTGATGCGTGTACAATCATATAGACAGACAGACAGACAGACAGACAGACAGACAGACAGACAGACAGACAGACAGACAGACAGACAGACAGACAGACAGACAGACAGACAGACAGACAGACAGACAGACAGACAGAAATTACGGAAAAGTAAAAAATGCATTTCCTTGTTACTGTGGACATGACAGATACAGAAATACCATTCATTTCAAATTCTGAGCAATGTACAGGCAAAACACTTATTTTATATATAGATTACATTTAAGGCCTTCCACTAAACTACCATTTCACTCAGTGTGAATAACATTGATAGCCTAGATTATAGCGACCTATTCCCCGACTTTGCATACCAATTTTTGTGAAGATACGACGACTAATAAAATAAATATTTGACAATTACATTTTAGGCCCTCCCCTAAACTACCATTTTTCTCAGCGTGTATAGCCTATATTGTAGCGACATATTTCCCATCTTTGTCTAGCGATTTTCATTAAGACACGACCACTAATAACATAAATATTTGAGAATTAAATTTCGGGCCTTCCCCTAAACTACCATTTCACTCCACGTGAATAAAATAATTTATAGCCGAGCTTGTAGTGGTTCAACACCTGACATTACATACCGATTTTCATTAAATTCTCTTACGCCGTTTTCTATTGATGCGTGTACAATCAGACAGACAGACAGACAGACAGACAGACAGACAGACAGACAGACAGACAGACAGACAGATATTACGGAAAAGTAAAAAAAAATGTATTTCCTTGTTACTGTGGACATGACAGATACAGAAATACCATTCATTTCAAATCTGAGCAATGTACAGGCAAAGCACTTATTTTGTATATAGATTACATTTCAGGCCATCCCCTAAACTGCCATTTCACTCAGTGTGAATAACATGATTGATAGCCTAGATTATAGCGACATATTCCTCGACCTTGCATACCAATTTTCGTGAAGATACGACCACTAATAAAATAAATATTTGACAATTACATTTTAGGCCTTCCCCTAAACTACCATTTTTCTCAGCGTGTATAGCCTATATTGTAGCGACTTATTTCCCATCTTAGTCTAGCGATTTTCATTAAGACACGACCACTAATAACATAAATATTTGAGAATTAAATTTCGGGCCTTCCCCTAAACTACCATTTCACTCAGCGTGAATAAAATAATTTGTAGCCTAGATTGCAGTGGTTCATCACCCGACTTTACATTCCGATTTTCATTAAATTCTCTTCAGCTGTTTTCTCGTGATGCGTGTACAGACAGACAGACAGACAGACAGACAGACAGACAGACAGACAGACAGACAGACAGACAGACAGACAGACAGACAGACAGACAGACAGACAGACAGACAGACAGACAGACAGACAGACAGAAATTACGGAGAAGTAAAAAATGCATTTTCTTGTTACTGTGGACATGACCGATACAGAAATACCATTTTTTTTCAAATTCTGAGCAATGTACAGACAAAGCTCTTATTTTATATATATAGACGAGTGCCTACTTCGTGATACTCAAAATGCCATTGATGTTTGCCGTAGCAACGGTACGCAGAATCATCTCTGGAAAGTAGGTGTCACATGTGCTCTGTGCATGGGTAAGGTCAGGATGTAATGGAAAATCGGTCTTGGTGGAGTGCTGGTGCTTAAACACAATGGCCAGGAGACTAAAAAGTGTGAACAAGCGGTAGATCCGAAACATAGTGTGACCGTGATGAGATGAAAGGAGATTATTCTGTAAATTGGCAATTAGGAGCTGTATCCAATTCTGCAATTACCGATCTTCTCTTTACGCTGCAATGCTTGCGTGTCCTTGGTCGAATGGCTTTTAGTGTAACTCTATTTATTTCGATTCACGGAAGTTGGGTTTCCCTTAAACAACCGAGGGTCTTTAGGACTAACTTGCTGCTATTGGCATTTACGTGTTTTGGTTGTTAGAGAGCTATCGGAATCTTCTGATGTATCAGCTGGTGTATCGATCGTGGGGGTGTTAACTTCATCCGCCAATTTAATTTTCTTGTGTGTGACGTGCTCTTTACTTAACTGGGCAGTATTTTTAATTTCTAACGGGATCATCCTGTATTGTGGACTGATCTGCTTTCAGTTGTGTATCTGGTTGCTCTGTAACCTCCATGTGTTGGTCTGCAGTGTGTTGTGTTACGTGGCTTGGAGCCGGCTCTGATGTGGTGAGCGTGTGCATATCATCTGTTGACACATGAACAGCTGTGCCGCTCTCAGGGTCAAGTTGTTCCCCAGCAAGTAAGGTGTTTACAACAGGTTGCGGTTGGGAGTCCAGTGTGGCGAGGTCATCTGTGTTAGACGTGTTTACGAGGGGAGGAAAGGCTCCACTCGTCAATTGTAAGTAAGATTGGAGAGTGGTTCCTGTTGTTGTGGGTACATAGGGGCGAAAGAGTGTGGCAAGTGATGTCGGCTGTCTCAAAACATTGCCCGCACGGCGGGGACAGTCAATGCACAGGTGATCCGGGGCGTTGCATATAGCACAGGTTTTTTTCTTGCCCCTCATACGTGACTTGTCTCCTGTACCCCTCTCCGCTTACGAAGGATGGAATTTGCTTTTTTAACTGAATTTTTACTTGTCGGATACCATTGGGGACTGGTAGACGGTAGAACTGAGACCACGATTCATCATAAATATCTTTAACATTACGGTATTAGTAGTATATGGGTTACTTCAGGACATTCCGGCATTCCGATTCACAAACACATAATTTTTTTCCTATCTGTCCTGAATACCCTCAACGAAAAAATTGTTTAAATACCTATCATTTTTTTCCTTTCTGTCCTGAATCCCCCAACGAAAAAAGTTTGTTTATCATCATCATCATCATCATCTGTTTACCCTCCAGGTTCGGTTTTTCCCTCGGACTTAGCGAGGGATCCCACCTCTACCGCCTCAAGGGCAGTGTCCTGGAGCTTCAGACTCTTGGTCGGGGGATACAACTGGGGAGAATGACCAGTACCTCGCCCAGGCGGCCTCATCTGCTATGCTGAACAGGGGCCTTGTGGAGGGATGGGAAGATTGGAAGGGATAGGCAAGGAAGAGGGAAGGAAGCGGCCGTGGCCTTAAGTTAGGTACCATCCCGGCATTTGCCTGGAGGAGAAGTGGGAAACCACGGAAAACCACTTCCAGGATGGCTGAGGAGGGAATCGAACCCACCTCTACTCAGTTGACCTCCCGAGGCTGAGTGGACCCCGTTCCAGCCCTCGTACCACTTTTCAAATTTCGTGGCAGAGCCGGGAAGCGAACCCGGACCTCCGGGTGTGGCAGCTATTCACGCTAACCACTACACCACAGAGGCGGACAAAAGTTTGTTTAAATACCTAAAATGATGTTTAAATACCTATATTTTTTTCCTATCTGTCCTCAATACCCCCAACGAAAAAAATTGTGTAAATACCTAAAATGGTGAAAAAACTGTTTAAATACCTATAATTTGTCCTAAGTGTGACCCTCGAAAAAAATATAAAATAACAATCATTTAAGACTATTATTATTATTATTATTATTATTATTATTATTATTATTATTATTATTCATTAACAGTACTCTTTCATACTCGTTCTCTGTTGAAACGACCCTCCGGAGCAACGTTCTATCTTGTTGAAGCTAACAAGGTCATTTCCTCAATGTAATTACTGCTTGCGGTATTAATCATTCTTCAATGTCATCTACTCTGTTCCGGTGACGTAAGCGCACTGCGATGTGTAATCTTGTTTTCCCGCATGTGCTTCCCTCTTGTAGATAATACTAGATGCTTTTAGTAATGCCCTCTAGTAGCTACCGATGATACATACTTAGACAAAGACTATCAAAGAGCACTCTTACGAGTACAGATTGAACTTTCTAGATATTTAACTTGTGTTAATCTTGGATCATATACTTGATTAAATTGTCCTTCGTTCAACGTTCGTCGTAGCGTAGGTGGTTAAGTCTTGAGCTGGCAATCCAAAGCTTCGAGGTTCGAGTACAACTATTGGAAAGAATTTTTAAGATTTATTCAACCTTAAGTTCATATATATATCCCTAACAGAACGAGAATCTTTGTCTGCCACGTTAGCTCAGGTGGTTAGATGTTAGGTAAATGTCTAGGATTTGTTCTCTTTCGGTCGAAGGCGCCTCGACTGACTGGTTCGAAAAATTCTGAGCTATATAGGAGAGGTGAGAAGAGGTTTGAGTGTAATGTTGGTGAAGGCTGTCCAGCGTTTACAATGCTGAGAGATGACTTCGGAGGAGAACGCTCCAGGAAGTAGAGAGAAGGAGAAGGAGTGAAAGAAGGAGAAAGGAGCGAATAAAAAACCCTGGGGTTAGATCGAGGAAAAATTAGAAAACCAGCGCTGGCTTCGAAAAGTCCCCAGGGTTTCTGCTAAGTTAGGAGTTTTGCAATATCTAACAGCGTATATGTTAAGACCTCTGGCAAGTAAGTCTGTGTGTATGATGGCCTCTGACGTAGTGGTAAACACTCGCAAGCCTGAATGTAAAGAGACTTCTGGCGAGGCTATAAGTATCCTGTAAGGCTCTGCCCCTAAAATACCTGTAGACCTTAAGGCTGAATGTAAAGAGACCTCTGGCGAGGCTTTAACTAGTCCGTAAGTCTCTCTGTGGGTATTTGGCCTCTGGCAAGCCTAAAAAAACCTGTAAACCTTAAGACTGAATATAAGAGACCTCAGGCGCTGCTATAACTAGCCAGTAAGTGTCTCTATGTGTGTGTGTATGCGGCCTCTGACGTAGTGGTAAACACTCGCAAGCCTGAATGTAAAGACCTCTGTCATGGCTATAAACGTCTACAAGTCTGTGTGAATGAAAGACCTCTGGCGTAGCATAACTGCTCGTAAGTCTGTGTGTATGTTTTGCCTTTTTTTCTTAGTGTATACATGTTAGTATATGTGTTAATAACCATATGGAACGGTATCATAATTAGGAAGAACTACTCTTTTATCGTACGCAAACGAAAATTGTTTGGTTACGTCCTTATTTACTAAATTTTTAGTTATAGCGTCTCTGGATATTTGATTGTAGTGTAATGGTATATTTTCCCTTACTTCGCTTTCAATAATTTTTATCATAGCTTCACCATTCAGACGTTGTAAATTTCTCCAATTTAGAGTGAAACCCTTAATTTTCGTAATAGTGGAACTATCATTCTTTTTTAAATAATAACTTTTTGGCCCTGTTGATACCCACTCAACACCGCACATACCTTTTCCCAGTTCATTTGTCCATTCACCTAACATACAACCTGTTTCTATAGTATTTAAACCATTATTTTTATACACTATTGAATCAGTATCAAAATATATCACAGCATCCCCCAATTTTTCAAGCATGTGATATAAGCGTAGTCTTGCGTTTGAAGTAGTAAAAGCAGCAATAAAGACGTTTGTTGCTGTATCATTTTCTATATAATAATCTTTAAAACTGTACTTCATTTGAACCATATCGTCATTGAGAAAATTCACATCTATTTTCTCTAACCTGTCGTCTAGAAGAATTTCATAGAATCTATCTAGCGTAGTTACGTATTCAGTTTTACTCATATTTTGTCTCTGACCAAACTTACCCCATAAAGAATTTAAACATGTTTTTGAAACATTACGTTTTCCTGGATTTTCTCCAATATTGTCTAAATCTAGATTAATATCTAATTTTTCCTTAACAGCCTGTATATAGTGTTCCTTGCTTTCGAAATCATCTTTCCAAGGACTTGTTTCCAGTTTGATTTTCATAAAATCTTTCACATACCCTCTAAATAATGTGTTGCTCTTCTTTTCAAAATGCCAGACTTCATATATATTTAGTATTTTATATCCCTTTTCTATAGCCTTGCCGACCTCGTCCGTTGTCCATGTACCCATAAAACTTCGTTCTATTTCGGTATGGTTACAACATTTTATTTGTTCCTCTGCACACTTGTAACATAGAGGAAATAATAATTTTTCATTCTTGTCAATTTTGATTTTTGCAGGAAGTACAGGGTGATACAATTTTCTTGGTGCTGTAACTCTGCATTTTATTAATCCGTACCAAGAACGATCATAGTAATCTGGCTTATATATTTTAATTGGGTGCCCGACAGGATAGTAATCATAATACTAAACAGTTGGATAAAGACTGCAAACATCTATGTATTCTATTTTTTCATGAACTCCATCAACTGTAACTCTTAGTTTTGTGGCATTCGTTCTTCCTCCAAAGAAAGCATCTCTTGGATTAAGAGGTTCAATAATTTCAGGCAGTTTTTTGTTCTTTTTCATCGTTTTATACATTTGAGAATTTTTCCATTCGCATTCCCAAATCTCAATTAGGTTGTATCCAGCATCTCGTATTTTTTTACTTCGCTCTAATGTTTTTTGATACAAATCACTCATAGTTTCCTGATTTTTGTTGTTAATACTTTCAGATTTAAAACATCTTCGACATCCGTGCCAGAAGCATCCGTGGAACTGATAAACGGTATTATTTTCTCTGTCAAAACCATCGACTTTAGCGCCCGCAATTCTAACTTCTCCACCATTCAAAGCATGCTGAATATTTTTCTTGTAATGACTTGATAACCACGAAATAGATTCTTTACTGTATCTTTCATTTTGTTCTTTATCTAGTACAGCGATTGTATTTTCTTGTAGATATTTTGAACGATATATAGCCATACAAACTCCAGCTATGGTGAGGTAACAAAAAGGATCAATATTTACAATTTCCAAAAATTGTTTCCGTAATTCTAGACAGCCTCTTCGCAGAATATCAACATCTGAATTACAATATTCGTTAATTTCTTTTTTCATGTTGAATACGTAATTCTCTTCAACTCTTTCCTTATGTCATTTCAAAAACATTTCTCTGTCTTTTGGCTTCATTGTATCGATGCAGTAATATTTTGTATCTGGAATAGAACCTATATAATTTTCATTTCCTTGAGTATTAAACAAGTGTGGGAAGTATCCTTTTTTCAGTTCTTTCAATCCAAATGTTTTTGGAAAAGCACTCAGAGCACCTTGTACAAAATTACTACTGTCAATAATTTTTAGTCTGATACTCTCAATTTCAAGAAGCATAAGTTTCGTTCCAGTGTAAACAGTGTAAGGTGTGATTGTATTTTCAACGCAATATTTCAAAATAAACTGTGAATCGTAGGCCTTAGCATAATGAGCTATAAATGTATAACCCTTGTGTTCTTTAGAAATCAACCACTTACAGAATTCTTCATTTGTTTTCAATCGGTAAACTGTATCACCACTGAAATTGTGAACTATTATTAAATTAGGTATATGAATACCTGTTTCTTGCTGAGCCTCGTAATCAAACCACATATACTTTTCGGTATAGTCACAATCGTTCTTAGGTTTTAAATATCTGCCTTTTTTGTCCTTACAACACTTGAATTCAGAGATATTATCACATTTTAAAATTTTGTGGCATTCTGAGCACTCGAAATAATAATATGGAACACGCTCTACAATTTTTGTCGTATCGAAAGCATTCGTTAAAGTCGTGCCATCTTTACTGCAATTAGGACATCCTCTTGCCATCAAAGGTTTTCTACCTTTCTCAATTAATCTCGTACATATTCCACCTCTTTGTTTTCTTCTCTGCATGTAACATTTGTGATTTTTAATCTCTACCTCTTCTTTACAGTTTCTACACCATTCGAATCCGCATTTATGTTCTCGATTTCTCAATATAATTTTATTACATCCTGTACATTTCAAAACAGTGTCACAAACTTTTTGATGGTTATCTAAACATTCTTGATTGTAACAATATCTATTACATTGGCGACAATATATTTTATCCTCTTCCGTTTCATGTTCATCTCCAGAACACAATATACATTTGGTTTTTACCTCTTCTCCTTTACACGTATGTTTATTTTTATTATTGTATGGCGTTTTACATTTGTGACAGAAGTAAGAAAAACCCAAGAAAGCCTGCATACTGTTGATTACATCGAAGTGATTTTTATTTTTATATAGGTATATTTTTGTCTCACTATCCCTACCGCTGTAAATAATCGAGTTAAAATTTTCTGCGCATACAACGTTGATTTGAATATTTAATAACTCTTCTGTATTTTTTATATCAGCCAACGTAAACCCTTCTTCATTAAATTCACCCAATCTGTTACACAATTCTGCAGCAAGTTGGTCCTGTAATTTTCTCCCTTTTCTAATATATGTTACTTCATTATCACTTAATTCACGGTCAAGAATTATTTTTGTGTGATAGGTTAAAGCCACAATAACAGCTCTCGGACAACATAAATTATTAGTATTGTTGATCTGAGTTATACATTTTTTTGTTCTCACGTCTTGACTTAAATTTATAATTTTCTTTCTACCTGCACCTCGAGGCATGGAAATAACTCGAATGCTGAAACTGGTTTTAGCAAAGTCAAGAGTTTCGTTTGAAGTTAAAATCTGTGATATTCTTGCGGAAAATGAGTGAACTGATTCATTGTAGCTGTGAAATTTGTAAAGTCCTGTAGAGATGGGATTATCAAAAGATAGATTATTAGCCACAATACACACCATATCGCCTCTCTGTAGTTTAGTCCTCTTTGCAACCAACTTTAGCATTCTGGTTAGTGTGTCTTCAATTACGTTAACATCAGTAGTGGTATTTGCGTTGTTATTGAATTCAAAACGGTAATTAATTTCGTAGGATTTATATTTTTCATTAAACCTTGGTTTTGATTCTACGATGTTAAAAATATCTGTTCTTTCTCTCTTGAACTCTTTCTTTTCATCTCTTGGTTTCTTAAACAGTTTATTGCTGAAGGGAAATATATCTTTTAATTTTTGTGACCTCTCTCTACTGTTACTAAATAAATCATCATCGAACCGATAAAAGTAATTAATATTTGGAACACGCTTTTGTCTTGGAGGTCTTGGTTGTTCAAAGATATCATTACTAAACTCAAGGAATGGATTGCTTACAGATTTTTCTCCTTGTATAAGATTTTGAAGTCTTTGAATCAGATCAGCCTTTCTTAATGTAGAATAATTCCTAATACGATTTTCTCTTGCTAATGCTCTCAACTCTGTTACTTTTAGACTGTTCAAGTTATTATTGTTGATTGGCGGTACCTCTAGGGGATTTTGAAGTCTTTGAATTAGATCAGCTTTTCTTAATTGAGAATAATTTCTAAGACCTCTTTTTCTAGCTAGTTCTCTTAAATCTCTCACTGACAGATTTCTCAAGTTGTCCATTTATATAGGAAAAAAATTATGAATAATATTTTCTTGTGAAAGAGACTACGCCCTTTCTATTTATATAGGAAAAAAATTCTTAATAAAAAAATAAAAAATGAAAAATGAAAAATAAATGAATATTCAGCATAATTTAAGCGGTAATTTTCTCATGATAAGGTAGTTTTAGATGGCTTCTCATACTACATCTGGAGAGAACCTTACCACAAATGCATTCAACTTTCTCTGTTAATTTCGAGCGATATTTATCATAATAAGCCTTTGCACAATCTCTACACCTATGCTCGCTTGTACAGTTTAAACATCGTTTTTCTTTTGTTGGTTGACCACATTTGTGATTATATCTGCTACCATTTTTAATGTCTTCATTACATACTGGACAAGTAATTGTTTTTTGCTTCCAGTTACGTTCGAGTTCCTTAAGATGTTCAGAATGTTCCTCTCTATAATCTTTTTGTTTCTTCTTTATACATTCAAAGCACCCACTCTTCGATGGTAAATTTTTCTGTTTAGTTATTTTGATCTCTTTATGCATTTCTTTCTCTTGTTTACACAAGGGACAAATAACCATAGAAACAGTTTCCATTTATTATAGGAAAAAAACATCAGTAAAAAAATCTCTAAAATAAAATCTATTAAATAAATATATTTCTTATTAAATAAAACGATGGCGTCCCTTAAAGATGTTTGTTATCAGCAAATAAAAGATAATTATTATTACGGATTATTTGGTGACTTTAAACTTATTATAGATAAAAATACTGGATATTTTAATGCAACGAAGTTGTGTCGTGATGGAGGCCGAAGATTTGACAAATGGTTGGAAAGAAAGAATTCAAAAGAATTAGTGGAATATATTTCATCTCCACGAATTCGTGGAGATGAAAATAAACAAGAAATTCTAATAAAAATAACTGGAGGAAGAGGAAAATTAGATGAAATAATTAGAGGTACTTATGTGTGTAAGGAATTAATATTAAATATTTCTTCATGGATATCTGCAGAGTTTTATTTGAAATGTAATGATATAATTCTTGATTATTTCGTAAACAAATACAAATTAGAATATGAAACCAAAAATGAAGAGCTAGAAAATAAACTCAACGAAATAACAGAAAATATGGATCACTTAAAAATAGAAAACGAAAAATTAGAAACAAAACTTGAAACTATAAAAGAAGATGTAGCTCCAAACACCAGAAAAAGTAGTAAACATCACACTTTTACAATCGTTAGAAAGAATAGTATTAATCCTGTTAGAGAATATTATTTCATAAGAACAATAAGAAGTAATTACAAGAAAAGCATTGATCGTCTTAAAGCAAAATATCCAAATATGGAAATAGTTGGTGAAATGAAATATGATCCCAATGCATTTAATTTATTCGAGAGAATGAGAGATTCTTTGGAATATATTGATTGTAAGTTCAATCATTTTCAAATTAAAAATGAAAAAACATTACAAGATTTATTTGACGACATTGAAAAACTTACTTCAGAAAAAGTAATTTAAAACAATGTTTTTATTTTATTTTATTTTTTATTTTTATACTATCTTTCGGTACCCAACCGTTGTATGAATTATTGAACCCAAGCAACTTGAAAATAAAAAAAATATTAATAATTATTCATTTATTAAAAAACACCTTCATCAGGATCAATTTCGGTTTCGATAGAATCCTCATCAAGTGTTATTTCACCGAACATAATTATTTTCACTTGAGCGGGTAAGATCTTAAGACCTTCATTAATTTTAAATGTTATTTTGTTGTAAATATTAACCTTAAATGGTTTACTTAAATTTAAATGAGTGATAGTTTCTTCCATCGGATTATTTTGGATATACACAGAAAAAACTTTATTGATATCGCTTCCAGAATGTATCTCAGGAACGGGTATTTCGATATCAAATATTGAAACAACTATTTTTCTGATATACAGCTCATAGGAAAATACGTAGCTTATTTCAGTATCTAATTCAGTTGAAAATTTCTTTTCTATTTCAATTTTATCAAAAACTTTCCTGTTTATTTTATTTACCTTCCGTTCCAGATTATGTATATCATTTGTTAAGGGAGCAATTTCTGTTTTTGTAGAATAGTCTCGAAATACTGTTTCAATTTCTTCTTTTGTATAATAATTTTTAAACTCATCTTTAGATATATCTTTTAAACTGGTGACTTTTTCTAATGCTGTATTAAATTGTTTCAAATTAATTGCGTCACCATCTTCAACACCATCGCCAATATTTCTTAATATCTTTTTTCTGAAACCGAAATAATCCTTACCATACCAGATTCTACTTTTGAATTCTTCATCAAATTTGTCTTTAGATATAAGATCTTTAGTTTTATTATCAATACTGTTTATTAATTTTGATATCTTTTTGGATTCATCATAAAATTTCTTTTTATGTAACAAATCTTTAATTTTGTTATCTACATCTGTCTTCTTGTAAACATTTTCATTAGTATTATTTATTAAATCCAATTTTTTTGGATTCTTTCTCAAAATTTTCTTTTGGTAACAAATCTTTAATTTTATCATTAGTATTACTTATTAATTCCAATATATTTTTGGATTCTTTCTCAAAATTATCACTAGTATTATTTATTAATTTCAATATTTTTTTGGATTCGTCATCAAATTTCTTTTTAGTTAACAAATCTTTAATTTTACTGTCTACATTATCATTAGTATTATTTATTAATTCCAATATTTATTTGGATTCGTCATCAAATTTGTCTTTAGATATAAGATCTTTAGTTTTATTATCAATACTGTTTATTAATTTTGATATCTTTTTGGATTCATCGTCAAATTTCTTTTTAGGTAAAAAATCTTTAATTTTATCATCTATATCTATCTTTTCATAAGCACTCTCCATTTTTTCCCTTATTATAATACTATCGTGTTCTTTAATTTTATTACCGAATATATCCATTTATTATATCCAAAATTTATGGTCCTATAACACTATCTTTCGGTACCCAACTGTTGTGTGAGTTATTGAACCCGAGCCACTTGACATATACTTGATCACCTTTTTTTCTTAGAACCTTTTCAACCAAGTAGTGATCAGGATGTTTTGTTTTCTGCAGTTCTTGTTCGTAAAATGTGCCCTTAATCTCTTCTCCTCTATAGTCTTTTAGAAAATAGTAGATAGGGTTCGTTGCAAAAACTTTGTCAATTTTAAATATTTCTGTGGACCAGTTCCCAGTATATCCTTTTTCAAATAACCCTTTTATTTTGCTTACACGTACGTAATCACCTATTTGAAATTTTGGTTTTCCATGTATAGTAGGCTCAGAATCAAATAAATTATTATATACATCTTCTCGGTTCTTTGGACTAACATCTACTGGTTTCATTTTAATAGTGCTATGAAATGTGTTATTATAGTCATGTACTAATTTTGGGAGAATGTCTACCCATTTATAATTTTCTTGTATTGAAAACTGCTTCCACATTTTTTCTTTCAGTGTTCTATTGAGTCTCTCAACAACAGCTGCTTTGAAAATTGAAAATGTAGAGTAGTGATTGATGTTGAATTTCTTCATGAGATCTTGTACATCCTTGTTGTAAAACTCTTTACCTTTATCTGTCTGTATATTTTTTGGAGATCTATTTGATGTTTTAAATATATGGTCTAGTGCATCTCTAACACATTTACCTGATTTATCTTTAAGTGGTATAGCCCATGCTAACTTGGAAAACACATCGATGACAGTCAGTAAATATTTATTGCCTTTATTGATTTTTGAAATTCCTTTCAAGTTACCAGAATCCATTTCTACAAGATCAGCTTGCCATAGATCATCGATACCGTATGTGATAGTTTTTCTATAATTTCTTCTAGCTGGTTTGTGTACTTCATCGATAATGTCTTCTCGTATTCCCTCACCGATCAATTTTTTTTACAAATTGACTTTTCTTTGCACCACATACCGAACATATACCTGATATTCTCTCTCTTCCATTTACTGTTTTCACTCGTTGAGAATCAACTGTGTTTGTTTCTTTCTTGCACTTCAGGCACCAGATATGTTTCATTTATAGTGTAAAAAATTCTCAACCTTATTGTAACTCTAATATTACGGTAGTCATAGTACCATTAAAGTCAATCAAGTCATCATTTTCATCTGTAATCTCGAGATGTATATTTTGAATTCTGTCATAAATCGGAACAAATAAAGGGTATTGTGGTTCGTAGATTATTGCTCCTCCAAATTCAACATCTGGCATAAAACAAGAAATTACGTTTGTTTCTCGGTGATAGTGATTCCCATCTTTTTCAAACATTCCATCGGCTAAATTAAAGTGAACTTTGATCATTTCGAAGGGTATTATTTTTGGTAAGTCAAGCGCAAGGGTTTTTGTTTTTGGATATACGATTTGATCATTAAATCCTAACACTGAACCGATGCTCTCTTCTTTATCAAAGTACTTCAATACTTATATTGGTAGCATTGAAAGGTGGCTGACTATGAATACTTTTTTCTAAACTCTCTAATATATATTGTCCTGGAGGAATAATCATCATAGATATTACATGTGTTCCATCATCTGATGAACCAGGAACAACTTTTTCATAATGTAGTTTATTGTTTTTTGAAGTTACATTTGGTGTCAAAAATCTAGAATAAAATCCAGCGAGCCTAACTTTTCTAAACTCGCTATTCAAGGGTACTGTTGGTCGCTTTTCTAGGGTAGATGTCTCTCCGCTCAACTTTAATAATCTACTCATTTATTATAGCTAAATAAATGAAGGTTGATTGGGATCCAAAAATACGATTATCAGAAAAGGAGATAAAAACTAAACATGGAGAGCTTTTACCGAATTCTATTCGTTGTGCTATCGTTGGTTCGAGTGGATCTGGAAAAACTACACTTATGATAGATAATTACATCTTAGCTCCAGGATGGCTTAATTGGAAGAAAATCAACCACTTGTACGTTTATTCAAAGAGCTTAGATCAATCAAAGTATCAGGATCTCATCAGCAGATGTAAGAAAATTGAAGATAAAAATGGTCTTCCGATAGCTACGTTTATAGACAATAATGAAGATGCTATACCTTTAGACGAGTGTGAAGATTGTTCTATAGTTCTATTTGACGACTTTATTCTAGAAAATCAAGATATTGTTAGGGAATACTTTACGAGAGGAAGACACAAGGATATTGATTGTTTTTATTTAGCTCAAACTTACTCTAGAATTCCTAAACAGTTGGTTAGAGATAACTTGAACTTTTTAAATATATTCAGACAAGACGATACCAACTTAAATCACATTTACCATGAAAAAGTAGGTGGAGATATGAAATTCGATAAATTTAAAAACATGTGTAGTAATTGTTGGAATCAAGGTACTTTCGGATTTCTAACTATAGATTTGACACGCAAGACGCATGATGGAAAGTACAGAAATAAAATTCAAACATTCTTGTAAACAGACACAACAGACACAACAGACAAACACACTGTTTTTTTTTTCGTTATATAAATGTTAGCACATTACGAGTCTATGACAGCTAAGTCAAAGAAAAAAAAGACAACCAAACAGAGAGAACAAGAGACTTCGAAAGACTCGGAGGAATCTGAAGCTGTCAAACAAGCAAAATTAAATATTAGAAAAGCAGAAGAATTGAAAGAAGGTTTCAAAGCTTGGAAGAGACAACCAATTACAGAATATGAAAAGTACAAGAAAGAAGACCAACCTGTTATAGATGCCATTAGTATGGTTACTAATAAATTAGAGGCATTAGAAGATAGTGTTGTAAAAGCTATAGAAGAAAACAGAGAGGTTGAAAAAAGATTAGTACCATACAAACACGATGACTTTAGTGATTTATTTCCGATACCACCAACACCTGAAGAAACATCGTTTGAGAGAAAGTTATTCCTAAGTGACGATGAATCAATCTCTTCTCCAGCAAGGAGAAATTTAGAACCACTCTTGGAGCAAGTTGAAGAGAAAGAAAAGAATAGAATTGCTAGAAAACGTATGTTAAAAGATAGTCCTAGTCTCATAAACGTAGGGCCTGAATTACTAGAAGCCATTAACAATTCTGACGATTTTATATTTGGATTTAGACCTGAAGGAAAAGAGAGATATATTGGTGATTCGAAAGTTACATTCGATCACGATGATTTTATCGTTCAGAAAAGAGGTAAAAAATATACAGGGACAAAAGGTCTTCTAACACTTCTAACAAGGAAGGAGATATCCAACAAAGAGTATACGGAAGACGATTTAAATAACTACAAAGAGATAGCTGAACACACGAATTTGATTTTCGAGGACTATAATCCAGATACAGGAAAAGTACGATCATCAAGAGGAGAAAAATGGACAGATATATTTAGTGATCTATGGAAAGACATTAAGGTAAAGAGAGGAATAGGAAAAATATCAAGATCAGCATCTTTAACCACTCCTCCAAAATCTGCAATGTCTCCTGTAAAAACTGGTACAGGGTTTGTGAAAAAATATACAGAAAAGCCTGTACAATATGTTTGGATGAATGATGTTCGAGATTTGATTGATAGACTTGCTGTCATTCACGGTGAAGAGAATGCTGGTAATAATAATTTTTAAATGAGAAGGTTGGAATCACACAAATGCTAACGAGTAAGTTTAATGACTTCATTGTGAATCATCCTAAAGGTATTCCTTATCTTATTCGATTCTTGAGTAATCTTCCTCATACTTTTTGGAAATCTGAAAAACATGGAAAAGTAATAGTAAATTGGGCTTTAAATAATTTACCTCTTCCAGAAATGCATATACCTGGATTTAATTATTGTGGCCCTTACACGAAGTTAGAAGAACGATTAGCAAGAGGTGATAAAGGAATAAACCCTCTCGATGAAGCTTGTAAATCTCACGATATAGCATACAGAGATTATAAAGATTTAGAACATAGACATGTAGCTGATAAAGAATTACAACAAGCAGCAAGAGAGAGAATGTATAGTAAAGATGCTGATATGAAAGAAAGATTGGCTGCTGCAGCTGTTAGAGGAATAATGTACTCTAAAAGAAAATTAGGTATGGGCATGGAAGTTGATGAGAACGGATTAGGATTGTAATATATTTTTATCTATATAAATGAGTCCAATTAGTATTAACTATACAACTTGTCCAAATGGTAAACCCAAACCCAAATCTGTTTCTATCAAATTTCCAAAAGATAAGGTAAAAGAACTCAATAGCATCGATGATTATTTGACTGCCACACAGAAGACGAGAAAACAAAATCAAATAAAGAAAGGTGGTAATTTACTCTTAACATTTACTATACCTGTACTGAAAAAAATATACGAACATTTAATAAAACAGAAAGAGGGTTCAGGTCTATCAAAACATGAAGGAGGAATTTTACCACTTATATTTGCTGCTCTGGGTGCTCTTGGTGCATTAGCTGGAGGTGCGGCAGCAATAACAAGTTCTGTACACAATAAACAAAAGAATGACGCTGAACTAGAAGAACAAAAGAGACACAATCTAGCTGTAGAGAAAAAAGGTTCTGGTTTACCAACAATTCTCGGATCACTTTTAGTCAAGTACGGTTTAGAAAAAATTATTGAGGCACTAAAAAGAAATCTGGTCGAGGGATTTTTTAGAGAAATAGACGATGGTATATTCAATTCATTGATCAAACAATACACACAGGCACTGAGTAATTTTGACATAGAGAAATTAGTTAAAAAATTAAAGATTAAAAATTTTAGAGGTGTGTTTATGATTGATGAACTACCAACTAACCCTAATAAAAAATTGAATCAGGGATTGTAAATCTAGATACTTCTGATCATGTTGGTACGCACTGGATTTGCTACTACAAGAAAGGTGATGAAAAATTTGTATTCGATTCCTACGGTGGTAATGTTCCGAAAGAATTAGTTGATTATCTTAAACCCGAAAATTTATTCTTTAATGCTGAAAGAATACAAAACTATGACGAATATATCTGTGGTCACTTGTGTCTATTTGTTTTGAAACGGTTTTCGGAAGGACATAGTAATCCGAGTGAAATTTTAGATATCGTAAATAGCCTTAGACGCTAAAGCAAAGACACGATCTTTTCTTTTATATAAATGGAGAAAATCGAAAGCTATCAGTGGCATTCATTCCCAGTGAATGAAAGAACTAAAAATAATGTCATGGTTCCAAACAAAGACACTGAAATAGAAGTCAAAGTTGGTGATGGATGGATAAAAGATAAATTCCAACTATTCATGAATTTAAATGTTACTCATGTTAATGGCACAGACTATACACATTACGAAGGAAAATCGAACGTGAGACTCATAGATAATTATCCAGCATTCTTGTTCTCTGCAGTAACTGTTAAAAAAGGTAACATTGTTGTTTCTAGAACAGAGAATCCAGGTATCGTTGCCTCTGTATTGCATCAACTCCTTTCGTCTTTAAGTGAGGAAGTTAGACTTGAATCTAACATTGTCAACAATGGAAAGTTGCAATCAAAATCAGTCGAAGTACTGTATCCGTTAGAAAAGTTAGGTGGATTCTTCAAAGATTATCAAGATATTGAGTGGGAAGGTAATTATACAATTAGTTTCACTTGGAGCCCAAGCGCAGGAGATGTGCTATATAGATGGTTCAGTAAAGATGAAACAGGAGGCGATATCGCAGGAACTCGGCCTGAGGAAGGAAAAGTAACTATTACACATTTAGAGATACGCACTCCTGTTGTCAAGTACGAACCAAATTATGAAGTTGAGTGCAGAGAACAAATATATAAAAATCCAAAAAGTCTCATCTCATTTTTTGACCTACAAGCACATGAATTTTCAGATATTGTTGGTAAAAGGAACTTTGAGATAGATATTACCAATTACTATCAGTCTATGGAGTTTGATCAACCTTTATTTATTTTTGTAGTATTCCAGACAAACAGAAAAGGAAATCAGTTGCTAGATTCGTCTCTCTTTGACCACGTACAGCTTCAGAACATATACGTAAAAAATGCTCGAGATGAAATATTTCCAGAAGAATCTTGGAATCTTGACCCTCCAGGAAAATTCTTAAAAGCTTACGACGCATTTACAGATTTCAAGAGAATAACTCAATTAAGCACAGATGTTGGTATTAGTCCTCGTCAGTATATTAAATCATATCCTGTTTATGTTATTAATATGAGTAAACGTAGAAATGTTATAACTGCTACAAAAACAAGTATGAAGTTGTGTGCAACATTTAATGCACCTATTCCTGGTAATACATCGATGTATGTAATCATGTATGGAAAGAAGAACCTAATCTTCGATGCTCAGCATAGACTAATTACAGAAAAATTTTAAGCTATATAAATGAATAAAAAACTAAAAAGCATTCTAGAGTTGATTGCTGTATGTTTTTCATCGTTAGTTAAGTTTCTTAGAAAACGCGAGAAGGAGAATAATTAATTCAAAATCTTTCTTTTATATTTTTATTTTGCAGGGGTTGTATTAAGAACAAATACGAAAATAATAATAATGTTAATATATTTGTCTTTCAAGACAAATCGGGATAATAATAATAATCTTAAATGATTGTTATTTTATATTTTTTTCGAGGGGCCCACTTAGGACAAATTATAGGTATTTAAACAGTTTTTTCACCATTTTAGGTATTTACACAATTTTTTTCGTTGGGGTATTGAGGACAGATAGGAAAAAAATATAGGTATTTAAACATCATTTTAGGTATTTAAACAAACTTTTTTCGTTGGGGGATTCAGGACAGAAAGGAAAAAAATTATAGGTATTTAAACAATTTTTTCGTTGAGGGTATTCAGGACAGATAGGAAAAAAATTATGTGTTTGTGAATCGGCATGCCAGTGAATGCCGGAATGTCCTGAAGTAACCCATATACTACTGGTATTTCGTGAAATAATTCCTGATTTCTTCGTTCGGCAATTCCGGAGGAATATTAAACAGACGAACTCTAGTCGCCTCAATTCCAGCTGCTTCAATAACTACCGGTACTGTCTCTCCACTAAAAAGTTTGAGTGTGCAACCTGTTTCAAATTTATGTAATATTCTCTCCATAATGGTTGTGGAAATTACCTTTATATATACTGCATTAGCCGGGGTATCCAGTTGGAGAGCTGCTAGCTGGTCGATGTTTACTTGCAGTGTTTCTGAAACCCAGATGTGTATTTCCGCTGCTGTTGGCCGTGTATAATTCCGCTGGAAACTGCATTTCAGTGTATTTTTACGAATGCTTTGCATGATTACTTTCAAACTGAACAATTTACTAAATCAGAAAAACACTGATCACAGAGAATAGTAGCAAGACTTGCTGGTAAAAGTGCACTGATCACTGCGGTGTTCTTGTTGTACGTAAGACAAAACTGGTACGTCTAACTCGCTCCGCTCTCTGCGGACAACTGTACTGATGTGTCTTTGAAGGCGGAGACACATGGTTATGTTTCAAAAGGGTTCACTTTCCTTTACACATGCACATAGGAAAATGAACTCAACGAAAATTGTTCTGATGGACTGTTTATCAATATGTGGCTGGAAAGCGTGAGCAATCATAAGGAAAATAATGGATAGGAAGAGCATTGTCACATTCGTGATTTTGACATAGGAACGACGATGATAATCCACATCTTGTTTTCAGTCATTCGACCGGATCAGGAATGGATTGAATGAAGCACCATCTAGCAGCGAGGATAGGAATTGTGCCTGCTGCTGAAGCCTATCGCACTCCTCTGGGGAAATTATTAATGAGTGACAGATGAAATGAAATGAAATGAAACTGAAGAGTGTTGCTTGCATTGAAAGTTGACAGGGAAAATCGGAGTACACGGAGAATATCCTATCCTGCATCCACTTTGTCCAGCAGAAATTCTACGTGGAATTACCGGGATTTGAACCACGGAACCAAGCGGCGAGGGACCGGCGCGCTGACTCCTGAGCCACGGGGTCTCACAGGAACGACGATATGTGCAACAAATAGAGAAACAGGTTTGGTGATGAGATACTGGACGCGTTGTAATTTCTCAGATCATATTTTCGCAATTCAAATTAGAATGTACCTATTAGAGTAGTTTTCTTTATATTTAAGAGATATGTGACTGATGAATATTGTAATAGTTATAGCGTCCGCCATGCCAGTTTGAGAGGGACTGGTGACGTCAACATTTGGCCCGCCCGTTTACTCTTCGACTTCGTGGAGGACTCTGTGACCGGAAAAACAGGGAGAAAAAACAGTAGAATGTGACGTGAGCGAGGATTTGAAATTACGTGAAGAAGTAAATTTACTGTAAGTGATAATTAGAATTAATAAGTCTTAAAACGTAGAAACGCTTATCCAGCCAACAGGCGATCATTGGTGTCAGAATCGGGATCGACTCGTAGCTAGTGTGTGGTAAAATGGATAACGAACAGTTTCAGGCTCTTCTTAATAAGTTCATGGAACTGTCATCCAAACAGGACGAAATCAAGTGTGAACTGAAAGTAGAATTAAATGAACCTAAGGCTGAAGAATGTAAATTAGAACGGGAAGTGCGCTCTCTTGAAATAAATGTAAAGAGCTACATTATGCAGACTGTCCAGGAACTCGTAGATAAACATTTTAAAGAAACACCGCTGGTTGTGGAGTTTGAGACCTGAAAGAGGAAGTGAGTGACCTGCGTACGAGAGTGACGGATATGGAGACTCGTGCCAGGCCCACCAGCAGCCACGGTGGCTCAAGTGCCACTAAGGTAAAGCCCCCACGCTTCGATGAGGCCACTTCTTGGACGACATTCCGGACTCAATTGGAGACCGTATGTGGGTACAACGGTTGGACATCAAAAGAAAGGGCTGTACACTAATCGCCGAACTATATGGATCAGCAGCGGAAGTGTTACACAGCCTCCAGCCACCTACGAAAAGGTTGTGGGAGCGCTTGCCAACCGTTACGGTGACCACCAGCTGGCAGCAGCATACCGAGTCCCACTTTGCTAACGAGACGCTGCAAGAGTTTGCACAAGATGTGGAGGAGCTAGGCCACAAGATTCTAGATGGCCTGCCTCAGGACCACATTTAATGGGAGGCAGCCTATACTTTTATCGATGGACTTCGTGACATTAAGGTTCATCAAAGGCTGATGCTCGGCGAGGAGCATAACCTCAGGAAGGTTCTGACGCTAGCCCTGAGGATGGAAGCAGTGAAGGGAACAGTGGCATCGTCGCTAAGGTACGAGACGTGAGAAGAGAAGAGACGCCGGAGACCCACCCCGTCAGAAGAGAACGACGCACGCTACCGCCGAGACGCCAACGCTCCTACGAGATCACCTGTTGGAACTGCGGCAGGTGTGGCCAACTGCGGAGGAACTGCCGTGTGGAGGCGACCCCTTATCAGGGAAACGAATAAGAGCTGACAAGGAGAGGGGCTTGTCGGTGCTGTCACTACCGTCACCTCGCTTATGGTTAAATGTGGTCGCCGAGTGGAGTGACGACAGCTTGATCGCCGACGGGTGGCTCGGAGGCAGGCCGTGCCAGATCACGATAGATACAGGGACTGCATTAACCATCGCCAGGCCTGACATCGCCGATGGACAGCTAGAGAGGTAACCTAACAGCCCCTACGTGCTGCGAACGGCTTCAGGTGACACCATCCCTGTCCTGAAGGAGGCGCTACTTCAAATGACCCTAGGTCAACGACGCCTACGAGTCTCGGCCTTCGTCGCTTCTATTACGGATTAGGTCATCCTGGGTGACTGTCGACGTAGGTCAACGCGTATTGTGGCTCGCTAGACAAGAGGTAATGCTCCGACGCCCAGGGACCCAACCTCGAGTAGCGTGATTAATGCTGGCCGGCGATGAAGTGATACCAGCCAACAGCGAGATGATGGTGACAGCACAGCTAGAGGTACCGCACAAGGTGACAATGTGCTCGTGGAACAGGGATGGACGACCGTCGATCAAGGATTCTACCTAGCGAGGACGCTCGTTCCGGCACGAAGCTGCGTGCCAGTACGAATATTGAACTCGTCGTTGCAGGAACAAAGGATGCCCAGCGGGACCGAGCTTGGGACCTGTGAACTTGTCACGTGCGTTTTACCAGTAGATACAAAGGTGCACAGACCCTGGAATTAGGCTGAGGATCGAATAAGCTCCAGAATTTTATATCTGATCCTCGGACACACCTGGAGGCGGGGCATAAGGGAGGTTAAGGAACTAATGCACGAATTCCGGAATATCTTCACACCTACTATAGGCAACTACGGAAGGAGGGATAGAGTGTACCATCGCATAAACTCCGGCGACGCCACCCCAATCCGGCAGCAACATCGTTGGTTATCCTTGGCGAAAAAGGTGGAAATCGACCAGATGCCAGATGACATGAAACAGCGGGTAGTCATAGAGGAGTCGAACAGCCCGTGGTCGTCGCCATTTGTCCTAGCAAAGAAAAAGAACGGCGAGCTTCGTTTATGCGTAGATTACCGCAAGTTGAACGACGTCACGAAGAAGGACTGTTTCCCCTTACCTCGGATAAATGATATCCTGGACATGTTATCTGGAGCTCAGTGGTTTTCGACTTTGGACCTGAAGTCTGGATACTGGCATGTGACGCTCCATCCGAAAGACAAAAGAGAAGGCGGCGTTCTCAACCGGCCAAGGGCTTTAACAGTTTACCGTGATGCCCTTCGGTCTCTGCAACGCGCCGGTGACCTTCGAGCGACTGATAGAGTCTGTAACGTAGCGCCTACCTAAAGTTAAATCCAGGAAAAGGCCAGCTATTCCAGAAGGAGGTGCGCTACCAGGGCAAAATCGTGTCATCGGAAGTGTTAGCCATAGATCCGAAGAAGTTAGGAGCTACCAGAGACTGGCTTGTACTGAAGTACAAGTGAGAGCTCAGGAGTTTCCTTGGACTTTACACGCACTACCGCAGATTTATAGCTGGCTATGCGGATGTCTCAAAGCCTCTTACACGACTCACCGAGGAGAGAAGGCATTTCCAATGGTCAAGTGAGGCAGAAGCTGCCTTCCGGACGCTGAAGGAGTCCCTATGTGCAGCACCCATCCTGAGATACTCCAAGCTTGAGGAGAAGTTCATCATAGACACCGGCGCCAGCGACGTGAGAATTGGCGGGGTGCTGTCGCAAATAAAAGACGGCTAGGAGAAGGGTGACCGCCTACTTCAGCAAGAAATTGTCAAAAGCAGAGGGAAATTACTGCGTAACCCGTCGGGAACTGCTGGCAATCGTGAAGATCTTGGCGCACTTCCACAAATATCTGCATGGGCAGCCTTTCCATCTACGCATCGACCAGTCCGCATTGACCTGGCTCCTAATCTTCAGAAATTTGGAAGGACAAACAGCTCTCTGGGTACAACATTTTTAGGAGCACGACTTCACCACCGAGCACAGCCAAGGAAAGAAGCACTGCAACGCTGACGCTCTATTCAGAAGACCATGCCCGGAGAACTGTGAACACTGCCAGGAAGTGGCGAGGCAGGTGGGTACTATGGATGTCCGAACCGTTAGGGCCACCACCGCTGAAGGATGAGATCGAGCCGCTCTGAGGAGGGAGCAGCTGAAGGATGACGAAATCGGATAGCTCCTACGGGAAGTCGAGTCGGGGAAGAGGCCCGAATGGAAGGGCATCGCCGAACGCACTTCAGCTTACAAGGCCCAGTGGTCGCCTTTCAAGATTAGAGACTGGGTGCTTACCAGCCTGAAGGAATCGACCGACGGAAAGAAACAGATTGCCCAGCAGTTAATTCGACGGAGCATGAGACAAGAAGTGTTGTTCGATTTGTATATGGGAACTACCGGCGGCCACGTGGAGCGAATAAGACGCTAGACCGTGCCCGACGACGTTACTACTGGGTACACATGAGGAAAGATCTCGAGAAGATGTGCCAGTTGTGTGACACCTGCGCGGTGAGCCGAGGCCCACGAACCAGGAGTAGGGGACAGACGATGCAATACAACATTGGAGCACCTTTCGAAAGGATCGCCATTGATGTCGCTGGACCATTCCCCGAATCCGGCGCTGGGAACCGTTACTTAATCCTGGCCATGGGCTACTTCACAAAGTTGCCGACTGTCTAAGCCATCCCGGACCAAGAAGCACCGACAGTGACCGACGTGTTGGTCAAGAACTTCTTCTGCAGATTCGGTGTCCCCAGGGAACTACACAGCGATCAAGGCAGAAACTTTGAGTCGAGGCTGATGTAAGAGGTTCTGCGGCGCTTAGGAGTGCTGAAGACCGGTACGACGCCCCTCCTCCCTCAGTGAGATGGCATGGTGGAGTGTTTTGTAAAATCGTTGAGGAGCATCTCAGAAAGGTAATTTTGGCGCACCAGAAGGACTGGGAGGAGAGGCTCCCATTCTTCTAGGTGCCATATCGTGCGTCCACCCACAAGACGACGGACATGACACCTGCCAACATGGTCTTTGGAAGGGAGCTACGCCTGGCATGCCATCTGATGTTCTGGTCGGTACCGGACTAAGGCAGCAAGCAACGGAATATGTGTGGGAGTTGGTGGATCGGCTCAACGACATCCACAATTTTTCCCGTCAACATCTGAGGGTGGCCAGTGACCGGATGAAAGCCCGCTACGACTTGTTGGCGAACTCCGCGAGTATCCAGGAACGCGACCGTGCGTGGCTGTACCGTCCGTTGCGGACAAAAGTAAAGTCACCGAAGCTTCAGAGAAAATATGAAGGCCCATATACTCGTACAATCGTCACCAGAATCAACGACGTTGTCCACAGGATATGGTGGTCTCCCTAAGGATAGATGATGGTTGTTCACCTGGATTGCCTGGATATGAAGTGCATTGTGAGATATGACCTTCTGCCCGAACAGCGACGATTTACCTTCTATAAATTTCATTTATTTAATTAAGAGGCTCAGAAATTAGGAAATACATGAGTGATAACACACTACTACAATGGACAACACAGAAGAATTGCGGCGTGAGACGCTGACATATTCACCCTTCCCCACCAAAATCAGCTGGGCACATTGGACTGCGGCTCTACCTATTCAAATTCCTACCAACTAAAACAATTACCTCAGGCACATAAACAATTTGCCACCATATGGGCATTGGCTAATTCATCCCCCGATTACAAAAACACACTTTTCCATATTACGGCACTTTCACACTTTTCCATCTTTGGTCCTCAATTTACGTAGTTTTAAAGAGATCTCACTGATTCTTGAAAAGTAAAAAACTTTAACGTAGAGACCGAGTGATTTCTACTTTGTAAGCCTGGTTAGTTTGACTCTAAGTCTGATTAGTTAGAGTGATTCGATCAGCTAGTTTTATATTGTAAAACGTTGTTTTTTTGTCTAAATTTACATTTGTTGATATATATATAATTTCGTGTGGCTATTTCTAGCCGAGTGCAGCCCTTGTAAGGCAGACCCTTCGCTGAGGGTGGGCGGCATCTGCCATGTGTAGGTAACTGCGTTTTATTATGGTAGAGGATAGTGTTATGTGTGGTGTGTGGATTGCAGGAATGTTGGGGACAGCACAAACACCCAGCCCCCGAGCCATTGAAATTAACCAATGAAGTCTAAAATCTCCGACCCGGCCGGGAATCGAACCCGGGGCCCTCTGAACCGAAGGCCAGTACGCTGACCATTCAGCCAACGAGTTGGACGTTTGTTGAATAAAGAGCTAATTTCTGTAAGATTTTCTTATTTTTGTTTGTAAACTTCAATACGGGGATAATCCCGGAATCCCGGGAACGACTTAGTATAATCCCAAACTGCCGGGATAAGAAATAAGGGCCTGGATTGAATTCTCTAGAGACAATACACCCACTATACTGACTAAACATTACATCAACCATCCTTCACTTGTATTTATCTCTGAAGTGTATTTTGTGTGGAAATGCGTTTGATGATTCAAAGCTGAAATTAATTTTTTTTTACTTCCAAACCTGCCTAGTTCCACGTAGAGGCCATTTTCAGTTTCCTCAAGGATGGACTATAGTGATAAAAAGCTGGAGGACACCTTCGATGAAAAACACGTTCTTAAACGTACAATATTTGTAGCATTTTAATCTGTCACAACGCTCACAGTTTTTGGATAGCCAAACACTTATCAACAGAGGCTGCTGGTCGAGTCAGTAAAGGCGTGCTCGGTTCACCCGGAAAGATGTGGGTTTGAATCCTTGTCGGGAAGTCAATAAATTTAAGAAACGGGATTTCCACTACCAGAGGTGCGCCTGGCCCTGAGGTTCACTCAGACTGCACCTAAAATGTGTACAAGATTAATTCCTTGGGGCAAAGGCGGGCGAGCGTAGAGCTAACCACTCATTCCCACCAAGTGCCAAAGTTACAGATAGTGGAAGTGTTTACCGTCCAACCCTCCAAGGGTCTTTATGGCCTTTACGGACATGACTTTGCTTCACTTTGCAAATACACTGACTGACAGAGCAAATGCAACATCAAGAAGGAGTGGTTCGAAAGGGATGAAAGTTGGGGAAAAAAACAGAGACGGCACGGACGAATAATTGATGTTTATTTCAAACCGATATGCAGGTTACACAATGCGCACGGCATCGACTCAGTAGGATGTAGGACCACCGCGAGCGGCGATGCACGCAGAAACACGTCGAGGTACAGAGTCAATAAGAGTGCGGATGGTGTCCTGAGGGATGGTTCTCCATTCTCTGTCAACCATTTGCCACAGTTGGTCGTCCGTACGAGGCTGGGGCAGAGTTTGCAAACGGCGTCCAATGAGATCCCACACGTGTTCGATTGGTGAGAGATCCGGAGAGTACGCTGGCCACGGAAGCATCTGTACAACTCGTAGAGCCTGTTGGGAGATGCGAGCAGTGTGTGGGCGGGCATTATCCTGCTGAAACAGAGCATTGGGCAGCCCCTGAAGGTACGGGAGTGCCACCGGCCGCAGCACATGCTGCACGTAGCGGTGGGCATTTAACGTGCCTTGAATACGCACTAGAGGTGACGTGGAATCATACGCAATAGCGCCCCAAACCATGATGCCGCGTTGTCTAGCGGTAGGGCGCTCCACAGTTACTGCCGGATTTGACCTTTCTCCACGCCGACGCCACACTCGTCTGCGGTGACTATCACTGACAGAATAGAAGCGTGACTCATCGGAGAACACGACGTTCCGCCATTGCCTCATCCAAGTCGCTCTAGCCGGGCACCATGCCAGGCGTGCACGTCTATGCTGTGGAGTCAATGGTAGTCTTCTGAGCGGACGCCGGGAGTGCAGGCCTCCTTCAACCAATCGACGGGAAATTGTTCTGGTCGATATTGGAACAGCCAGGGTGTCTTGCACATGTTGAAGAATGGCGGTTGACGTGGCGTGCGGCGCTGCCACCGCTTGGCGGCGGATGCGCCGATCCTCGCGTGCTGACGTCACTCGGGCTGCGCCTGGACCCCTCGCACGTGCCACATGTCCCTGCGCCAACCATCTTCGCCACAGGCGCTGCACCGTGGACACATCCCTATGGGTATCGGCTGCGATTTGACGAAGCGACCAACCTGCCCTTCTTAGCCCGATCACCATACCGCTCGTAAAGTCGTCTGTCTGCTGGAAATGCCTCCGTTGACGGCGGCCTGGCATTCTTAGCTATACACGTGTCCTGTGGCACACGACAACACGTGCTACAATGACTGTCGGCTGAGAAATCACGGTACGAAGTGGGCCATTCGCCAACGCCGTGTCCCATTTATCGTTCGCTACGTGCGCAGCACAGCGGCGCATTTCACATCATGAGCATACCTCCGTGACGTCAGTCTACCCTGCAATTGGCATAAAGTTCTGACCACTCCTTCTTGGTGTTGCATTTGCTCTGTCAGTCAGTGTACTTATCTATGGCTTGTTGAACAATCGTAGAAGTGAACATGTGACATCCTTTACCAAACTATCGATAGCATCAAGATTTTTCCCACTTATTTCACAATTTCATAGAATGACTTGACAGACATTATACCGTAGGCGTGTCTAAATACGTCATGCCGAAGTACATTCCTACTGTACGGTTCGGTAAGATTCACTTTCCTTAACATATTCTCATAGGAAAATGATCAGAACGAAGGTTGCTCCGATGGACTGGATATCCATATGTGGCCGGGAGGTATGACCAGTCTTAATTAACATAGTGGATAGAATGTGCATTGTAAGATACGCGGTATTGCTTCCGCAACGACAATATGTCGGCTCTGAATTAGCACCTAAACCTTCCAGGCTCTATTACAATGAGGCACCTCTAATACCGTCAACCAAGGGCAGGACACTCAAACAGATGTTATATCTCTGCATTTGTTGACACAACCTGACTACCTTTAATACTTGTATACCACTTTAGTATTGTGTGTAATATTAAAATATTTAACAAGCAATGGCATATTTCTGTATTTTTAATCGTACGAATATTGTACAAGAAAGCTCCGTGTACAAGTGTCCTCTCCAATATTTGGATTTGCAGATGTCTCCCATTAGACAACCCACTGTTCACCAGACGATAGGAAACACCCGCCCGGTTTATAACATAGAAGCATTTTCAAAACTTAGGAATTGACCTATTTCCTTTATTATTATTATTATTATTATTATTATTATTATTATTATTATTATTATTATTATTATTATTATTATTATTATTATTATTGCACAGGGTTTGCTTAAGGAAACGGTAAGGCCTCAGCGCTGGACGAGGTGGTTACGAGAAGAACAAGATTTTGAATTTTACCACGTATTTTAGAATTTCCACCATATTTCAAAATCAGTTAACAAAATATTAAATTATTTAATACCCAAACAAGTCAAAATATAAATAAACTGAGTTCAACTATTAACAATAATAGAGTATTTTGTAAACATTACGAGTAATAAATTTGACAAGGTAAGGATCCATTTTCAAGGAAAATAGGAAGCTAAGCTAATAAAAACAATGCTTGGATGGTCCTTATGTATTCGTTCAAGAAAGAGAGAGGATTTCAAACTATATATTACACATTAAATATTGCGATCTGGTATTTTCGCATATTGCAAAGGAAGTTCGAATATTTAGAAGTCCGTAACTCCAAACAGGTAACTACGAAAGAGCTTCCGAAATTAAATCCTAGCTGGGATTTCCTCCCTCAAATACACAACCTAGTCTCACACTAGGCCACAGGGAAACTTAACTCCAAACTAGGAAAATGAATAGTTTTAGAAAAGGAAGAAAACATTAGAAGGTTAGGGATTTAATATCACAAGAGATCCCCAAGAGAACGACATCAGAGAAAGAAGGCATCAACGCCCAAATTAATCAGGGAATAAGCCCAAAATATGCTGGAACTAAGAGAAAACTAAACTGAAATCCTGAATTCTTAACGAGGGTTTAAATTTTGAAAATACCTGGTCGAAGGAAGAGGAAAAGGAGGTGGATACCGAAGGAAAATCATTCGAACGTCCTAGTGATCAGACTCGTTAAGTTCCTCCCATTTTTCAAACTTTCTTTCCAGCAATCGATTTCGTACTTCCCGGGATAGGTCCAGGTATTCCACCCGGCCAGTTGGGTCCCTAAATCTTTGCCATCTTATCCTATAAGCATTTTTAATATGGATCAAATCCTTGAGGAGATCCGGCGTGGTGACGTCTTGGGTGCCTTGGCGGTACTGAACCCGCGTCTGGACTTCATTCATAGTCATTACCCGTCCAGGACACGTTTCCAGCGCGATCCGCACATTTTGACAACGGTCCAAAATATTATTATATTATTATTATTATTATTATTATTATTATTATTATTATTATTATTATTATTAATATTATGGATCCCACAGGAAGATGCAAGACCGATACTTGGCGGTAAATTACATCTGCTGCCATTGTCATAGCTGACAATGTGATCAGCACCATTGTCGCGCCTAGGCAAGTGCACGGGATTTCTGGCGATACGAATGACATACTTCCGTGCGTTATTGACCTTACTATAGAGGTGAACAATTGCACGGTCAATCTCATTCCTATCGGTTATTGCAAATGTGTTTTAACTTTTATTTATATGCCAGAAGAATCTACTGTAATCTAAGACGTTCTCCAATGGAAAAGATGGCTCTTGAAAACGAACCCAGGAAAGTTTAAAAATGATCGTTTTAACATCAGAATAAGTACATTGAAAATCCACAGCCTGTTTCCAGTCATTCGACCGGGTCAGGAATAGAATGAATAAAGCCACCATCTAGCGGCGAGGATAGGACTTGTGCCGGATGCCGAAGCCTGTCGCAATCCTCTGGAGCAAAGATTAATGAATGACAAGTGAAATGAAATGATATTGGAGAGTGTGTTGCCCGAATGAATGATGAGAGGGAAAACCGGAGTACCCGGAGAAAAACATGTTCCGCCTCCGCTTCGTCCAGCACAAATCTCACATTCAGTGACCGGGATTTGAACCACGGAACCCGGCGGTGTGAGGCCGGCGCACTGCCGCCTGAGCAACGGAGGCTCCTTATAAGTACTGTACATTATGAACAGTAAAATCAATTGGTCTCACCTCCTTTTTCACCCCACCGCCGTTAAGTTGATTTACCTCCACCCCCCAAAAATGTTGGCGCGTTTCTTTTTGTTTAAAGGAGATTACAAATACCAATGTACACGTCTGTTACCTTCAGTTTTGAGATTTAAGTATCCCCATAATCATAATTCACTTTTTTTACTTCCTTTCACACTCCCCTCACCCCCTTTAAGTCAATTTTCCGGCAAAAAAATAGGCTACCTGTTTCTTCAATAGTAAAGTATCTTCTAAATACCAATTATAACGACTCTAACATCTTCAGTTTTTGAGATATCTGTCCTCATGAAAGGAATTCAACTCCTTTTCACTTCCGCCCCCAAGATGATTTTCCCCCAAAACGCGTTTTTCTTCGTCTTAAGGGAGATTCAGATACCAATTTTCACGTCTGTAACATCTTCAGTTTTGAGATATCCATATCCTAATTTAAATAATTCAACCCCATTTTCAGTCTCATTTACCCCCCCCCCGACCCAAGTGGTTTTTCCGAAAACAAAAAACACGCGTCTTTATTTTTATAGAGATAAGAAATACCAATTTTTACTTCTGTAACATGTTAAGTTTTTGAGATATACTGTAGAAATTCTCATTTCGAAATTTAACCCCCTCTTTAGTTCCCCTTCAGTGGAGTTTTCAAAAACAAATGACCTATGTTTCTTTACTTTTACTGGAGATTCCAAATACCAATTTTTACGTCTGTAACATTTTACGTTTCTGAGATATACTATAGGTATATTCTTTCTGAAAATTAACCCCTGTTTGTCACTCCTGTTTAACCCCCATTAATTGGATTTTCTAAAAACAAATACAAAAAAATACATGTTCCTTTACTTTTAAAGGAGATCCCAAATACCAATATTCAGGTCTGTAATATCATCAGTTTCCGAGATATAAGTATCCTCATTAAAGGCATTCAACCCCTTATTCACCCTTTTTCACCCCTCCTATTGGGATTTCCAGAAAATAAAAACATCGTGTTTCTTCATTTTTAAAGAAGATTCTAAATATCAATTTTTACATCTGTAAACTTTTAGTGTTTTGAGATATAGATACACTCATATTAACAATTCACCCCCTTTTCACCCCCCTATTTGGATTTTCCAAAAACAAAAAATGCGTGTTTCTTTATTTTTAAAGGAGATTCCAAATATCAATTTTCAGGTCTGTAATATCTGCAGTTTCTGGGATATAAGTATACTCATTAAAGGCATTCAACCCCTTTTTCAGCCCCTTTTACCCCTCCTATTGGGGTTTTCCGAAAACAAAAAAATACTTGTTTCTTTATTTTTAAAGGAGACTCTAAATGCCAATTTTTACATTTGAAAACTTTTGAAGCTTTGAGATATAGATACACTCATTTTAAAAATTCACCCCGCTTTTAACCCCCTTAGCGACGGAATATTCAAATATTCTCCCTTAGCGAGCACCTACATGTTAATATGAATGTATCCCCAAAATTTCATTTCATTATGTCCAGTAGTTTTAGCTCGGCGGTGATGAATCAGTCAGTCAGGACATGTTCTTTTATATATATAGACTAGCAAGGTACCCGTGCTTCGCTACGGTATTATACTGAAATTTATAATTGAATGCTTATTGTTTTAGATATATAATCCGCCGAAATTCGCGATTGACTCGTTTTCTAATAGATTACGGCAAGTCTCCCTCCATTTTTCAATCTTTCTTTCCAGCAATCGATTTCATACTTCCCGGGCTAGGTCCAGGTATTCCACCCGGTCAGTTGCGTCCCTAAATCTTTGCCATCTTTTCCTATAAGCATTTTTAACATGGATGAAATCCTTCAGGAGATCCGGCGTGGTGTCGTCATGGGTGCCTTGGCGGTTCTGAACCCGCAGCCGGACTACATTCTTAGTCATTACCCGTCCAGGACCCGTTTCCAGCACGGTCCGCACATTTGACGATGGTCCAGAACATTATTATTATTATTATTATTATTATTATTATTATTATTATTATTATTATTATTATTATTATTATTATTATTATTATTATTATTATTATTATGTTCTGGATACAACAGCAAGATGCAAGACCGCTACTTGGCGGTAAATTACATCTGCTGCCATTGTCATTGTTGAGAATGTGACCAGCACCATTGTCGCGCGTAGGCAAGTGTGGGGGATTTCTGGCCATACGAAAGACATACTTCCGTGCATTATTGA
This sequence comes from Anabrus simplex, assembly GCF_040414725.1. Lineage (NCBI taxonomy): Eukaryota > Metazoa > Arthropoda > Insecta > Orthoptera > Tettigoniidae > Anabrus > Anabrus simplex. The sequence continues at coordinate 286,293,880 of NC_090266.1, read as the reverse complement.
CCTTATTATAGATGTGAAAAACTGGACGGTCAATCTCATTCCTATAATTTATTTCGAATGTGTTTAAATTTTTATTTATATGCCAGGAGAAGGTACTGTAATCTAAGAACGTTATCCGAAGGGAAAGATGGCTCTTGAAAACGAACCCAGGAAAGATTAAAAATGATCGGTTTATGATCAGAATAAGTACATCGAAAATCTACAGCCTGTTTCCAGTAATTCGACAGGGTCAGGAATGGAATGAATAAAGCCCCATCTAGCGGCGAAAATAGGAATTGTGCCGGCAGCCGAAACCTGTTGCACTCTTCTGGGGCAATGATTAACGGATGACAAATGAAATGAAATTATATTGGACAGTGTTGCTGGAATGAATGATGACAGGGAAAACCGGAGTATCCGGAGAAAAACCTGTCCCACCTCCGTTTTGTCCAGCACGAATGTCACATGGAGAGACCGGGATTTTAACCACGGAACCCAGCTGTGAGAGGCCGCCGCGCTGCCGCCTGAGCAACGGAGGCTCCTTATAAATACATTATGAACAGTAAAATATATTGGTCTCAACTCCTTTTACACCCCACCGCCGTTAAGTTTATTTACCCCCCCCCCCAAAAAAAAAACTAAAAAAGGCGTTCTTCTTTATGTTTAAAGGAGATTCCAATCACCATTGTTTACGTCTATTATCTTCAGTTTTCGGATTAAAATAATTCACTTTTTTCACTTTCACACTCCTCCCCCCCCCCTCAAGTGAATTTTCTGGCAAAAAATACTTGTTTCTTTAATAGTAAAGAATCTTCTAAATACCAATTATCACGACTGTAACTTCTTCAGTTTTTGATTTATGTGTCCTCATGAAAGGAATTCAACTCCTTTTCACTCACGCCTCCCAAGATGATTCTCCCCCCCCCCCCGCCCTTAAAACGGGCTTTTCTTTGTCTTTAAAGGAGATCCAAATGCCAATTTTCACGTCTGTAGGCCCTAACAACTTTAGTTTTTATTAGATGTAAGTACTCTCATACAATTAAGTCAATTCATTTTTCAATTCTTTCACCTCCCCCCTCCCCATTCATTGGATTTTCCGAGAATTCGTGTTTCTTTACTTTTAAAGCAGATTCCAAATATCAAATTTCACGTCTGTAACATCTTCATTTTTGAGATAACAGTAGCCTAATTAAAAGTATTCAACACCATTTTCAGTCACTATTACACCCCCTCCCCCTCCACCCAAGTGCTATATCAGAAAACTAAAAATACACGTTTCCTTATTTTTATAGAGATAAAAATACCATTTTTCACTTCTGTCACATGTTAAGTTTCTTGAGATATACTGTATAAATTCTCATTTTAAAATTTAACCTCCTTTTTAGTTCCCCTTAAAAGGAGGTTCCAAAAACAAATCGCCTATGTTTCTTTACATTTACAGGAGATTCCAAATATCACTTTTTACGTCTGTAACATTATACGTTTCTCAGATATTCTGTACATACTGTCTTTCAAAAAATTCACCCAAATAGGTCACTCCTGTTTAACCGCCGTTAATTGGATTTTCAAAAAAACAAAAAAATACCTGTTTCTTTATTTTTAAAAGAGATCCCACATAAAAATTTTCAGTTCTGTAATATCTTCAGTTTCTGAGATATATGTATCCTCACTGAAGGCATTCAACCCATTATTCACCCTTTTATACCCCTCCTATTGGGATTTTCCGAAAACAAAAAATACATGTTTCTTAATTTTTAAAGGAGATTCAAAATATCAATTTTCACATCTGTAAACGTTTAAAATTTTAGGATGTAGATACACTCATCTTAAAAATTCACTCCCCTTTTCACCCCCCATTATTTAGATTTTCCAAAAACGAAAAATACCCGTTTCTTTATTATTTTAAAGTAGATCCCGAATACCAATTGTCAGGTCTGTAATATCTTCAGTTTCTGAAATATTATTAGCCTCATTAAAGGCATTCAACACATTTTCACCCTTTTCCACCCTTCCTATTGGGATTTTCCGAAAACAAAAATATACGTGTTTCTTTATGTTTACAGGAGATTCTAAATACAAAATTTTTACATCTATAAACTTTGAAAGTTTTGTGATATAGATACACTCATTTTAAAAATTCACCCCCTCTCACCCCCCCATTAATTGGATTTTCCAAAAACAAAAAATACGTGTTTCTTTATTTTTAAAGGAGATCCAAAACACCAATTTTCAGGTCTGTAATATATTCAGTTTCTGAGATATAAGTATCCTCATTAAATTCATTCAACCTATTTTTCACCCGTTTCCACCTTTCCTATTGGGATTTTCTGAAAACAAAAAAAATTCGTGTTTCTTTATTTTTAATGAAGATTCTAAATACCCATTTTTTCATCTGTAAACTTTCAAAGTAGATATAGATACACTGATTTTAAAAATTCACCCACCGGGCGAGTTGGCCGTGCGTGTAGAGGCGCGCGGCTGTGAGCTTGCATCCGGGAGATAGTAGGTTCGAATCCCACTATGGGCAGCCCTGAGGATGGTTTTCCGTGGTTTCCCATTTTCACACCAGGCAAATTCTGGGGCTGTACCTTAATTAAGGCCACGGCCGCTTCCTTCCAACTCCTAGGCTTTTCCTATCCCATCGTTGCCATAAGACCTATCTGTGTCGGTGCGACGTAAAGCCCCTAGCAAAAAAAAAATTCACCCCCCTTTTCACACTCCCATTAACTGGATTTTCCAAAAACAAAAAAGTACCTGTTTCTTTATTTTTAAAAGTGATCAAAAGTACCAATTATCAGGTCTGTAATACCTTCAGTTTCTGAGATATAAGTACCGGTATCCTGATTAAAGGCATTCAACCCCTTTATCACCCTTTTTTTACCCCTCCTATTGGGATTTTCTGAAAACAAAAAAATACGTATTTCCTTATTTTTAAAGAAGATTCTAACTACCAATTTTTACATTTGTAAACTTTTAAAGTTTTGAGATATAGATTCACTCATTTTGAAATTTCACCCCCCTTTTCACCCCCTTAGCGACGGAATATCAAAAAATCCTCTCTTAGCGAGCACCTACATCTTAATATGAATGCATTCCCAACATTTCATTTCATTATGTGCAGTAGTTTTGGCTCGGCGATGATGAATCAGTCAGTCAGTCAGTCAGTCAGTCAGTCAGTCAGTCAGTCAGTCAGTCAGTCAGTCAGTCAGTCAGTCAGTCAGTCAGTCAGTCAGTCAGTCAGTCAGTCAGTCAGTCAGTCAGGACAAGCTATTTTATATATATAGACTAGCAAGATACCCGTGCTTCGCTACGGTATTATACTGAAATTTGTAATGGAATGCTTATTGTTTTAGATATATAATCCGCCGAAATTCGCGATCTGATTCCTTTTCTGCGAGAATCCGCCAAAATTCGCGATCTGTCTCGTTTTCTAATAGGTTACGGCAAGTTTCCTCCCATTTTCAATCTTTCTTTCCAGCAATCGATATCGTACTTCCCGGGCTAGGTCCAGGTATTCCACCCAGTTAGTTGGGTCCCAAAATCTTTGCCATCTTTTCCTATAAGCATTTTAATATGGATCAAATCCTTCAGGGGATCTGTCGTGGCGTCGTCTTGAGTGCCTTGGCGGTAGCCTACTGAACCCGCGGCCGGACTGCATTCTTAGTCATTAGCCGTCCAGGACCCGTTTCCAGCGTGGTCCGCACTTGTGACGACGGTCCAGAATATTATTATTATTATTATTATTATTATTGTTATTATTATTATTATTATTATTATTATTATTATTATTATTATTATATGTTCTGGACCCCACAGCAATATGCAAGACCGCTACTTGGCGGTAAATTACATCTGCTGCCATTGTCATTGTTGACAATGTGACCAGCACCATTGTCGCACGTAGGCATGTGTGCGGGATTTCTGGCGATACGAGTGACATACCTCCGTGTATTATTGACCTGATTATAGAGGTGAACAATTTGACGGCCAATCTCATTCCTACCGTTTATTTCAAATGTGTTTAAATTTTTATTTATATGCCAGGAGAATCTACTGTAATCTAAGAACGTTCTCCGAAGGAAAAGATGGCTGTTGAAAAAGAACCCAGGAAAGATTAAAAATGATCGGTATGATCAGAATAAGTACATCGAAAGTCTACAGCCTGTTTCCTATCATTCGACAGGATCAGAGATGGAATGAATAAAGCCCAATCTAGCGGCGACAATAGGAATTGTGCCGGCTGCCGAAGCTCCCCTCTGGGGCAATGATCGATGAGTGACAAATGAAATGAAATATTGTACAGTGTTGCTGGAATGAATGATGACAGGGAAAGCCGGAGTATCCGGAGAAAAACCTGTCCCGCCTCCATTTTGTCCAGCACGAATGTCACATGGAGTGACCGGGATTTGAAACACGGAACCCAGCTGTGAGAGGTTGGCGCGCTGCCGCCTGAGCAATGGAGGCTCCTTATAAGTACATTATGAACAGTAAAATCAATTGGTCTCCCCTTCTTTTACACACCACCGCCGTTAAGTTTATTTACCCCCCCCCCCCTCAAAAAAACTAAAAGAAGGCGTGTTTCTTTATGTTTAATGGAGATTCCAAATACCAATGTTCACGTTTATTACCTTCAGTTTTGAGATATAAGTATCCCCTTAAAAATAATTCACTTTTTTAACTTCCTTTCACACTACCTCCCCCCCTCACAAAGTGATATTAAGGCAAAAAATACTCGTTCCTTTAATAGGATAGGATCTTCTAAATACCAGTTATCACCACTCTAACCTCTTCAGTTTTTGATTTATGTGTCCTCATGAAAGGAATTCAACTCCTTTTCACTCCCGCCCCCCCCCCAAGATGGTTTCACCCCAAAAACGCGCTTTTCTTTGTTTTTAAAGGACATCAAAATACCAATTATCACGCCTGTAACAACTTTAGTTTTTATTACATGTATGTATTCTCATACAATTAAGTCAATTAATTTTTTCAATCCTTTAACCCCCCAAACCCCTTTCATTGGATTTTCCGAGAATACGTGTTTGTTTACTTTTAAAGCAGATTCCAGTTATAAGATTTCACGTGTGTAACATCTTCATTTTTGAGATATCAGAGGCCTAATTAAAATAATTCGACACCATTGTCAGTCACTTTTAGCCCCCCCCCCCACTACCCAAGTGGTATTTCCGAAAACTAAAAATACACGTTTCTTTATTTTAATAGAATAAAAAAATTACCATTTTTCACTTCCGTAACATGTTAAGTTTTTTGAGATATACTGTAGAAATTCTCATTTTAAAATTTCACCCCTTTTTAGTTCCCCTTAAGTGGAGTTTCCAAAGACAAATCACCTATGTTTCTTTACACTTACAGGAGATTCCAAATACTCACTTTTTACGTCTGTAACATTCTACGCTTCTCAGATATTCTGTAGATATAGTCTTTCAAAAAATTCACTCCAATTTGCCACTCCTGTTTAACCGCCATTAATTGAATTTTCCAAAAGCAAAAATATACGTGTTTCTTTATTTTTAAAGGAGATCCCATTTACAAATTTTCAGTTCTGTAATATCTTCAGTTTCTGAGATATATGTATCCTCATTACAGGCATTCAACCCATTATTCACCCTTTTACACCCCTCCTATTGGGATTTAGAGAAAACAAAGAAATACGTGTTCCTTTATTTTTAAGAGAGATTCTAAACACCAATTTTTACATCTGTACACGATTAAAGTTTTAAGATGTAGATACACTCATTTTAAAAATTCACCCCCCTTTTCACCCCCCATTATTTGGATTCTCCAAAAACGGAAAAAACCTGTTACTTTATTTTTAAAGTAGATCCCAAATACCAATTTTCAGGTCTGTAATATCTTCAGGTTCTGAAATATAAGTAGCCTCATTAAAGGCATTCAACCCATTTTCACCCTTTTCCACCCTTCCTATTAGGATTTTCCGAAAACAAAAAATATGTGTTTCTTTATTTTTAAAGGAGATGCTAAATACCAAATTTTACATCTATAAACTTAAAAATGTTTTGAGATATAGATACACTCATTTTAAAAATTTCATCCCCCCATTTCACCCCCCATTATTTGGATTTTCCCAAATCGAAAAATACATGTTTCTTTATTTTTAAAGTAGATCCCAAATACCAATTTTCAGGTCTGTAATATATTCAGTTTCTAAGATATAAGTATTCTCTTTAAAGGCATTCAACCCATTTTTCACCCCTTTTCACCCCTCCTATTGGGATTTTCCGAAAACAAAAAATACGTGTTCCTTTATATTTAATTAAGATTCTAAATACCAATTTTTACATCTCTGAACTTAAAAACGTTTGAGATATAGATGCACATATTTTAAAAATTCACCCCCCTTTTCGCCCTCGCATTAATTGGATTTTCCAAAAACAAAAATAATACGTGTTTCTTTATTTTTAAAAGAGATCAAAAGTACCAATTTTCAGGTCTGTAATATCTTCAGTTTCTGAGATATAAGTACCGGTATCTTGATTAAAGGCATTCAACCCATTTTCCCCCATTTTCCCCCATTCTCACCCTTTTTCATCCCTCCTATTGGGATTTTCTGAAAACAAAAAAATACGTGTTTCCTTATTTTTAAAGAAGATTCTAAATACCAATTTTTACATTTGTAAACTTTTAAAGTTTTGAGATATAGATACACTCATTTTATAATTTCACCCCCCTTTTCACTCCCTTAGCCACGGAATATCCAAAAATCCTCTCTTAGCGAGCACCTACATCTTAATATGAATATATCCCCAAAATTTCATTTCTTTATGTCCAGTAGTTTTGGCTCGGCGATGATGAATCAGTCAGTCAGTCAGTCAGGACAAGTTATTTTATATATATAGATTTACCTTGCCATCCGCCGCCTCACGCGACGACTACAAATTCACTTTCACACACAGGAAAGACGATGGCCGTCACTGAGAAACTGAATCGCCCTTTCATGAGCAGCTGGCTGGCTGCTTATTGGACACGGTGAAATCCATCTTAACAATCCGGAAGGAAGGGGTACCACCCAGAAATTGAAATTTATCACGGCTTCACCCAGTTCTGAAATGTAGGGCTAGTTGGCATGCAGTTCCATTGAAAGAAACGTTGACTAACTTCAGGGTATCTCATTAAGTGGTTTCAAAACACGGGTATACGTGATTCCTAGAGGCGCGCAGAATAAATGCACGAAAGGTAGACTTATTACAGGGGAGGCTGCATTTTCATGTCATTATTATTATTAGTAGTAGTTGTCATAGTAGTAGTAGTAGTAGTAGTACTAGTAGTAGTAGTTGTTGGGTCTATTATTAAAATTAATTATCACCGGCATGGAAAAATACTAGTGTAAAACCCAGAATAAAATTAATCATTACCAAGATTTCGAAAATAGTTGCTAAGCCGGGTTTCACTCTAGGGCAGTGAAGTAGGAATCCTGTTTCAAATGTTAGCGCAAAATGCAGCTATTTTAGTGTAGTTCAAGGACATGTCTCTCCTGACAGTTACCTCACTTCAGTCCATAGGCTTTCATCCCGCTTAAGGGACTGTACTACGACAGCCAGATTAATGTGCGGTTTAAATTTATGCGGCAAATTACACATTCATCCGCAAGTTGGGTTGGGAACGCTCACTACGACTTTCGTTTTAGGGTATATGCAATCTGGAGGAACATTCTCTAGTTTAGATATGCTTAAGATGGAGCGGCAATTGAAGCTCATATCTGGGACTTTGCTCCTATCTGGGACTCGGTTGTAAGAATCAAGATGGCTTCATCATCGTAATGAAACTGTATCTGCATGAGCTAAGCGAAAAATAAGCTATTATAACGTAGTTTCTTTGTGTATATATAAATTATATCACGCTTCCTGTCCAGCTATCACATAATTTTTTATAACTTTCCAAGCTAGCAAGTTGTTGCCACTAGCTTTATGACTTGCGCGCATAAGGTACAGCGATTAGCTTGGTTGGTAGTAACGGCCGTTACGGAGTCACGTTTTCGTGCTTCCACACTGTTGAAGTCCCATTAGCTGAATTACTGACTGACTTTGTAGAAACCGGCATGGTAATGATGATCTGGTGGGAATATCATTAGCTTAGTATCTCACACATGCAAAATGTTAGCATGTATTATTTATGGAAGAATGGGGAGACAAATTCATTGAATGTTGGGAGAAGCAAGTTTGGTTTCCGAAGAAATGCAGGAACACGTCAAGCAATACTGGCTGTAGATCTGACCTTGAAGGATCGAATTGAGGAATCGAAGCCCACGTATATGGCATACGTAGATCCATAAACGATGTTTGCTAATGTTGATTGAACACCAAGCTATCTGAGATTTTGAAAGCGATCGGGATTAAATCCCGGGAAGGAAGGATTCTCTACAATCAGTTCAAATATCAGTCTGCAATGTTAAGAATCGAGGAGTATGGTAAAGAAGCAGCTATTAAAAAAGGAATGATGTAGGATTGCAGCTCTCACCCTCCCCCTCCAATTTCTTAATATACTTATAGAACGAGGAATGAAGGAAATAAAAGAGGAATCTAGAAAAGGAATCATATTTCAAGGAGAGGTAATCAAAACCGTGAGATTTTCCGATTACATTGCTATTTTGTCTGAGTCTTAAGGAAATATGGAAAGATAGCTCAGTGGTATTGTAACGGTTCAAATCCCGTTACAAGCATTCATTTGTATTATTATTATTATTATTATTATTATTATTATTATTATTATTATTATTATTATTATTATTATTATTATTATTATCTATATAAATAAAATTGTAGGGGGTCCGCTGTCTGTAATTTCTTTTGTTTTGCCAATTTTTCAGATATTTATCCGTTTTAGGTCAACTCAAGACCGAATCGGTGGTTTTTACTTTTCGTGTCTGTTTGTTTGTCTGTTTGTCTGTTTGTCTGTCTGTCTGTTTGTCTGTTTGTCTGTTCCACCATCACGTCGAAACGGCTGGATAGATCTCAACCAAACTTCATATTTAGAGTATACTCATCCAGGGGAAGGTTTCGATATACATATCATTTTAAAATCTTTGAATACTCGGGGGGTTTATAGGAAAATCAGAATGGTTTTTCCACCATCACGTCGAAACGGCTGGATAGATCTCAACCAAACTTCATATTTAGAGTATACTCATCCAGGGGAAGGTTTCGATATGCATATCATTTTAAAATCTTTGAATACTCGGGGGGTTTATAGGAAAACCAGAATGGTTTCTCCACCATCACGTCGAAACGGCTGGATAGATCACAGCCAAACTTCATATTTAGAGTATACTCATCCCGGGGAAGGTTTCGATATGCATATCATTTTAAAATCTTTGAATAGACATGGGGTTTATAGGAAAACCTGAATGGTTTTTCCACTATCATGTCGAAACGGCTCGATAGATCTCAACCAAACTTCATATTTAGAGTATACTCATCCCGGGGAAGGTTTCGATATGCATATTATTTTAAAATATTTGAATAGACCGGGGGTTTATGGGAAACCCAGAATGATTTTTCCACCATCACTTCAAAACGGCCGGATACATCTCAACGAAACTTCATATTTAGAGTATACTCATCCCGGGGAAGGTTTCGACATGCATATCATTTTAAAATCTTAGAAAAGACGGTGGTTTTATAGGAAAACCAGAATGGTTTTCCTCCATTTTCTCTTATACTATTGATTTTCTGTAAACTTCGTTTACCGTACGTGAAACGCCTCTTCATTATAAACAACTTTCGTTATGTTCATAATTTACCTTACTCTTCACATGACGGAGAAATTTACAATTTTCCGCTGGTATCATGCTCTGCATTGAGTGACCGACAGACCGACAACGAACCTACAGGTTACAATGGCAACGTCTCTGACTGCATGCCAGCAGGGAAGTAACGTATTGCCATTTTCCTCACCATGCTTTTAAATTCGTGGTTGTTCCTTGGGTAGAAGGCAAGAGAGGCGTCAATCGGCCTATCTGCGGGATATTGGCGGAATATCGTTGGATGTTATAACCGCCCTCGAATAGATTAAGTAATAACACCATTAGTCATCTTATTATTTGTTCACCTAAGAATCACTGGACCTAAATTTCTCCTCTGTTACCGCTTTATTATATTCATAACTCACACTAGCATAATTTATTGAGGGGCATTTGATTTTCCAATACATTCACTTGGCATTTACATATTTGTCGTTATCCGGCTGTCCTCAGTTATAATCCATTTTCTATTACTTTCAACTTTCTTAACTGCATTATTTCTTCCTTAATTACGCCGTATGTACGCGAGTGCTACAAACTACTGGATGTATTTCCACCAAGACTCATATTTAGAATACACCTGTCCTTGGTAGGTTTTAGGGCAAATATTGTTTCTAAATCCCTGAACTGACTGGGGGTTTATACGAAACCGAAACAGTGATTTTGCACTTCCACAAAATATACACAACCAAATGGAAATCTCCCTACCTTGATAGAAATTAATTTCTAAACCTTTTTTCTCATGTGCATCATTTCGATACGAGGATTAATAAGGGAAATATCATTAACGGACCGTTTTTCTGTACAAGTCCCATCGGACTTGACTCACGAGCGGGTGCGTGTAAAGCGTATTCCTTACAACTTGAAAACAACTGAAGGCATTCGAACCAAAATTTATATTTAGCATCCACCTGTCCAAAGGTAGGTTTTAAACGTAAATGATATTTCATGTTCCGGAATGGACTGGCGGTTTATAGGGAACCGAAATGGTGATTTTACTCCTCCACAATATATACAGAACAAGACCAACCTGACTGGAAATCGACCAAACGTGATGGAATTCCACCTCTAAACCTTTTTTTTCATGTGCATTTTTTCGTCAGGAGGATTAATAAGGGAGATATCATGAATGGTCACTTTTGCATGTTAAGTCCAGCGGACATAGCCCAAAAGGTGTTTTACAAGGAGCAGATTCCTTATCTATATAAATCAAATCGTAACGACTGTGTGACTCTACACTGACTATTTTGGCGAAATTTTCGTACAGCTTTCCGTTTAAGGGGTAATAATGACCATCTCCATAATTTTTGGTTTAGTTTCCTCAAAGTCCTAATTTTTTCCCGCCTCGCCAAAAATCCACATTGCGCATAATCTGCCAGAAGAAAAAGAAGATAATCGAAATTTGACAAAATTGTACGTTTTAGCCTGTAACGAACGGAAAACATCCTAGATCATTAAATTTTTCACTTTTTATCCCCGAAGAATATCGAAATATGCAGGCAATTTTAATGATGGTGCAGACCTTCGGAAATTCCTATCACATAACGGATTGCACAATCTCCGTTCAATTTGGAATGATCTACAACCTTGGTCTTATGACTTTTTGCCGTATCTGTATCCCTTTTACGTTTGATTTTTCTCTATTAATCGATGTTAAGTTAATTTGGAATTTTCACATGCATAGTTCATACTTTCAATTACTTATATGAAATAATATGAAATACAGAATCATCAAACTCTTCACGAAAATTGGCCCACCCAGTAGCAATATGTGAGCCAAATGCTATGTATGTAGCTGTCACATAATTATCCGAAAAGTAATGTAATGTGAGATAATCTTACAAAACCTTTACCCTGTTCAACGTTTCTAACTCAATCTGACCCAAGAATAGATGACATATCATAGGACCAGCCGTTTAGGCCACTAAATCCGGCGTGTCTTATGGTATAATCCTTTATCGATATGACGTACGTTTAGTAGCAGTTAATCTGTAAATGAAGGTCTTCAATATTGTAAACACGCATATACTTTCGTATGTCGATCTATATATATTCACTGATGTCGATTTTTAGCGATCGAGAAAGGGTGGGTCTGATATTGTAATCAGTACTCCCTACACCGACTTTGACTGGCAGTAGGAAAGGGTTCCTTCTCCAACTCCTGTGTAACTGTCATTAGTAAGGAAGGCCTACAATTGTAATGAATAGTTCCCTTCTCGATTTGACTTGCAGAAGGCAAGTGAGCATGCACTTTTGTTTAAAACTCCCCTACCCGATTGTGTTTGGCAGTAGGCAAGGGTGCCTGCCATCATAAAGAAATGTCCTCATCTAAAATGTGACTGGCATTAGGCATAGTGGCCTGCTATTTTGATGGAAACTCACCAACTTGGTGTGACTGGCAGTAAGCTGGCTGGCAGTAGGAAAATGGGCCTGACATTATAATGATAACTGCACAACTCAATTTCGAGTGATAGTAGAGTAATTGCCTACAATTATAATAGAAACTCCTCAACTGTAATCTGTCTGGAAGTAGGAAAGGGGGGCTGCCATTTTAAAGAAAACTCCCCAAATCGATTCTGTCCGCGTAGTAGGCAATGGGGCCTGCAATTATAATGTAAACTTCCCAACTCGATTGTGAATGGCAGTAGGCAAGTGAGCCTGCCGTTATATCACAGATCCGTAACAAACACTTTACATTGGAAACAACGTACGGGGACCTCTCCATGCTCTTTCTCGGATAACGCTAAGAGACATGCAATTTTAAAACAATCTTATTTACTGCATGTTCGATATTCGAATACAATGTAGAATACCGTAGCGAAGCACGGGTACATTCGCTAGTTATTATTATTATTATTATTATTATTATTATTATTATTATTATTATTATTATTATTATTAGCCTATAATATCTATATAAATAAAATTGTAGGGGGTCCGCTGTCTGTAATTTCTTTTGTTTTGCCAATTTTTCAGATATTTATCCGTTTTAGGTCAACTCAAGACCGAATCGGTGGTTTTTTCGTTTCGTGTCTGTTTGTTTGTCTGTTTGTCTGTTTGTCTGTCTGTCTGTTTGTCTGTTTGTCTGTTCCACCATCACGTCGAAACGGCTGGATAGATCTCAACCAAACTTCATATTTAGAGTATACTCATTCCGGGGAAGGTTTCGATATGCATATTATTTTAAAATCTTTGAATACACGGGGGGTTTATAGGAAAACCAGAATGGTTTTTCCACCATCATGTCGAAACGGCTGGATAGATCTCAACCAAACTTCATATTTAGAGTATACTAGCGAATGTACCCGTGCTTCGCTACGGTATTCTACATTGTATTCGAATATCGAAGTAAATAGTGTACATGCAGTAAATAAGATTGTTTTAAAATTGCATGTCACTTAGCGTTATCCGAGAAAGAGCATGGGGAGGTCCCCGTACGTTGTTTCCAGTGTAAAGTGTTTGTTACGGATTTATGCTATAACGGCAGGCCCACTTGCCTACTGGCATTCACAATCGAGTTGGGAAGTTTATATTATAATTGCAGGCCCCATTGCCTACTACGCGGACAGAATCGATTTGGGGAGTTTTCGTTAAAATGGCAGCCCCCCTTTCCTACTTCCAGACAGATTACAGTTGAGGAGTTTCTATTATAATGGCAGGCAATTATCCTACTATCACTCGAAATTGAGTTGTGCAGTTATCATTATAATGCCAGGCTCATTTTCCTACTGCCAGCCAGCTTACTGCCAGTCACACCAAGTTGGTGAGTTTCCATCAAAGTAGCAGGCCACTATGCCTAATGCCAGTCACATTTTAGATGAGGACATTTCTTTATAATGGCGGGCACCCTTGCCTACTGCCAAACACAATCGGGTAGGGGAATTTTAAACAAAACTGCATGCTCACTTGCCTTCTGCAAGTCAAATCGAGAAGGGAACTATTCATTACAATTGTAGGCCTTCCTTACTAATGACAGTTACACAGGAGTTGGAGAAGGAACCCTTTCCTACTTCCAATCAAAGTCGGTGTGGGGAGTACTGATTACAATAGCAGACCCACTCTTTCTCGATCGCTAAAAATCGACATCAGTGAATATATATAGATCGACATACGAAAGTATATGCGTGTTTACAATATTGAAGACCTTCATTTACAGATTAACTGCTACTAAACGTACGTCATATCGACAAAGGATTATACCATAAGACACGCCGGATTTAGTGGCCTAAATGGTTGCTCCTATGATATATCATCTATTCTTGGGTCAGATTGAGTTAGAAACGTGGAACAAGGTAAAGGTTTTGTAAGATTATATCACATTACATTACTTTTCGGATAATTATGTGACAGCTACATACATAGCATTTGGTTCATATATGGCTACTGGGTGGGCCAATTTTCGTGAAGAGTTTGATGATTCTGTATTTCATATAAGTAATTGAAAGTATGAATTATGCATGTGAAAATTCCAAATTGACTTAACATCGATTAACAGAGAGAAATCAAACGTAAAAGGGATACAGATACGGCAAAAAGTCATAAGACTAAGGTTGTAGATCATTCCAAATTGAACGGAGATTGTGCAATCCGTTATGTGATAGGAATTTCCGAAGGTCTGCATCATCATTAAAATTGCCTGCATATTTCGATATTCTTCGGGGATAAAATGTGAAAAATTTTATGATTTAGGATGTTTTCCGTTCGTTACAGGCTAAAACGTATAATTTTGTCAAATTTCAATAATCCTCTTTTTTCTGAGAGATTATGCCACAATCTGGATTTTGGGCGAGGCGGGTAAAAATTAGGACTTTCAGGAAACTAAACCAAAAATTATGGAGATGGTCATTATTACCCCTTAAACGGAAAGCTGTACGAAAATTTCGCCAAAATAGTCAGTGTAGAGGCACACAGTCGTTACGATTTGATTTATATAGATAAGGAATCTGCTCCATGTAAAACAACTTTTGGGCTATGTCCGCTGGACTTAACCTGCAAAAGTGACCATTCATGATATCTCCCTTATTAATCCTCCTGACGACAAAATGCACACGAAAAAAAAAAGGTTTAGAGGTGGAATTCCATCACGTTTGGTCGATTTCCAGTCAGGTTGGTCTTTTTCTGTATATATTGTGGAAGAGTAAAATCACCATTTCGGTTCCCCATAAACCGCCAGTCCATTCCGCAACATGAAATGTTATTTACGTTTAAAACCTACCTTTGGACAGGTGGATGCTAAATATAAATTTTGGTTCGAATGTCTTCAGTAGTTTTCAAGTTGTAAGGAATACGCTTTACACGCACCCGCTCGTGAGTTAAGTCCGATGGGACTTGTACAGAAAAACGGTCCGTTAATGATATCTCCCTTATTAATCCTCGTATCGAAATGATGCACATGAGGAAAAAGGTTTAGAAATTAATTTCTACCAAGGTAGGTAGATTTCCATTAAGTTTGGTTGTGGATATTTTGTGGAAGTGCAAAATCACTGTTTCGGTTTCGTATAAACCCCCAGTCAGTTCAGGGATTTAGAAACAATATTTGCCCTATAACCTATCAAGGACAGGTGTATTCTAAATATGAGTCTTGGTGGAAATACATCCAGTAGTTTGTAGCACTCGCGTGCATACGGCGTAATTAAGGAAGAAAATAATACAGTTAAGAAAGTTGAAAGTAATAGAAAATGGATTATAACTGAGGACAGCCGGATAACGACAAATATGTAAATGCCAAGTGAAGGTATTGGAAAATCAAATGCCCTTCAATAAATTATGCTAGTGTGAGTTATGGATATAATAAAGCGGTAACAGAGGAGAAATTTAGGTCCAGTGATTCTTAGGTAAACAAATAATAAGAAGATGACTAATGGTGTTATTACTTAATCTATTCGAGGGCGGTTATAACATCCAACGATATTCCGCCAATATCCCGCAGATAGGCCGATTGACGCCTCTATTGCCTTCTACCCAAGGAACAACCACGAATGTAAAAGCATGATGAGGAAAATGGCAATACGTTACTTCTCTGCTGGCATGCAGTCAGAGACGTTGCCATGGTAACCTGTAGGATCGTTGTCGGTCTGTCGGTCACTCAATGCAGAGCATGATACCAGCGGAAAATTGTGAATTTCTCCGTCATGTGAAGAGTAAGGTAAATTATGAACATAACGAAAGTTGTTTATAATGAAGAGACGTTTCACGTACGGTAAACGAAGTTTACAGAAAATCAATAGTATAAGAGAAAATGAAGGAAAACCATTCTGGTTTTCCTATAAACCCCCGTCTATTCAAAGATTTTAAAATAATATGCATATCGAAACCTTCCCCGGTATGCGTATACTCTAAATGTAAAGTTTGGTTGAGATCTATCCAGTCGTTTCGAAGTGATGGTGGAAAAACCATTCAGGTTTTCCTATAAACACCCCGTCTATTCAAAGATTTTAAAATGATATGCATATCGAAACCTTTCACGGGATGAGTATACTTTAAATATGAAGTTTGGTTGCGATCTATCCAGCCGTTTCGACGTGATGGTGGAAAGACCATTCTGGTTTTCCTATAAACCCTCCGTCTGTTCAAAGATTATAAAATGATATGCATATCGAAACCTTCCCCGGGATGAGTATACTCTAAATATGAAGTTTGGTTGAGATCTATCCAGCCGTTTCGACGTGATGGTGGAAAAACCATTCTGGTTTTCCTATAAACCCCCCGTGTATTCAAAGATTTTAAAATAATATGCATATCGAAACCTTCCCCGGAATGAGTATACTCTAAATATGAAGTTTGGTTGAGATCTATCCAGCCGTTTCGACGTGATGGTGGAACAGACAAACAGACAAACAGACAGACAGACAAACAGACAAACAGACAAACAAACAGACACGAAACGAAAAAACCACCGATTCGGTCTTGAGTTGACCTAAAACGGATAAATATCTGAAAAATTGGCAAAACAAAAGAAATTACAGACAGCGGACCCCCTACAATTTTATTTATATAGACTCATCCCGGGGAAGGTTTCGATATGCATATCATTTTATAATCCTTGAACAGACGGAGGGTTTATAGGAAAACCAGAATGGTCTTTCCACCATCACGTCGAAACGGCTGGATAGATCGCAACCAAACTTCATATTTAAAATATACTCATCCCGTGGAAGGTTTCGATATGCATATCATTTTAAAATCTTTGAATAGACGGGGGTTTATAGGAAAACCAGAATGGTTTTCCTTCATTTTCTCTTATACTATTGATTTTCTGTAAACTTCGTTTACCGTACGTGAAACGTCTCTTCATTATAAACAACTTTCGTTATGTTCATAATTTACCTTACTCTTCACATGACGGAGAAATTTACAATTTTCCGCTGGTATCATGCTCTGCATTGAGTGACCGACAGACCGACAACGAACCTACAGGTTACCATGGCAACGTCTCTGACTGCATGCCAGCAGAGAAGTAACGTATTGCCATTTTCCTCATCATGCTTTTACATTCGTGGTTGTTCCTTGGGTAGAAGGCAATAGAGGCGTCAATCGGCCTATCTGCGGGATATTGGCGGAATATC
This sequence comes from Anabrus simplex, assembly GCF_040414725.1. Taxonomy (NCBI): domain Eukaryota; kingdom Metazoa; phylum Arthropoda; class Insecta; order Orthoptera; family Tettigoniidae; genus Anabrus; species Anabrus simplex. Next base: position 286,276,561 of record NC_090266.1, on the reverse strand, counting down.
GTTGGATGTTATAACCGCCCTCGAATAGATTAAGTAATAACACCATTAGTCATCTTCTTATTATTTGTTTACCTAAGAATCACTGGACCTAAATTTCTCCTCTGTTACCGCTTTATTATATCCATAACTCACACTAGCATAATTTATTGAAGGGCATTTGATTTTCCAATACCTTCACTTGGCATTTACATATTTGTCGTTATCCGGCTGTCCTCAGTTATAATCCATTTTCTATTACTTTCAACTTTCTTAACTGTATTATTTTCTTCCTTAATTACGCCGTATGCACGCGAGTGCTACAAACTACTGCATGTATTTCCACCAAGACTCATATTTAGAATACACCTGTCCTTGATAGGTTATAGGGCAAATATTGTTTCTAAATCCCTGAACTGACTGGGGGTTTATACGAAACCGAAACAGTGATTTTGCACTTCCACAAAATATCCACAACCAAACTTAATGGAAATCTACCTACCTTGGTAGAAATTAATTTCTAAACCTTTTTCCTCATGTGCATCATTTCGATACGAGGATTAATAAGGGAAATATCATTAACGGACCGTTTTTCTGTACAAGTCCCATCGGACTTAACTCACGAGCGGGTGCGTGTAAAGCGTATTCCTTACAACTTGAAAACTACTGAAGACATTCGAACCAAAATTTATATTTAGCATCCACCTGTCCAATGGTAGGTTTTAAACGTAAATAACATTTCATGTTGCGGAATGGACTGGCGGTTTATGGGGAACCGAAATGGTGATTTTACTCTTCCACAATATATACAGAAAAAGACCAACCTGACTGGAAATCGACCAAACGTGATGGAATTCCACCTCTAAACCTTTTTTTTTTTTCGTGTGCATTTTGTCGTCAGGAGGATTAATAAGGGAGATATCATGAATGGTCACTTTTGCAGGTTAAGTCCAGCGGACATAGCCCAAAAGTTGTTTTACATGGAGCAGATTCCTTATCTATATAAATCAAATCGTAACGACTGTGTGCCTCTACACTGACTATTTTGGCGAAATTTTCGTACAGCTTTCCGTTTAAGGGGTAATAATGACCATCTCCATAATTTTTGGTTTAGTTTCCTGAAAGTCCTAATTTTTACCCGCCTCGCCCAAAATCCAGATTGTGGCATAATCTCTCAGAAAAAAGAGGATTATTGAAATTTGACAAAATTATACGTTTTAGCCTGTAACGAACGGAAAACATCCTAAATCATAAAATTTTTCACATTTTATCCCCGAAGAATATCGAAATATGCAGGCAATTTTAATGATGATGCAGACCTTCGGAAATTCCTATCACATAACGGATTGCACAATCTCCGTTCAATTTGGAATGATCTACAACCTTAGTCTTATGACTTTTTGCCGTATCTGTATCCCTTTTACGTTTGATTTCTCTCTGTTAATCGATGTTAAGTCAATTTGGAATTTTCACATGCATAATTCATACTTTCAATTACTTATATGAAATACAGAATCATCAAACTCTTCACGAAAATTGGCCCACCCAGTAGCCATATATGAACCAAATGCTATGTATGTAGCTGTCACATAATTATCCGAAAAGTAATGTAATGTGATATAATCTTACAAAACCTTTACCTTGTTCCACGTTTCTAACTCAATCTGACCCAAGAATAGATGATATATCATAGGAGCAACCATTTAGGCCACTAAATCCGGCGTGTCTTATGGTATAATCCTTTGTCGATATGACGTACGTTTAGTAGCAGTTAATCTGTAAATGAAGGTCTTCAATATTGTAAACACGCATATACTTTCGTATGTCGATCTATATATATTCACTGATGTCGATTTTTAGCGATCGAGAAAGAGTGGGTCTGCTATTGTAATCAGTACTCCCCACACCGACTTTGATTGGAAGTAGGAAAGGGTTCCTTCTCCAACTCCTGTGTAACTGTCATTAGTAAGGAAGGCCTACAATTGTAATGAATAGTTCCCTTCTCGATTTGACTTGCAGAAGGCAAGTGAGCATGCAGTTTTGTTTAAAATTCCCCTACCCGATTGTGTTTGGCAGTAGGCAAGGGTGCCCGCCATTATAAAGAAATGTCCTCATCTAAAATGTGACTGGCATTAGGCATAGTGGCCTGCTACTTTGATGGAAACTCACCAACTTGGTGTGACTGGCAGTAAGCTGGCTGGCAGTAGGAAAATGAGCCTGGCATTATAATGATAACTGCACAACTCAATTTCGAGTGATAGTAGGATAATTGCCTGCCATTATAATAGAAACTCCTCAACTGTAATCTGTCTGGAAGTAGGAAAGGGGGGCTGCCATTTTAACGAAAACTCCCCAAATCGATTCTGTCCGCGTAGTAGGCAATGGGGCCTGCAATTATAATATAAACTTCCCAACTCGATTGTGAATGCCAGTAGGCAAGTGGGCCTGCCGTTATAGCATAAATCCGTAACAAACACTTTACACTGGAAACAACGTACGGGGACCTCCCCATGCTCTTTCTCGGATAACGCTAAATGACATGCAATTTTAAAACAATCTTATTTACTGCATGTACACTATTTACTTCGATATTCGAATACAATGTAGAATACCGTAGCGAAGCACGGGTACATTCGCTAGTCTATACTATTATTGTAATTATTATTGTTGTTTGATTCAATTCTATAATTTGATTCCACTATATATCTGCAAATTATCTCAGACACGTAACATATTACAGATTTGAAAAATGTTATTTGGAATTTCCTGTAAAAGTAAAGAAAAATATTTTTTTCCGGAAAATCCACTTAAGGGGAACTGAAAAAGGGGGGGTGAATTTTTAAAATTAGCATATCTACAGTATATCTCAAAACTTAACATTTTGCAGACGTGAAAACTGGTATTTGGAATCACCTTTTAAAAAAAGGAAACACGTATTCCTTGGTTTTTGGTAAAGATCCTTAAGTGGGGGGAGGGGTGAAGGTATTGAAAAATTAGTTGAATTATTTGTATGAGAATGTATATATACATACCAAAGAATCTAAAGATGTTAAACACGTGAAAAACTGGTATTTGGAATATGCTTTAAAAATAACGAAACACGAATTTGCAGGGGGGGGGGGGAATGTGAGGATCAACTTGCTAGAGGGGGGATGAGAACGGAGATGAATTCTTTTATGAGGATACATATATCTCAAAAATGAAGATGTTACAGACATGAAAATATGCATTTGGAATTTTCTTTCAAACTAAAGAAACACGTAATCATTTGTCTTTGGAAAATCCACTTAAGGGGGTTGAATTAATTGAATGTATGGCCAGTATCCAGTATTCGGGAGATAGTAGGTTCGAATCCCACAGCCCTGAAGATGGTTTTCCGTGGTTTCCCATTTTCACACCAGGCAAATACTGGGGCTGTACCTTAATAAAGGCCACGGTTATATCCATCCCACTCCTAGGCCCTTCCTGTCCCATCGTCGCCACAAGACCTATCTGTGTCGGTGAGACGTAAAGCAACTAGCAAAAAAAGTATTAATTGAAAAATTAGTTGAATACTTTGTATGAGGATACTTATATCTCAAAAACTAAAGATGTTACAGACGTGAAAATTAGTATTTGGAATCTCCTTTAAAAATAAAGAAACATGCATTTGGGGGGGGGGGGGATCAACTTGGGGGCGGAGGCGGTGAGAAAGGAGTTTAATTCTTTTTTATGAAGATACATATATCTCAAAACTGAAGATGTTACAGTCGTGATAATTGGTATTTGGAAGCTCCTTTATAAACAAAGAAACAAATGTGTTTGTTTTCGGGAAATTCACTTAAGGGGAGGGTGAAAGGAAGTGAAAAAGTTTAATTCTTTTATGGAGAAACTTATATCTCAAAAACCTAAGGTTACACACGTGAAAATTTTTACTTGGAATCACCTTAAAAAATAAAGTAACACGCATTTTTTGGATTGGGTGGGAGAAATCAACTTAACGGGCTGGGGTGTAAAAGGAGTTGATTTCTTTTTATGAGGATACTTATATCTCAAAAACTGAAGATGTTAGAGGCGTGAACATTTGTATTTGGAATCTTCTTTCAAAGTAAAGAAACACGTGTTATTTTGTCTTTGGAAAGTCCACTTAAGAGGGTAAATGAATTGAAAATTAGTTTAATTATTTGTGTGAGGATACTTATATCTCAAAAAATTAAAAATGTTGTCCGGTTTCATGGCTAAATAGTTAGCGTGCTTCCCTTTGATCTCAGGGGTCTAGGGTTCGATTCCCGGCAGGGTCGGTAGTTTTAACCATCATTGGTTAATTTCCCTGGCACGGGGGCTGGGGGTATGTGTTGTCTTCATCATCATTTTATCCTCATCATGACGCGCAGGTCGCCTACGGGTGCCAAATCAAAAGACCTGCACCTGGCTAGCCGAACCCCTCCTGGGATCTCCCGTTACTAAAAGCCACACGCCATTTCATTTTACATTATATATCAAAAACTTAACATGCTAGAGACAAGAAACTTGGTGTTTGGAAAGTCCTTTAAAAATACAGGAAACTGTACTTTTTTGTTTTCGGAGGGGGCACTTAACAGGGGGTGAAAAGTAGTGAAAATAGTTGAATTATTTTTTATGAGGATACTCATATCTTAAAAACTGAAAATGTTACAGTCGTGAAAATTGATATTTGGAATCTCCTTTAAAATAAGGAAACATGTATTTTTGTTTTCGAAAAATGCACTTAGATGGGGAAGGACTGATCAAGGGGTTGAATTCTTTTTATGGGGATACTTATGTATATCTCAAAAACTGAATATGTTATAGATGTGGGAATAGGTATTTGGAATCTCCCTTAAAAATATAGAAACATGTATTTATTTTTTGACTTGAGAGAAGACTGTTTCTCGCATGCACAGTTCTATGTCGCATGGTCGACTTAGCCCCAAAAGGTAATACCACAAACATGTTTACAAACAATTTCTGGGGTAAATGAAACTCAATTTTTGGGTGAGTTTTTATTCTTTAGGAATTTTCAGATAATGTCTTAGTACAATGCCGAGGAACGAATACTCTGATCAAATTACGAAATATACGCGAGAGAAGCCGCGGGTAATTGCTAGTAACTAATAAAACAAACTAAGAATACTGTACGCTATGGTTTTGGTGAGACAGATATTGGTTTTCCGAAGGAAGAAATTCCGAGATTACTTTGAAAGGAAAAAACACCTTCCTTACATTAGATTTGTATCGCCTGCCCACAGCATCATTAGAGATTTCTCTGCCATAATAACCACAATCAACTTTAGAACAACCTTTTGGATATGCTTGCGATTGTAATGAAATATTACATGTCGTGGTTGCGCCCGCGAAAACCGCTATGTGATAGTGATTTTGGAAAGCGAGAATTCGTTGAGAATATTCGTACGATATTAAGCATTAGATGATAGAACCTCACAGTTCTAAGCTGAACTATTCCATATAGTGGTTTTCACAGACGCAACGACGATGTATCGTCCCTTAAGAAACACACCGCGTATTTGACAATGCTCTTGCTATCCATTACGTTCCTTAAGACTGGTCACGCCTCCCAGCCACATATTGATATCCACTCCATCAGAACAATTTTCGTTGAGTTTATTTTCCTATGGGCGAGTGTAAAGGAAATTGAACCTTACTGTACCGTACAATAGGAATGTATGTTTGCATGACCTAAACTCCTCCTAGAGTATAGTGTGTTTAAGGTTCATTTTTCTTTAAACAAGCGCATAGGAAAATGAACTCAACGAAAATAGTTCTGATGGACTGCATATCCATGTGTGGCCTGGATGCGTGACCACACTTAATGAAAAAAATTGGACAGGAACAGCATTGTCAGATACGCGGTCTGTCTGTTAGGTCAGCAGCCCAGAGGCTGGTTGGATCCTCAAATAGCACCACCGAAGGTTATGCGGTTACAAGGAAACCCCAAAAACCAATGGCAACACCAAAATGAGGCGTACTAGGCAAGATGAGGAGTGAGGTAGTTTGCCACTGTTTTCCTCACTGGGTCAGAAAGTACTATTGCAGCACGACTGACCCAATGAGCAGCACCTTTCATAACACTCAGATGCACTAGTCATGCTCTGAATGTCATTACTCAGCACCACCCATACCACAGCAACTTCCATATTGTCACAGCCATGGATGTTGACTGGGACTTCGGTGGAAGCTACACTTTACTCTGGCCTGTGCCAAGAGATGGATGCAAAAGTACTGTATCCATCAGGAAATGACAGCAGGCAGAGATACGCGGTATTGTTCCTTAAGGGACGATATTCTCACGGAAACTGAAAAAGAAGCGTTATAAGTAACCATCTATGAAAATATTAGTGTGACAAAATACAGTAAATACAGGGACTTATTAAAACTGTAGATTACTTTGAAGTGGTAAGAAAATACAACTAGGGTAAATTCAGCAATGAAGAACGAGTTAGTGTTCACATCATCATAGTCAAGGTGATCTCGTGTCTAGGCCGGGCCGATGACCTCGATGTTAGGCCCCTTTAAACAACAAGCATCATCATCATCATCATCCAGTCTAGGCCAGTGGCGTAGCCAGGATCGGTCAATATACCGTAGTTTTGTGATAGAAAACAATTTAGGTGCTTGTGTGGTGCGCGCATGCAAGACTTGTCATTATAAGGACACTGATACAAGTGAATTTTGTTGATGTTCAGACTGCAGTACACTACACCATGTTACATTAAAATACAGAACAAGAACAATACGATCAAGGTCAACAGTTTTACAGCGAATGGTATGTTTAGTTTACAATCTAAAATCCAAATTTCGAGGCTTCTTAGAAAATATAATCAACAGATCTGTTCTTTATACAGTTATGCCAGTGAGTGCCTGTTTAGTTTAATGTCAGTGTCCAGCTCCATGGCCGAATGGTTAGCGTGCTGGCCTTTGGTCCAGAGGGTCCCGTGTTCGATTTCCGGCCGGGTCCGTGATTTTAACCTTCATTGGTTAACTCCGATGACTCGGAGGCTTTATGTGTGTGCCGTCTTCGTTATTAGAATTCATCATAAGTAGGGTCCCATCCTCACAGACGCACAGGTTGCCTATAAGGTGTCATCTCGAAAGACCTGCACCAGGCCTCTCCGGAGGCCACACGCAATTATATTATTGTCACTTTCTACTTATTTTCTTTTTTAAATTTACACGGGGGTGGTTCGATCCCCCAGGAACCCCCCCCCCCTTGTCTACTCAACTACAGAAATTAAAGTGGCTGGGTAAAATTTTAACAGTTGAACCTTGAAATTAACTGCCGAATCGTCCCAGCGGCAGAAGCTTCTTTCGAAGAGCTTAGCCGGCGCGTTTTCTCGCTCCATGACTGCCAGTGTCCGGCTCCATGGCTAAATGGTTGGCGTGCTGGCCTTTGGTCAGGAGGGTTCCGGGTTCGATTCCCGACAGAGTCGGGAATTTTAACTGTAATTAGTTAATTCCCCTGGCACAGGGACTGGGTTTATGTGTCGTCTTCATCATAGTTTCATCCTCATCACGTCGCACAGCTCGCCTGCTGGCTTCAAATCAAAAGACCTGCACCTGGCGAGCCGAAGTCCTCGGACACATCCCACCACTGAAAGCCATACGCCATTTCATTTCATTCACCAGCAGTTACACACACATCTGATTGTTCTGTACACTTGGTGTCTCTATCGACGGCATAATATCAAGATGTTAGATAGTATCCACCTGAAAAGTTTTACATCAATCCTGCGCATCACATGGAATGATTACGTCAGAAATACCAATGGACTTCGAAGGGCAAACTTATTAGACACCGAGTCCGGCTCCTTGGCCAAAATGGTTATCGTGCTGGCCTTTGGTCACAGGGGTCCTGGATTCGATTCCCAGCAGGGTAGGGAATTTTAACCATAATTGGTTAATTCCGCTGCCACGGGGAATGGGTGTATGTGTCACCTTCAACATCATTTCGTCCTCATCACGACGCGCAGGTCACCTACGGGTGTCAATTCAAAAGGCCTGCTCCTGGCGAGCCGGACATGTCCTCGGAGACTCCCGGCACTGAAAGCTATACGCCATTTTCATATTTTTCATTACATACCAAGACATTGGTCACAAAAAATCAATTACGGTGGACGGGACGTGTTATCCGCCGACCCAGCGGTGTAGGGGAACGTGCCTGCCTCTCACCCGGACGCCCCGGGTTCGATTCCCGGCCAAGGCGGGGATTTTTATCTGTATCTGAGGGCTGGTTCGAGGGCCACTCAGCCTACGTGATTACAATTGAGGAGCTATCTGATGGTGAGATGGCCTCCTCGGTCTAGAATTGCAAGAATAACGGCCAAGAGGATTCGTCGTGCTGACCACACGACACCTCGTAATCTGCAGACTTGCGGGTTGAGCAGCGGTCGCTTGGTAGGCCATGGTTCTTCGGGGCTGTTGGACCATGCGGTTGGGTTGGGTTGGGTTGGGTTGGGACGTGTTATCCGGACGCAACACCACGAGCTACCTAAAAATATCTTATACGGCGGAAGAAAGTTTGGCGGACAGGAACTTCCTGAAGCGTAGTGTTGATCTCCAGTGTTTTGCCAGTGACCGTCTCAAATTGTGTCTCATATTTAATACATAAGCAAACTGACGCTTGAGGAAAGGCGCGCCTGCAGATACTGGATAACAAACGGGATGAAATAAAGAATAGGCTGGGCCCGATGACCTAGATGTTAGATCCCTTTAAACAATAATCATCATCAAGAATAATAATAATAATAATAATGTTATTTGTTTTACGTCCCACTAACTACTTTTACGGTCTTCGGAGACGCCGAGGTGCCGGAATTTAGTCCCGCAGGAGTTCTTTTACGTGCCAGTAAATCTACCGACACGAGGCTGTCGTATTTGAGCACCTTCAAATACCACCGGACTGAGCCAGGATCGAACCTGCCAAGTTGGGGTTAGAAGGCCAGCGCCTTAACCGTCTGAGCCACTCAGCCCGCCTCAAGAAGAATAGGTGGAAGCGGTAGATCATTATACATCTACTATGCCAACAATATTCTTCAGTGCACCACGTGCCACAGTCACTTCAAAACAAAACTGGGTGGTGGTGGTTATTGTTCTAAGAGGAAGTACAACTAGGCAACCATCCCCTATATAATATTTTTTTTTTTCTAGGGGCTTTACGTCGCACCGACACAGATAGGTCTTATGGCGACGATGGGATAGGAAAGGCCTAGGAATTGGAAGGAAGCGGCCGTGACCTTAATTAAGGTACAGCCCCAGCATTTTCCTGGTGTGAAAATGGGAAACCACGGAAAACCATTTTCAGGGCTGCCGATAGTGGGATTCGAACCTACTATCTCCCGGATGCAAGCTCACAGCCGCGCTTCTACACGCACGGCCAACTCGCCCGGTCCTATATAATAATAATCAGAGAGAAAAAATGGAAGGGATCTGACACTTCGACAAATGGCGACACTTCAAAAAATGAAGATATCAGCCAAAGAAAGAAAAGGGCCACGAAGGGCATGAAAAATAAAAGACTCCTAGGCCTCGAAAACCTATTACCGTCGGGGTCAGGAAAGAACAAGAATTGACCAGTGGAGGTCGGACAGGGTATGTGAAAGTGCGGAGCCTGGCACAAGTAAGTGGAAGCAATGTCAGAACTCAGCAGGGGACCCGGTGATAGCCAACCCACGCTCAAATGTTATGACCCTTGGGACCACTTTTAGTTTCCTCATACGACAGATAGGGGATATCGTGGGAGTTATTCTAACGCCCCCACCCACAGGGGTAGCAACACTGTGTTGAAGTAACAAAAACGAGCACCCATTCCCACGAATATTTTATCACTCTTTATCATAGGAACCATCAAATTCACACTGTTTCACTCTCAGGCTTTTAGCCTGCATGTTAACACTGCTATGAATTCAAAGCAGAATCTTAAAGTAATTAATCATTGAAAATGTTTGAAATAGAGTATATTTTACGAATAGTATTGCTGTCGAGGTTGCAACTGTATCTTAGGAACAATTGAATGGTGCCGTGATCATTGTTCATCAACACTGGGCAGTCTTGGACTGCCTAAGCACAATACAATTATACAAGAGGTCTTCCTTTCCACTAAATGGTTGACGTAGGTTTAAATAATCAGATATCGCACTCTGGTTTCCTGTCCCATGAGTGAACAATAATACGAGTCACGGAGTTTGTAATGCTGACACGTATAGCGTAGCGAGTTCAGCATTTATCTACAATTGAAACTTCTCATCTGTGATCGAATCTAAGAGTTTGGGAGCTTGAGGATTATCCTCACCCTTGATCTACCGACACTGTTATGCTACTCGATAAGAAGTACCGAAAATACAAATATTATATGAATGATGCCGTCAAGTAGAGACTCGTTCCCTGTGCGGTCCGCACTCTCTAGGTATAAGAAGCCCATCCAAAAATGTCCCCAGCGGAGGCGATAAAGAGATTCATCAACAAGCCGAGAACTCAGGTTCAGAGGTTTCCTTAGCAACTGTTAAGGCGAGCTCTGGCCCAAAGAACGATCCGAGTTCTGACACGAGCCAGCAATGTTCTTTTGATTGAGAGCGGGGGTATTGTACTACATGAATTCTCTCCTCTTTCGAGAGATAATACATTGCCTCGTGCGCATCGCATGTCTCGACTGGTTGGTGAGTCACTTCTTGTGGTTGATGGCCAGGCCGAGTTGGAGGCGTGGTTGGGGTTCCCTTAAGTACACCAGCTAACCATCGCAGATGGAGCACTGGGTGTTATGTGCATCATAAAATATGAATGTAATGCATAATATAAAAACATAAAGACATGTCGGGAAGTGTGAATGTAATGTAGAATGTGCAGCAAATAAAATATACGTTAATATTACGTTCTTGTCTCATTGTGTAGGTATTCAATACACGTAATCAGTAATAGAGGTAATAAGTAATATCCTGCAGTCAAACCTGGACAGGGTTGGACTGCATAACCACAATATCCGAGAGGTCTTCCTTTCGACTAAATAATTGATATGTTCAACTAAATGAAATGAATTTAAAATCGAAAGAATGACATGTTCAGACTAGATGGTTGAGGTATTTTATCTCTTTCTGCACATCTGCGCTTGTGTTGAACCATCTCACTCGGTTTATTCGAGCATGTGTTGTTTTGCAAACCAAGCGAGGCAGTTTGTGTCAGAGAGAGCCTTACCTGTAGATCTCAGAGACTGTACATTTTCCTGTGCGATGGAAGTCATTGAAAATAGGGAGAACGGAACAATGCTCCTAAAAATACGTGAACCATTTTGTCTAAACAGCGGTGTATGCTAGCATACCAGCGGTAATTTATTCCCACCTCGACCACTGTCCGTTGCTAAAGTACGCCGATCTTATATGTTGGCTTTAACGAGGACTGAGGGGCCCGACAGCAACCTTCACCGTAAATTATCCAATTCTTCCAATGACCATGACATTTATTGGATTTTTCTGTTGATTTCATTCAGTAGCGTGGCCAGGATTTGAAGGATTCTTAAAAATAACAATAATTTCGTGTGGCTATTTCTAGCCGAGTGCAGCCCTTGTAGGCAGACCCTCCGATGAGGGTGGGCGCATCTGCCATGTGTAGGTAACTGCGTGTTATTGTGGTGGAGGATAGTGATATGTGTGGTGTGTGAGGTGCAGGGATGTTGGGGATAGCACAAATACCCAGCCCCCGAGCCATTGGAATTAACCAATGAAGGTTAAAATCTCCGACTCGCCCGGGAATCGACCCGGGACTCTCTGAATCGAAGACCAGTACGCTGACCACTCAACCAACGAGTAGGACTTCTTAGAAAATAGATTAAACAGATCCTCTTGTTCTACAATATTATGTCTCTGAATGTTTACTTAGTGTATTGTGTATTGTAAGCTTCTTTCTTTTTTAAAAATTTCCATGCTGGGTGGGGGGTTCTAAAACACAGCAACCCCCTCTTGGTCTAGGAGGGGAAAGCTAACACCTCCCATATATTAATCTGTGTTCAGGATACACCTTGTCGTGAAGCTTTGAGTGGCTGGTTAAACATTTTGAAATATTGTTCAGTATTCTGTCATCTCTGCATTGTTGATGGCAACAGTGATCAGTATTATATTAGTTGTCTAATCTCAGATATCGGCTGCCTTCGTGCTAATTTCAATGTTCCGTTTTCATCCAAAAATAGCAGAGAAATGGACATCTGTTAGGCGGTCTACAGCTAGGGTAAATTCAACAATGAAGAGCAGGTTATTATGTGTGTGTGTTCGTTTGTTTTAGATCTTTTGTCGAGTAAACACCAAATGTGTTACCAGAGATATCTAAATGCCGATGTTATACGAGAAGTAATTCCTAGTAGATATTTCCTCGACTTTCAAAAATCCCACTACCTCTGTCAGGTTTAAACCCTCGACCTCGTTACCCACAGAAGGACTATCAGTGGATGGTACCCAAGCACATTTCTTGGAACTCGTTAGAGCCCAGACACAGAATGTACGAGGGCAATAAATAAACTAGTTTCAATATTTAATGAACTCACAAGTAGAAATTGCATTGCATTCCTTAAATGTAGTGACACGCAAAGTGTTTGGAAGTCGTAGGGGACATTGTTAGCGACATGACGATGTGCGTTGTCATGCAACGCGATAGGACGATCGACTCGCAATAAACGTGGATATTTGCTCTACATAGCCGGAAGTAGTTGTCCCTCCAGAAATCGGCAACAGCAGTCACTGTTGACTGTTTGTCCCTCAGGCACAGCATGCGTAAGAATAACACCCTCCTAGTCGTGTGCCACAATCAGCATAAGCTTCACCCGACTGGGTACCTGTCGAAATTTCTGTGAACGTGGCGAACCAGGGTGACGCCATTCATTCGACTGGTTCGTAAGCTCGTCATCAATGGTGACAATTCGCTGAAGAAATGGGTCTCCTTCGTTGCGGTACCTGTCCAGGTTGGTGCCATGCAGTGCAAACCGGTGACGTCGGTGAGTTGGTGTGGAACCCAACCGGATGCAATCTTCCTCACGTCAAGACTTTTCGTCAGTACGTGCCACACCGTTTGACGACTGAGGCCAATCTCATTGGATGATTCCCGGACTGTCCATCGATGATCTACGGAAACGAGACCTCTCACGATGTGAATCTGATCATGAGGAATGGATGGCCGACCTGTGTGGTGCAAACCCGTAGTCTCATTCCAACCCGCACGAAACTCCTTGACCCATCATGCAACCATCCTATACGGTAATGCCTTCTCCCCACAGGCTTCACGTAATCCTCGATAACATTCTTATGCATTTTTGCCACGAGCAATCTCGATTTTAATCCACGAACAGTGATCACCTTTTGAAGGCATGATTTAGAGCGGTGAAATGGACACTCTTCACTTCAAGGCCACACAACAACAACACTCCCAACTGGATGCCAATTTAGCCTATACTATACCTGCTTCTGGTCTGTGTGTACACCTCCTGTTGTAAGGTACGTGTTCTACTTATCTGTGCTCATTTTAAGGGTTCATTCGAGGTACCCATAATGAAGTAATAGGGGCTCTCACGATCCCTGCTGTCTTCTAGTCCGTAAACACACATCTCGTTATTACCTCGGTTTAGGGAGAGGGACCGATATATTTCGGAACTGTAGTAAATGCGGCATAAAACCAAATCGCAAGGGGCTGGTGAACCACCCGGTTGTGAGGACGTAAGCGACCACCTGCCAATATAAAGGAACACTCACACAACTCCTCAGCAACCATTGCTGACATAGGAATATGGTGCACTATTTTAAGAGATTAAAGCATGACCATATCGTCCCTTAAGAAACAGAACCGCGTATCACACAATGCTCTTCGTATCCATCATATTCCTTAGGACTGGTCACGTCTCTCAACCACATACGGATATGCAGTCCATCAGAGCATTTTCGTTGTGCTCATTTTCCTATGCTGGTTTATAAAGGAAAATGAACCTTAAATACATTTTACTGTAGGAGTGCGCCAATACTACATGCCAACATACGGTACGATATGGTACGGTAAGGTTCATTTCCCTTTAAACGACGGTACAGGAAAATGAACATAAAGGAAATTGTTCTCATGGACTACATATATATATGTGGCTGGGAGGCGTGACCAGTCTTAAGGAACATAATGGATAGGAAGAGCATTGTCAGATACGCGGTACTGTTTCTTAAAGGACGATATATTGTTGTACCGTTTCTAAAGGGAAGTTAATCTAATATTGCCCCCTCCCTCTCCATCCACTCCAGATTTCTCTTGTGGTAATATCTGCCACACCTTGAAAAAACAACTGAGATTAGTTACTCACCAATCGGGTGCGTCACTGGACTTCAGTTAAGGTTATATAGCGACGGGGCGAGGTTGTGTTTGATCTTTCGAGAAGCTGATGAGTTATCTGCAAGCTGTATTTAAAACTCCTGTGTCACAAGAAACGGTGTATGAGAAATATAATGTCGCTGTGCGAGCAATAGCCTTCTTATCCTATATTCTACTTAAGACTGGTCACGCCTCCCAACCACATATTTATATGCAGTCCATCAGAATAACTTTCGTTGTGTTCATTTTCCTAATCTAATGTGCAAAGGAAAAAGGACATTACCATATCGTATTTTAGGGATGTTGTGTGCATGGCGAAGTTATGCACTCGAACAGTAAATTGTATTTAAGGTCCATTTTCCTTTGCACATTAGCGTAGGAAAATGAACACAACGAACATGGTTCTGATGGACTGCATATTCATATAGGGCTAGGAGGCGTGACCGGCCTTAAGGAAAATAATGGATAGGTAGAGCATTGAGAGATACGAGGCTTTAGAAGTAAGCCATCGATATGGATATGCAGTCCAATTAGAACAAATTTCGTTGTGTTCATTTTCCTACCGAGCTCGATAGCTGCAGTCGCTTAAGTGCGGCCAGTATCCAGTATTCGGGAGATAGTAGGTTCGAACCCCACTGTCGGCAGCCCTGAAAATGGTTTTCCGTGGTTTTCCATTTTCACACCAGGAAAATGCTGGGGCTGTACCTTAATTAAGGCCATGGCCGCTTCCTTCCCACTCCTAGCCCTTCCCTGTCCCATCGCCGCCATAAGACCTATCTGTGTCGGAGCGACGTAAAGCAACTAGCAAAAAAAAAAGTTTATTTTCCTGTGAACTTTAAAGGCATTATACTGTAGGTGTGCCTAAATACTTCATGCAAACATACAATCCTACAGTTGGGTAGGGTTCATTTTCCTTTACACAGCAGCATAGGAAAATGAACACAACGTAAATTGTTCTCATGAACTGCGTAACCTTTGTATGTTGCTGTGAGGCGCGACCAGTCTTAAGAAAGTAATGGATAGGAAGAGCATTACCAGATACGTGGTATTGCTCCTGGAGCGAAGATATTTTGTGTTCCTACTATGCTTAATATAGAACGTAGTGTTTATTTATCGAGTTTTTGTGTTGAGAACTTAGTTCATGCAAACCAGGATATGACCCATACGCGCCTAATGTCGCATTATACGATATCTGGAGCACTGTAACATGGTCCATGCTCGTTTACCTCTGCATGAAAATGATGTTCACTTTATCGTCATACATGTTACCTAAGAATCCAGACAATATGAGGAATGCATCTAATAAATGCGATGTTCCAAAATCAACACTGAAAGATAGTCACAACTGCGAGAGTAGATAATGACAAGCTAGGAAGGAAACCTGTGGTACCTAAAGAAATTGACGGTTCTCTGCCAATGCTTGTTAGAATTAGAATGGAGGAACGGTTATTTGGTTTCACTATTGATGGCATAAAGCGGATGGTTTACCAGTTGGCAATTGGAAATAAACTTCTTTATCCTTTTGTTGAGAATAACGACTCTGAGTCCAAATTGCAAAGGAAACTGAGAGACAAAATGAAGAAAAAGGCTCGGCAAATAGATGCAGGAAAATGCATTGGGAAAAGGAACCTTTACCAAAGAAGTGGAACCGAGAATAAAGCCAGCATATCAAGAAGAAGAATACCTTCATTTATAGTTCTTCTAAATCTGGCGATGACCAGTACAATCCTCCCTTGGTAGGAATTGACGATGGTGATAGCTATGACTATGGTGAGTGTCCTTATAATAACAAAGTGTTCTGAAGCGACGAAGGTGGGTAGGAATGGTTAAAGTGCACGATGGGAGCCATGGAGTTTGTGCGGGAGTCGATGGCCGGAGGAAGTTCACTTGTAATATTTCTGTTTGCAACAGTGAAAATCGTCGTTGCCAGGACAAAACCTCCTACGTGATAATATTTATGGATATATACTGACCCGCCACATACATTATGAAGAGCGAGAATGCCTTGACAATGTCATTAGTCAACAGCCATTTTGCATCTGGGATGTAATACATCAACTAGTATGTATTTTGGTGTGTAGAATCCTAATATATCTTTCAAAATGTTCTAGCAAGTACCATTTTTGAGTTTTTAAAGTTTTTTATTTTTTGTATTCAGTATTTCGCATTTTGGTGTTCTTCTGTTTTGATGTTTAATTGTTTGTTTTTGATTTGAAGATCTACAAATCATCAGTAAATGGCTGGTGTGGTAATCCAGTGGTTTGAAGGAGATCCCCAGTGAGTGTTTCCTGTAAAAGATAGTGCAAACTTTTGTGTTTAAAACTTACACCAAGAAAAATGGCAACTAGTAAATCTCGTTGCTGTCTAAACCATCCGGACACCTATTGTTATGTGTGTGGGAAATTCACTCCAAAAGTCCAAAGGAAACCAATCACTGATTTGGTTAAGAAGGCATGTAAATAGTATTTTGATTGTCCTGTTGGTGATCAAGATAAAAATTTTGCACCTCATATTGCCTGCATAACCTGTGCTACAACCTTAACCGAGTGGTTGAAAGGAAAACCCCGAGCAATGCCATTCACTGTTGCGATGGGCGTGAGCCTAAAGACCATTATTCAGATGGTTACTTCTGTCTTACTAATATTTCGGGACATTCAAGCAAAACTAGACATAAAATAAAGTATCCAAATTTATCTTCAGTGCATTTGCCTGTGCCCCATGATGAGGGGTTGCCTGTTCCTGTCTGTAACTTGAAAGCCGCGGAACCAGACACCATGTCAAGTGAACCAGTAAGTATTGAACTTATAGAAGAGTACTTCCCTCAATTTCATGACACTTCGCCTTCAACAGGAACTGAACGATACGGTTCGCGATCTAAAACTTTCAGAACAGCAGGCTGAACTCTTGGGGTCGAGACTGCAACAAGGGAACCTTCTAGCTCCAGGGACAAAAATTTCCTGTTTCAGTTCAACAGGTGCTTTCTTCGCTCAATATTTCGATATGCAGAATTCAATATATGTATGTAGAGATGTCAATTGTCTGATGACGCAGCTAGGTGTACAACAGAATCCACAGGAGTGGCGACTGTTTATTGACTCCAGTAAAACCAGATTGAAAGCAGTACTACTTCATAATGGCAATGCATTTCCATCAGTACCTTTGGCTTACGCAGTAGACATGAAAGAAACTTATGAAACCATGGATTTGCTGCTAGAGGCAATCAAATATAAGGATCATGAACGGCAGTTTTGCTATGATTTAAAAGTTGTTGCACCCCTTACAGTTTTACAGGCTGGATTCATGAAATACTGCTGCTTTTTGTGACTTTGGGACAGTCGTGATACTAAGAACCACTATACAGTCAAGGAATGGCCTATAAGGAAGTCATATGTTCCTGGAAACGTAAATGTGAACAATACCCCATTGGTTGAGTCCGATAAAATCATTTTGCCTCCCCTTCATATCAAGTTGGGCCTTATCAAGAACTTTGTAAAAGCTCTGGATAAAGAAGGTGAGGCCTTCAATCACTTAAAAGAAAAGTTTCCCAAATTAAGTGAGGAAAAGCTGAAAGAGGGTATATTTGTTTGACCACAAATAAGAAAATTGCTGAAAGATCCAACCTTTGATACCAAACTCACAGATATCCAATTAGCTGCCTGGTCTTCTTTTAAAGCAATTGTGAGGGGCTTTTTGGGTAACAGAAGAGACAAAAATTATGTTACCATTGTGAATGATCTGTTGGACAACTATAAGAACATGGGGTGTAGAATGTCACGTAAAATTCACTTTTTACATTCTCACCGTGATTTCTTCCCGGAAAATATGGGAGCCGTAAGCGATGAGCATGGTGAACGCTTTCACCAAGACATTATTACCATGGAACACCGTTACCAAGGGCATTGGAATCCTTCGATGATGGGTGACTACTGCTGGGGTCTTGTTAGGGAGAGTGATGAAACGGCAAACAAAAGAAAAGCTCCGTCGTCGCATTTTTCAAAACCCAATGACGATTAAAGATGAAAATATCTTCTGAATTAATTTGGACCTTTTACTGGCATCATGCCCATATATACATACAAAATAGTATTGATTTCAAAAGTTCTGAATGTGTATTTTTGTTTGACTTAATTGTGTCAATTTCCGCTATTACCATTTTTTTTATTCTGCTGTATATCTAGGAAATGTGACGTCATAGAGAAAAACTGATTTTACCAGTGTATTCAGCACCCCAAAGTAAGGTAAATCCACCCATTTACAAACCAGATGCAAAATAGTTTAAATTTGTTAACTAGCACCTTGCACCTTAGATGACAGAACCTTACCGGCCAAAGTTTTAAGTTAAAATATTTCACATAGGAGGTTTTGTCCTGGCAGAGACGAAATACTTCTTTTGTTTAGGTAGTTTCTTATTTTTAATTTCAGTTATGTTTCTGCTTATTTTATTCGTTCACACTATCATTTTGCAAAATAAAACTGGAATAGGGATTTGTTCATCTGTAGCATCACTGACCCATACCTTCCGAATTATACTTGGTAGCATATTGCGTCATATTAGGAACACTTTTATATTCCTAATATTTAACTTACTTTTTCTTCCACACATACCATCGTACTTCATACGAAATGAAAAATGTATTCGATAATACACCATAATGGAGCCTTCTCTTTATACATTTCAACTGTGATTGTCGTATTCCTTGGATTTGTTTTTCTAAAATTCCAGAATTACCTTAGGTGTACGAGGCATACTTCCTTTGTACTTCACGAGCAAGGCCAGTAGGAGACTTAGAACCCTTAAGAGACGGGATAGGACGACATCTAACTAGGTGTCGAACACGGCCAACTACTCTTCATGAACTGAGACGCTAAATAAAATGTGCGCGTGGCACAATGAGATCCGTTACGTTTTTTATGACTTGTTTATAGTAGCGTAAAGTCGTGGAAAGTTATCATGCAACATCAGTAACTTCCGACATTCCCTATTCCTATCACAGTGCTTTTATCGGTAAATATGATCATTGCTGGTATATAATAAATTATAGCATAGAAGTTCTTGACTAGCTAAAAGCCACTTTTATATCTACGTGCCAAAGCCAGTTTATTCCAAGTTGCGCTAAGCATCAGGCCTCGTAGAATTTGTTCAGAACGTTGTCCAGTGATAGCGCTGTTATGTAAGCTCTATATGGCTGGAAGTTCTTACCAAGCTATGTGCCACGCAGCTGTTCTAACACATTACAATGCATCCTCATGACTGAGGTGATCGTCTTGGATGTGGTTGTATTTTTGAACGTTGTTTGTAATATCTGATGACATTGTAAAATGTAAACATTAGTTCAAGGAGGAAGAGAAAAGACAGATTTAAGAGAATTCAACACAGGAAGTGATCATTTTCCTTTACATACGCGCATACAACAAACATTGTTCTAATGGACTGCATATCTATATGTGGCTGGGAGGCGTGACCAGTCTTAAGAAAAATATCGAATAGGAAGATTATTGTCAGATACGCGGCATTTCTCGCGCAGTGACGGTGTGTCACTGCACGTTCCAATGTAAACTACATTCCGGTACTACTATGCAGACCTTGTTCAAGGATTTTTATCGTTAGGGCGATGAACTTAAGCAGGAGAGCTATTTATACCTGTGAACAGACGTCGCTATGGTAACTATAGTGTTGCATCTTATTTATTAAATGAAAAGCGCACAATATGAAAAGGCAATTTTTGTAAAGATGGTCAATTATGCTAATGCTATTCTTATTATTGAGGTTGTCCTCAGTTTGCAGTTTTGTGCATGGTATCTTTCACAATGATCTTTCCACAGGTTACATATACAGTCTTCGTTCGGCTGGTGGAAGTTTTTGGTTTGGCAGAATCTGTGGTGAAATCCATGAGTGGCGTAACGTGTGATTACGTGCCGTGGCTCGTAATTTGCTTGCTTCCACTCTTCCGTCATTATGGCGTCCGTGGAGTAGAAGTCGGACCAAATAGCATTTCGTTTCTCGTTTAATGTTCGGCGTGCATTTCATAGTCTTGGTGTTTGGTAGACAAAACTGTGTTTTGATATCGTCAATGAAGTAGTCCTCTTTGGTTAGAACATATGTTAACCTTGAAGGAGCTGACTTCCCAATGCCTAGAATTCTTTTGAGATATCGGGCCTTGACTTTTTTGATTGTCATCAGGTCGCTGAGTGTGAGTGTTTCCCAGGTGATGCTAATCCCATAGGTTGCTATTGGTGATATGGCTGTCCTGAACAGTAGCATTGCTGTACCCATTGATATTTGTTGAGGTTGTTGAATGTTGTAGATGGCTTTTATTGTTGCGGCTGCTCTTTCTTTGACGTGGATATTGTAGGATGTTAGAGTAGTTTGGAGGGTAACTCCAAGGTACTTGAATTTCGGCACTACTTCTTGAGGTTTGTTGTACATGGTTATTGTATTTTTAAGTGCATGTTTTCCTCCTTTCCTAAAGGTCATTTGTTTAGTTTTGTTGTGGTTTATTTGCAAACCGTTTCTTTCTGCCCATGATGCGAGCCTGTTGAGGACCTCTTGGAGCTCTTCTATGTTTTTTGAGCCTATTGCCATATCATCTGCGTAAAGTATAAGCATTGTTGAGGTATCTATGATTATTTATGTGATGTCTGCTGTTATGTTGAAAAAAATTGGGCTGATTGGGTCACCTTGTAGGACTCCGTTTGTTTGGGTTACGTTTTTGAATAGGGTTATGTTGTCTGATATTTGGACAAAGTTATGTTTGAGGATATTCGAGATTATAATTGTTATCGGATGTGTAGCCCCTATTAGGTATTTGAGTTTCCGGACGAGTGTTGCTCTATCAACATTGTCAAAAGTAGGTGTCAGGGTACTGTAAGCCACATTGTCCCTGACATGACTGGCAAACATACACGCATATACAGGAAAATATTTATGGATATTTTCTCTGTCACAACGTGGTGTTAACCTTCATAAATACAAATAAAGGGGAGGATCTAGTACAAACAAGGATACACGAGGAGGTGGTACCCGTTCTAAATTTTTTGATGCTGATAGAAATTAGGTCATCTAACACATAAAATTCATCCCCAAAGACGTAAGCTATTATGCTACACAAAATCAGAAGTCAAAAGTATCACAGTGGTGATTGAAATGTACATCGACTTCTATACGCTTTCCTTGAACTGCTTCCTAACACCGGTGTGAACTAAAAGTTCTATTATACTCTATTCCACGAGGATTTATCTCATTAAAGCTTCAGAAAAGGACGAGTAGACACCCAGAAAGTTTGTAATTGCCATAGAATTCAAGCAAATGTTAATAATAAAGCTTAAACACAGCAAGCAAATATGCGTTTAGTCCTCCATAACCGTAAGAAGGCCTTTATGACAATGGAATAAGACGGTATCGAATTAACCCTCCCAAACATGAAAATATGTACCATCACGATGGATTTACAGAACGTTTTCCAGCGTCCTTTCCTGACCAACTCAACAATTTATTATTCGGGAAAATTTGGGTGTTATAACATTTCAGATTCATGTCCACAATACATCTGAAGGAGTCATGTGTTTGTGGCATGAGGGAGAACCATCTACGGGCGGCAATTAAATGGCGTCTGCACTTCTTCTTGCTTTGAATAAAATTATACCAAATCTCACAAACAAGAACTTAGTTGTCTGGAATGACAGTTGTGCGTAACCCATCAAAAGCAGAATACTGATGTTCCTGTACCTATTGCTTGTTCAACTGGGTTCATATAAACATATTGAACATAAGCTCATCCAAGTTGTACACAGCATTTTCTGCCTGCGATCGTGACTTCGCATTGATGGAAAAAAGGCGGAAACTATAATATATCAAGGTATGAAGTATCTAGAAGCTGTAATAAAAGACTCCAGGCCATAAAGACGTTTAAAACCCTAAACTGGGGGGGGGGGGGAGCGGGGAGAAATCCTAGACATTCACTCAACAACAAAATGACACAACAGTCTTCATATCGGTAGGTGTTGGTTACGAGCAGAGAGGTGCAAAAGAGTTGTTGTGTACAAACCAAAGATTCCGTTAATTACAGTACTCAATCCATCACCGCATTTTACGTGAATTGGTTAAAATGGAGTATTTTTCAACTTGGAATTGCAGCCCTTCACTGATCGTTCGAGTTAAGGGCTCAGAAGAAGAAAGGTATGCTGAAAATGATGGAATGTATTCGACCAAAAACAGGCAGTTTTACCCGGACTTGATCGTTGGCTAAGAAACATGTATGGTTCTCAAATCTTCACTCCTATGCCAAAACCGCGAACGTGACAATGCCCTTCCCATCCATTATTTCCCTTAAGATTGATCATGCCTCCCAGGCACATATGGATATGCAGTCCATCAGAACAAATTTCGTTGAGTTCATTTTCCTATGCCTATGTGTAAAGGAAAATGAACCTTACTGTTCTGTATTGTAGGAATGTATTTTTACATGTCATATTTACCCACTTCTGGACTATGATGTATTTAAGGTTCATTTTCATTTACACCCCCGCACAGGAAAGTGAACTTAACGAATATTGTTCTGATGGGCTGTAAATAAATATGTGGCTGCAGGCGTGACCTATCTTAAGGGAAATAATGGATAGGAAGAGCATTGTCACATTCACGGTTTTAGCATAGGAGTGACGATATAACAAGTTATCGTCGCTGCGGAAACAATACCGGGTAATCTGACAATGCTCTTCCTATCCATTATTTTCCTTAAGCCGTGCTCGATAGCTGTAGTCGCTTAAGTGCGGCCAGTATCCAGTAACTGGGAGATAGTGGGTTCGAACCCTACTATCGGCAGCCCTGAAGATGGTTTTCCGTGTTTTCCCATTTTTACACCAGGCAAATGCTGGGACTGTACCTTAATTAAGGCCACGACTATTTAATTCCACTACTAGCCCCTTCCTATCACATCGTCGCCATAAGACATATCTGTGTCGGTGCAACGTAAAGCAACTTGTAAAAAAAAAATCCTTATACCCTGTCCCGCCTGCTAGCCACATACGGATTTGCAGTCCATCAAAAAAAGAAAATATTGTGTTTGTTTGGCTATGCTAATGTATAAAGCATAACGAACCTTAAATACATAATCGTCGCTGCGCGAGCAATGCCGCTTAGTTGACAATGCTCTTTGTATTCATTATTTTTTAAGACTCCCAGGCACAAATGGATGTGCAGTCCATCAGAACAATTTTTGTTGTGTTCATTTTCCTTGCGGAAGTGTATAGGAAAATTAAACTTACTGTACTGCACTGTAGGAGTGTATGCTTGCATGACGCATTTGCGCTCTCCCTCAGCATAATTTATTTAAGGTTCATATTCCTTTATTCGTCAGCATAGGAAAATCAACACAATGATAATTGTTCTGATGGACTGCACATCCACATTTGGCTGGGAGGCGTGACCAGTCGTAAGTGTCAGATACGTGGTATTGGTTCCGCAGTGACGTAATTCTACAGCAGGGTGCAAATTGCTGAGGAGTGTCCTAGTTTATATGTAGGTCTAGTGTATATATTTTTGGAATGTTCGAATTGATTTTAAATGCTTAAAATCGAAATGATCCCATTGAAAACGAAAAGACGATGATAAAAATTATGTTAATTAAAACTAGGCTTACATGAAATATTTCTTCCACACTTGTATACTTACCAATTTTTTTGGGAATGTTGATTTATAACATTGTATTTTTTCTGTTAATTTATTCTATGTACACACAATGAATGGCACTGATTACTATTATTCATGTATGTTTGGTCCTTTATCTCTGTTATTTTAACATAAACTCTTTCATCCAGGAAATATCGCGGGGGACTTCTTTCAATAAAACCATTGGTGGAGAATCACCCCCTCTGGGGTTTTTCACGCTGTCATCTACGTGTTGATTAATACTCATATATATGATATCAGACTTTTTCGTATAGATAGTTTATACTGCAAACTTTGTGGCATATAGCTTATTTCTGTTCTTTTGAGATCAATTTTGTCCAGGTATTACTTTCTTCTTTCTTCTGAATATCAACAGTATGATTTACTTTATTACAAGGTACACGTGTAACTTCTGTCATAACAATAAAAGAAGAATTACGATATCAATCAATCAATCAATCAATCAATCAATCAATCAATCAATCAATCAATCAATCAATCAATCAATCAATCAATCAATCAATCAATCAATCAATCAATCAATCAATCAATCAATCAATCAATCAATCAATCAATCAATCAATCAATCAATCAATCAATCAATCAATCAATCACCACTGATCTGCATTTAGGGCAGTCACCCAGGTGGAAGATTCCCTAACTGTTGTTTTCCCAGCCTTTTCTTAAATGATTTCAAACAAATTAGAAATTTATTGAACATCTCCCTTGGTAAGTTATTCCAATCCCTAACTCCCCTACCTATAAACGAATATTTGCTCCAATTCGTCCTATTGAATTCCAAATTCTTCATATTCTGATCTTTCCTACTTTTAAAGACACCACTCAAATTTATTCGTCTACTAATGTCATTCCATGCCATCTCTCCACTGACAGCTTGGAACATACCACTTAGTCAAGCAGCTCGTCTTCTTTCTCCCAAGTCTTCCGAGCCCAAACTTTTGAACATTTTACTAGCGCTACTCTTTTTTTTCGGAAATACCCCGGAACAAATCGAGCTGCTTTTTTTTCTTTTCAGTTCTTGAATCAAGTAATCATGGTGAGAGTTTCATACACTGGAATCATACTCTATTTGAGACCTTACCAGAGACTTGTATGTCGTCTCCTTTACACCATTACTACAACCCCTAAACATCCTCATAACCACGTGCAGAGATCTGTATCCTTTATTAAGAATCCTATTTATGTGATTACCCCAATGAAGATGTTCCCACAATTTAACACCTAGGTACTTACAATGATCCCCAAAACGAACTTCCACGCCATCAATGCAGTAATTAAAACTGAGAGGACTTTTCCTATTTGTGAAACTCACAACCTGACTTTTAACCCCGTTTATCATCATACCATTGCCAACTGTCCATCTCACAACATTATCGAAGTCATTATCCAGTTGCTCACAATCTTGCAACTTATTTATTAGTCTACAATGCACAGAATAACATCATCTGCATAAAGTCTTATCTCAGATTCCACTTCTTTACACATGTCATTGATACATATCGTTGGCTTACTAAGAAAAACTTGTGACTCCCAATGATCTTCCTGGCCATTATTTCCCTTAAGACAGGTCACGCCTTCTAGCCACATATGGATATGCAGTCCATCAGAACAATTTTCGTTGGGTTCATTTTCCTAGGCGAACGTGTAAAGGAAAGTAAACCTTACCCTACCGCACTCTAGGAAGTATGTTTGGGGATGTATTTACGCAGCCTACAGTATAACGTGTTTAAGGTTCATTTTCCTTTACACAGTCGCATAGGAAAATGAACACAACGAAAATTGTTCTGATGGACCGCACATCCATATGTAACTGGGAGGCGTGACCAGTCTTAACGAAAATAATGGTTAGGAAGAGCATTGGGAGTTAAAAAGTTTTCTTTGTAAGCCAGCGATATAAGAAAACATAAAGGTCCAATAATATTGCCGTGAGGAATTCCCCTCTTAATTATTACAGGGACAGATAAGGCTTCGCCTACTCTCTGAGTTGTATTTTTCAGAAATGTAGCCACCCATTCAGTCACTCTTTTGTGTAGTTAAATTGCACTCATCTTTTGCCAGTAGTTTCCCATGTTCTACCCTACCAAATGTCTTAGATAGGTAAATCGCGATACAGTCCATTTGACCTCCTGAATCCAAGATATCTCATATTATCTTGCTGGAATCCGACAAGTTGAGCTTCAGTGGAATAACCTTTCCTAAATCAAGTCTGCCTTCTATCAAACTAGTTATTAATTTCGCAAACATTTCTAATATAATCAGAAGCTTGCATGCAATGCATGTCAAACTGGCTGGCCTATAATTTTCAGCTTTATGTCTATCACCCTACACAGGGGCTAGTATAGCAACTTTCAATTCATTTGGTATAGCTCCTTCATTTAAACAATAATCAAATAAGTACTTCAGGTATGGTACTATATCCCAGGTCATTGTCTTTAGTATATCCCAAGAAATCTTATCAATTCTAGCTGCTTTTCTAGTTTTCAACTTTTGTTTCTTACTGTAAATGTCATTGTTATCATTGGTAAATTTTAATACTTCTTTAGTATTAGTCACCTCCACTATCTGGACCTTATCCTTGTAACCAACAATCTTTACATACTGCTGACTGAATACTGCTCCCTTTTGAAGATTCTGACATACACACTTTCCTTGTTCATTAATGGTTCCTGAAATGTCCTTCTCGGAAACTGTGTCTGTCTTAAAGTACTTATAATTAACTCAAAGGCATGATTTTGTCTGTTAGCTGGTTTATAACCTTCATGTTACAAACTACTGTCCTAACGGTGAAATCTAAGATGTTGAATAAGGCTGTACACAATTTTCGGATTTCAGTTTGCGTGAGTTGATAAAGTGAAATAATTCCCCTTCAATATTGGCATACGTGCAGCTTATCCCTTCATTAACTTTAGGAAAATATTTTAATCTGTTATCAGTCGGCGAAACTGGTATGTTTTTATAAGTGGTAGCAATGTTCACCATGTAAGGTGTATAATTCTTAATTACACAATCCTGATATTCACTAACAAGTATTATGAAAAATAAAATATTTATAACCTAACATCCTATGTCCAGTTACATAATATTTACATTTGAGATTAAAACATGGAAGATACCTTTTCTGACACAGAGTAGAATGCCGTAAAACGTATAGGTACTAACATAGTAGTGGAATTTCTATTCAGCTCAAAATTTATTGGGAACAATTGTTTTACAGTCCTGTACAAATTTCATGACAAAAAACATTTGTAGAAACATTTCTATACAGTTTTGTACAAATCATTACTTGAAGAATTTCCCATTTATCACAAAGGATATTCACTTCTCTTTCATGAAGAAGTTCATCAGATAGTAGTGGCTCAGCACTTTATAGAGGCAATTAAATTCATTCGCTAGACGGCTACAAAACACCCACTAAGCAATGGTTTATCCTGTCCATACCAGCACTGAACACAGCATAGCAAAATTAGCTTCAAAAGGATTCCAAATGACTCAGAAAATAAACAACTACATAAAATGTAGTTACATTTCATTTTGGTTGTATTTGATTGGCATTAAAGTAAGAATATTTGGCAACATTTGGAAAGTCCGCCACCATTCTGAAGAGGACAGTAAATTACCTTCTTGACCTCTTGCAGAATCATGATATACATACATCAAAATTCACCATGCTTTACAATAGATTGGTCACTATTTGGCAACAACATTATTATAAAACATAAGTACATTTCTTGAAGGCCAAGTAATGACTCAGTGAAGTTTTAAACTTCATTAAGTAAAGAATCTGAAGAATTATTTACCTATAAAACTTATGTCTTTGAAACGTAGTGAGATCAACAATGAGTCTGGAGAAATTAGACTTCTTAATTTTTATAAATATACTTTGTAGATAGATTTAACGATTATAATAAATCAAATAACAGTTATGCCAAATTTTATTTGGAAAAAGGAAACAGCAAACCCCCACAATTGAACTGTAAGTGAGCCAATTAGAAATCTGAACTTGCCTTCATTATAAAGTAGAAACAGGTTTGGAAATTTTATTAACAATTTATTTGTTGCTCCTGGGCCAGCCAGGGTTTACATTAGTAGCATTCATGCATAAGATATGTATTGCAGAATGTTTCCTTCCATTCTACACATCAGTACATGAAATGGAACAGCTAGAAAATAATTCAAGTATCCCAGTATATCTCCAATATTTGGTCCATGTGTCAAAGCAATGTTCATGGTTACCACTGAAATCTTCTTCAATTGGAGAAACAATCCACAACGAGTAAAACTGGGGTAAGTATGAAAAAGCGACACTTTGTGTCAAGGTTGACGAAAACTTCCCCAATTGGGAAATGTAAATGAGGCACTTGGTAATGCAAGCCGAAAGAAGTCGGCAAGAAGAAAGTGGGGCTTTCTGCTATAAATGAGGATCAGCGTCCCCACGAACAGATTCTCCACCAACACTGGCTATTTGGAAGGACAACGGCCTTCCTTGGCGCTCTTGCAGCAACAAATGATGAGCTGCTCTGTCCATTTCTTCCTGAGTCATGTCCAGTGCTTCCTGCATTTCTCTTGATGTATAACGCACAAATTCTGGATCACAGTATTTGCCTAGTCCTTGTTCCACTAACACCTGAAAATAGACATACGTAAATGAGTATGCAGATATATGCGGTGGAATATAAAACTGCTCAAAAATATTGTACAAACTTACTCTTCCTACTAGACTTTCTGCGGATCCAACGACTTCGGGAAAATTCGGTCGTCGATCAGCAGGACTACCAGGGAGAGAATGTGACAATCGTTCTGTTCCCAAGCTACCGTTGGATTCACCCGTCCGAGGCACTGGAATCAAGACAATTCTTGTTGAATGTATTGTCAAGGTGAAAATACCCTAAATAACTTTCAGTTAGTGAAAATTTAAAATTTATTTAATTAAATTGAATTTTATGATCAGAAGGATCTATCAAAGTCTGATGAGTGGGGACAGCTAGCAAGACTGCGGGAGATGAGTGGTAGGGGAGGGTCTGACCTCTGCCGTGGAAGGAAGCCCTGTGAGAGAGGGGGGAGCGTCGTCCTTGCGCCAGCCCGTGCCCCGTGCTGTCCGGCAGGAATCCCGCAACTGCCACTGCCATTGCCTGCGCTTGAGCCATCTTCAGTCCACTTGCTATGCGGGAGAAACTGGACGACCCCTCGCGAGCCTCCCGGCCCTCACGACCAATGCAGCCCAGGCGGAACGAGCCCCCCCCAACGCCTCTTGGGACTCGCCGGGGAGGGGGCGTAGGGGGGGTCAGCTCGGGGCTGTATTCCCCCTGCAGACTGTAAGGCAGGAGGGGCCACGTGTTACAATGTTAGTAGGAACGCTAGGCACTAGGAAAGGGGGACAAGCCACTCACACGCAGCACACCATGCTCTCCCCACACTCCCGCTTACCGTAATTGTTGGGGTGAAGAAACTGGCCCCCGCTGAGTTTGCTGAAATTTGCACAAGATCAAAGGATAGCATTCTGATTGGACTTAATAATATAATGTATGTACAGAATGTACTGAACCTACAATATGAGAACAACAGAAATTGCCTGTACTTAGTAGGGAAGAAGTTAGAAATATTAATTAGCAAGTTACTTACTCAATAACTTGATAAGGCCCGTAAGTTCTTTCAGGGTCCCCATTTGAGACTGTAATTGGACGCAGGGGTATGGACTCTTCCTCCTTGGGCCCTCCGACATCTTGCATTGACATAGCACTGAAATCAATCGATAAAACGTTGTGACGAGAAATTCACTAGCATTTGAAAGATCACAAGCAAAATGCAATACAGTTTTCTTTCTAACAGTTCCAAAACATTGTAAGATTTGCATGATGCAGTTGTGTAAGGATGTTGGAAAATATGGTTCCTGCTACATGGCACAGCACGGCCTAACCTAGGAATCGTATAGTAATCAAAGATTCAAACTGAGTTTTTGCAGGTATCGTCACTGTGCAAGCAAAACCTCGTATCTCACAATGCTCTTTCTTTCCATTATTTTCCTCAAGACTGGTCAAGTATCCCAGCCGCATACAGATGTACAGTCGATCACAGCAATTTTCGTTGTGTTCATTTTCCTTTGCTGCGTTGTAAAGGAAAATCAATCTTACATACATTATACCAGCGGTGCCCAAACGCTGCACAGTTCACAATGTGTACAGTTACCGCACACTGACTTCACAAGCAGGAAGAGCTTGGCAGGCGTGTCGGCTCTCGGGGAGAGAGAGACGTAATGCGGTGGGAGCACTGACACTAGAGTTGGCCAGGTGCATTGTATAAGTGAACATAGCATACACGGTTCAGGGTGGCGGTTCGTTGGAAGTGCTGTTGTTAAACGCATTGCATTATGGAAAGCACATCAAAAACGAAAGAAGGTGGTGACAATTTGCAGTCCTTTAAAACGGACTGGGAATCGCAGTTCTTTTTCACATCCGACGGAAACAATTATAAACGCTTGTTTTTCCATCAGACTATCGGCTAACTGTCCGGCTCCATGGCTAAATGGTTAGCGTGCTGGCCTTTGGTCACAGGGGTCCCGGGTTCGATTCCCGGCAGGGTCGGGAATTTGAACCTTAATTGGTTAATTTCGTTGGCAGGGGGCTGGGTGTATGTGTCGTCTTCATCATCATTGCATCTTCATCACCACGCGCAGGTCGCCTATGGGCATCAAATCAAAAGACCTGCATCTGGCGAACCGAACTTGTCCTCGGACACTCCCGGCACTAAAAGCCGTACGCCATTTCATTTCTTCATCGGTAAACTTCGGAAATTTACTGTCCAGCGTCACTATGACGCTGTCCACATAGGAGAATATGATACAACAGCAATTGTTATGTGACATCTTGTTAAATAGAATGTAAGGTCACAGGTTTATTCAAACAAGGACGTATCGTATGGATTTGTATTTATTTATTTATTTATTTATTGTATATGACGTATAAACCACAATAATATAATAACAAAATAATGAGCGGTGTGAAATTCTCGGACCGAGAAAGGATGACTGCTACGACTAGATGGCTGGGGTGTCGGAGTGTTGTTAATCGGTGAGGTGGGAGAGCAGTATTCTCCTCCTGATTGGCTAGTCGAGTCTGTCACGCTGCGAGGAGCAGTTCAGCAGTGCAAGCGTGAGAGTAGCTAATCGCACAGCGTATCAATGTGCTGCACAGGTGCGACATTCCTAGCCACCGTTGCATTATACTGTAGAAGTGCGTAAATACGTCGCGCAAACAAACATTCCTAGAGTGCGGTACGGCAAGGTTCATTTTCCTTTATACTTAAACATAGGATATTGAACACAACGAAAATTCTTCTGACGGACTGCATATCCGCTTGTGACTAGGAGCCGTGACCAGTCTTAAAGGAAATAAGCATTGTGGGATATGACGTTTTGCTCGCGCAGCGACGGTATATTGAGTTTTTATAAGAAGGAATCATGTTCTCTAAACGACTTACTGTGATTACTGTGAAGGGATTTCGTTTTTCACACCACTAAATTTGACGGTATTTAACGAATTTAGAAACTGTAATGTATCAGCTTCTCAGATATTTCATTTTTCAGAGAATTTTAAGTTCAAAGTTTCAATGACGAGTGGAAGTTCCTTAATAATCGGTATTAATGCAAGTTTTTGAAAATTTTAATCTGATAAATAATTCAAGTTAAATAATTCTAACTTCAGAACGATGGGATTCTTCAAGACCTTGATAAGGTTTTCCATTAACTTTGATGTTGTCCCTCAGTCACATGTATCTCAAAATAATTCTTCTCATCGAGGAAACAACTATAATATCCGTCTCCTTGGCTGAATGGTCAGAGTAGTGGCGTTCAGTTCAGAGAACCCTAAGTTCGATTCTCGGCGGGACCCTGGATTTTAACCGCGTCAGGTTAATTCCTCTAGTTTGAGGGATGGATGCTTATGTTCGGTTTAATAAGCATTTTAATTTATATACAACATATAAAACGACAAACAACCACAGAAACACGCAGTAGTGAATACCGTATATCCCTAACAGGGTTACCGGCGTTGAAGGAATCTGGCTGTAAAACTACACATAATATACACACCAAGTTATTGGCAAACGTTCAGGGAATAGAAGAAGAAGAAGCAACTATAATATTTCAGCATTCTAATTAAACGAGCTACTGCTGATCAATGTGAACTCCTGAATACAGTATGTGCAACTGTTTAATACAGAGTGGGAACAGTAATCACTAATCTATGTTTCTAAGTACTTATGCTGTTATACAATTTGAGTGTTTCAAAACCCTTTAGGAGATTTTTAAATAGACTCTTACTATACACTTCTGAAAGTCAGTCATGTCATGTCTGATATGAATAGTGACGATATTTTCCGAATTGTTTGAGAAGAGCTTAACTCAGTATTCATTGTTGCCTTCCATGGCTAAATGGTTAGCGTGCTGGCCTTTGGTCCCGATGGTCCCGTGTGTCCCGTGTCCGACTCCCGGCCGGGTTGAGGATTTTAACCTTAATTGGTTAATTCTAATGGCTCGGAGGCTGGGTATGTGTGGCGTATTCAGCATTAGAAATCATCCTAGGTAGGGCCCTCATCTTCATAGACATGCAGGTCGCCTAATAGGCCGTCTACGAGAAGAAGACCCGCACCAGATCTCTCCGGAGGCCATACGCCTTTATATATCGTCGCTCGACCGGTAAAAGGTTGTATTCCACAAAGCTCTTCCTTTCAATTATTCTCCTTAAGACTAGTCACGCCTCCCAGCCACGTATGAATATGCAGTCCATCAGAACAAATTTTGTTGTGTTCATTTTCCTATGCCCATGTGTAAAGGAAACTGAACCTTACAGTACCGTACTGTAGGAATGTACGTTTGCATTACGTATTTACACACTCCTAGTGTACAATGCATGTAAGGTTCATTTTCGTTTAATCGTCGACATAGGAAAACGAACACAACGGACATTGTTCTGATGGACTGCGTATCCATATGTGGCTGGGAGGCGTGACCAGTCTTAAGGAGAATAATGGATAGGAAGAGTATTGTGGGATACAACGATTTACCGGTGAAGCGACGATATTATTAGTTGTTGACTCGTTCAAGGAACTTAACAAGTTCTTACTTATAAGATTCGTGCACTTGTAAATGATAAAAGCTATCCTATGAAATGTTTTCTGCTGTTCATTTTACGTCCCACCGACTCAGACAGGTCTTATGGCGACAGAGGGATAAGCATTAATTAAGTACAGACCCAGTATATCGTCGCTGCCGGGACAAAACTTCCTATGTGAAATATTTTAGCTTGGAACTTTGCCCGGTAATGTTTTGTCACCTATGGTGCAATATTAGGCATGCTCGCTCTTCATAATGTATGTGCTGCGGGTCAGTATATCTCCCAAATATTATCACATAGGAGGTTTTATCCCGGCAAAGACGATATGCCTCTTTTGAAGACTGCCAACCACGGAAAACCATCTTCTGGTCTGCCGACATTGGAGTTCTAACCCGCCATCTCCCGAATGCAAGCAAAAATCTGCATGCCTTGAACAAAGCAGTCAATTCGCTCGGGTCTATAACCTGTATTGTAGTGTGTGTATTTTGCCTATATCTGTAATTACAGTATTCAAAAGTTCCGATAAGAGTTCCGGAACGTTACACTAACGAACCATGCAAAGTAATATCGTCGCCGTTCGGGCAAAAATTTAGATCTCCCAATGCTCTTCATATCAATTGTTTTCCTTAAGACTGGTCACGACTCCCAGCCACATATGGATATTTAGTCCATCACAACAATATTCGTTGTGTTCATTTTCCTATGCTTACGAGTACCACACTCTAGGAATGTATGTTTGTATGACTTATTTACGCACTCCTACAGTATAATGTATTTAAGGTTCTTTTTCCTTTACACATTAGCATACGAAAATGAACACAACGAATATTGTTCTGATGGACTGCATATCCGTACGTGGCTGGGAGGCGTGACCATTCTTAAGGAAAATAATGGATAGGAAGAATATTGTGAGATATGACCTTTTACCCAAACAACAACGATAACCAATAATCATTGCTAATTAATGTGAAGAAAAAACTCGAGGAAAGAAACCGCGCTCGAAGTAAAATCCGATATTCTAACAGTAAAAATTACTTCTTTCATGAAGGTAAGTCATAAATAAAAAATCGTAATTATCTTCGTTTAAAGTGCATTCACACAGGTCATATTGGGATAGTGGGATAAGGGCAGCGGCTATAGCCTAATTAAGGTACACTCCCAGCACATGCCTGGTCCGAAGAGTGGAAACCACGGAAAACCATCTTCTGGGCTGCCGGTAGTGGAGTTCCAACCCGCCATTGTCCGAATGCCAGGTCTTGTGTTATAGTTATCCAGGTATTAGTAATATGTCTTTGTAACAACAGTTTTGTTCACGTGCTGCTTAAAGCAGGTTCATTTTTTACCACCTGCATCAAGGTGTGTCATAAACCGGATACAGGAAAATAAACCTTAGTCTATCGTACTGTAGGAATATATGTATGCACGACATGCCCGACTCGTTGGCTGAACGGTCAGCATACTGGCCTTCGGTTCAGACGGTCCCGGGTTCGATTCCCGGCCGGGTCGGGGATTTTAACCTTAATTGGTTAATTCCAATGGAACGGGGGCTGGGTGTATGTGTTGTCTTCATCATCATTTCATCCTCATCACGACGCGCAGGTCACCTACGGGTGTCAAGTAGAAAGACCTGCACCTGGCGAGCCGAACCCTTCCTGGGATATCCCGGCACTAAAAGCCATACGACATTTCATTTTATGCACGACATATTTATCCACTCCTAGATATGATGTATTTAAGATTTATTTTCCTTTACAAACGAGCATAGGAGGATGAACTTAACGAAAATTGTTCTAATGGACTGCATATCAATATGAGGCTGGGTGGTGTGACCAGTCTTAAGGGAAATAATGGCGAGGAAGAGCCTTGTCAGATTCGCATTGCAGCGACACTAAATTCCACATTCTTTGGGCATTGAATGGAAGGTATTTGAAATTCTAGTGAAGAATGAGCCCTAGAAAATGGATTCAGGTAATTCGGTGATATCCATATATCATGGTAGACGGAGCGACGGAATGGGCTACATCGTAATTTCGAGAAAGAGATTGCATTTCTGAGTGAAATACATACCGGTAATGAATGTGTACCAATTACCAGACGGTGTTCACCTCACACGGGACTGAGTCTGGCAGGATAGTTTTATGGGATAGTTATTTTCTATAAATAGAGGCCTTGTGAATTACTGTGTTTTTTATACGATTCAAATGCATATTATTATCATTTGGTAAACTATTTTAATCGAAATAATTATGATTAAAGTCCATCCGCCTATTCATGCCGTGTAAAAATTTATACCTTCTTCGATTGATTCTAATTTATCGTAAGTACTTCTTATTCCTTATCCTGGTCCACAGTTTGATTTGCGACATTTTCGTGCAATGTAAATATTTCGAGAGTTAATCCATCATCATCTACTGATCTAAAATTTTCAAAATGTATGTCACTCAAACCTCGCAATGAAGATTGCTATACAGTGGTCTAGTGTTCCTACATAGAAAGAACTTCCCATAACCATTGTTAACATACATTTTTGCTGAAATTACTGTACTCTAGAATTTAAACTAGTTACTACATGAAGCAATCAAGCATATAAAAGGTTTAACACTACTCCTATAAGTGATATAATAAGGTGAGAGTCAGGATACACTCCTAAATAGGTGTGCAATTTTTATTTTCTGAATTGCACAATCAGTACCCATATCGTTAGCCAATGTTGTATTAAGAAGTATCTGGGGTTGGTGATCTAGATGTGAAGTCCCTTTAAACAGTAATATTAATATTAATAATAATAATAATAATAATAATAATAATAATAATAATAATAATAATAATAATAATAATAATAATAATTTGATCTCTGCCCTCTAATACAGTTCTCACAAACAGGTTCCGATTGTGACTGAAGGTCAGTGGTCGAGCGTAAACACAGCGATCAGTTTAACCGCACAGTTCACCGAAACAGATTCTGACTACCACTAAAGGCGACTCTTAACCATTCCACGATTTTACCGCATTTCTGAAGCCCCAACAAGCAGCTATTCCAAGGCTCGACTATTTGGCTCCATATTCTTCTCCTTTTTTTCCTGGCCGGATGCCCTTCCTGAAGCTAACGCTGTGTGGAATGGTGTATTGACTGTTGCCGTGTTTCTGTGGTGGCTTGTAGCGTGACGCATTATGTGTAAATGAAGATATATATTAAGACGACCACAAGCACTCAAATCCCGACCTAGTTTAAATTAACCAAATTCGGACAAAATTTCCTTCCCAGTCGGAATTTGAAATGAACCGAAGGCCACGGCACTGACCATTAATCCAAGGAGCTCAACCATTAAATATAATTTTACACGGAATGCGAAAAGAAAGGAGAGCTGCGCTCATGCCTCGACCAACTGAAGGTTAATATTTGTCATATTTCATGTTTCTTAATAGTATGCTGTATAATTTTATTTAAGCAGACATACGCGTCTCATGATTCTAGCAAATGGAATAACAATTCAGTATCGTCGGTGCTGTGCCAAAACTACGAGTGTGGCAATGCTCTTCCTACCCATTATTTCCCTTAAGACTGGTCACGCCTCCCAGCTACATATTGATATGAAGTCCATCAGAACAATTTTCGTTGAGTTCATTTTCCTATGAGCGCGTGTAGAGGAAAATTAACCTTATTCTACCATACTGTCTGCAAGACATATTTACCCACTCCTAGAGTATGATGTATTTACAGTGGATTTTCCTTTAATATTTAATTTAATTTAATATTAAATATTTAAATATAACATTTTTGTATTGAAAAGGTGGACCGTTTTAAGTTTTTCCTAACATCCAGGGAGAGCATTGTCACACTCGTGGTCAGAGACGATATGTTGAACAACGTTCATCTCGGTTTTACTTCAGTTTCCATCTCTCCTTCGTTATCTAGATCGACGGAAATGCTATCTAACGTATGATGTATTATAGAATTACTAATAATTTATTAATATGAATAATTTGATCTATTATGAGTGCAGATTTTCTTAACAGGCTCCTGACGTTGCTCTTCCTCTCTTCCCAACAAAGTGCTGAGACGGTTACTGGAGTCATGTCTCAGGACATCTCCACCAGTTCTCCCACCTAAAAGTTCAGTTACATTAGATACGTCGGCAATACAGTGTCTGATATGTTTCGTATAATCAGCAAAATCCATTGAGGTTATCACTCAATCTCCCGCTAAAAAAAGTTGCTTTCTCTTAGAATTTCAAATTCATTCTAAAAATGATATGGTGTACCTTGCTCTGCTGTCCAGTCTTCCATTATTGCATGATATCACCAGAATTAATTTCCTAATACTGAAAACAATTGTATATATGGTATCATCCAACTCCAATTTCCGAATAATAAATACATTTGTTTAGCTATGTACAGTAAGTGTCGGAAGGCATAATCATTCCTCAACCGTCCTTCAGAAATGAAATATTGCTTCAAGTATCTTGGAGTAAAACAGTTTTATATGGAAAATAAATTTAACAATCACATTCATTTGATTGGATTACAGTTAAGAGTCATCTCACCAAGCCAAAGAAAGTCAAGACCCCTAATTTCGAATGTTCATCTTTTAAATTGTAAAAACATAAAAAGCAAAGAACGATATTCTCCATTGAAGGGTAGGTAAGAGTTCATTAGAAATTTTTAGATTCTTTGAGTGGTGTTGATGAAAGCAACTATGGCAACAGAACATATCTGCAACGGTGAGAGCTAAGTGTAAGCCCTATTGTCCTCGTTATTTTTTAAAATAACTTTTCGTCATAAATGTATTTAATTACATGTACAAATTTAACATTTCATTAACTGTAAAGACCTAACTTGGCTATAGTGTTTCAGGTAATTTGAGTTATAGAGATTAGATTCGGTAGTTGGATGAGAAATAAAGTTTATTCAATTAATTTCTACTGACTTAACTCTTCAAACAAATATGTTCACTTGAAGTACGTTCTATGAAATCTCAAATGAAATGTAAAGTATAAGAAATTAGTTAATTAGTACTGATTAATGAAGAATTATTTCAGATATTCTCCCAGAAAGCACGTACTGTAATTTAAGAAGAAATACTGTATATACATGACTATGAATTGAGTAGATCATGTTTGCGAACTGTTCTCCTGTCATGAAGGAATGTATGCCTAACATTGAATGAAGAATGCTTGAGACATATTTATGAACATTCTTCTAGACTTACCTAGTTATGTGAGGCACGAGGGCATTCTTGGTAATGCTAGTTATGTGGTTCATTCCCTCGGTGACTGCTCTTTGGATAGAATTATAAGGCAAATAGTCTATCGAATTAGTTGGTGAAACCTGAAAATAATAATATCACATCATTACCTGTTCTGCATTTTATCTCTCACCTTTCATGGCAATCAACATTAGTAAAACAGAAATAGCATATTTACAATTCCGTTCCTAGACTTTGCCCCTTCACAGCCATTACTGGGTGGTATAATACAAATTCTATGGCTTTACCTTAATATAAGAAGCGAAGATAATCACTGCTTTTCTGGAGAGAAAGAACTGCTCGACAAGAAATTGAAAAGCAAAAGTAAATATTCTGACAGAGTGTTACATGATATCAAGAGGTCAATCAACCAAAGAGTGGTTTAAGTCACCATTGCTCCATCGTGAAGCCTGAAAAAATTAGAGAGAGGCACATTGAGACTAGATAGAAATCAGACTAAATTTCAGTCATTCATTCTCTCATTCTCTCACAAATCTAAGCACGTTAATATGAAAACAGATAACATGAAGATGTTCAGACTCCTTCCTTGTTTCATTTTTCCATTGAATCTCACCACTGAATTCCTTCTAATTGTTCAGTAGTCTCCGTATCGTTAAAGGTAACGATGTTCATCCCCTACTCTTCAAATTCATGCCAAAGGAATTATATATTTAACACGGATAATCCAACATGCAGAAGTTTAAACAAACTTTCTCAAAATATAATATAAACTACTTCTCATATTTACAAATCAATTACAGTTTCACAAGCATCAGTTCAAGATGTCGATTTTAAGGTGGTCAAATCTTATGAAAGAAGCACAAATATGTACTATAGAACAGAATCCAATTTAAACGGAAGACTCGTTATTATAAGTCTTGTTCATGGTGTTTAATGTTGTTTCCTTTCCTTGATTATGCTCAAATTATTAATCTAGAATAAAGTCCTACATTCAGTTACTTTATTTCACTCTGCACTGACGAGCATTTATGAGTACTACTGCTCAGTCTAAAGTGTACAGTTAACGAATGGGACGGTTGCGTACATCGTAACATGGTCTTACTGAGGTGAATGGTATGGGGGAATAACTTTAAAAGTTCCTAGCGAGACCATGATGCGAACCACACTAATCAGAATCTACCGTTTAGCTCTGAATGTGTTTATTGATTTCGTGAACTAAAGTAATGAAGTTTACTCCGTGTATTTTTTTTAAGTGTCACTGAAATCATCTTCATTTATACAGAGGTATACCTACGTACTGTTTCATGATGTATGTTAATAACATCAAAAAATAAATTCCTATGCAAGTAAGTTTTAAGCTGATAAATTTCCATTCCATAGTGTTTAGTAGCTTAGCATGAAATTCTTTTTACAGAAAATAAAGTACGTGTAAAATGCAAATATTGGTTCTGAACTCTGTATTACTTCAGGAAGTTTCAGTCAATTACGTAACTCTACAAACCACTGCGATATCGTGAAGATGTGAACACAGGTTATATTCAATAGCATTGACAGAATTTTAGTGTACTAGGACAAAAAGTGAAGGAATGTACTCAATATTCTGAAAAAGAATTGTATAGTAAAATATAATATACAGTACACGTGGAATATTGATTAAGTGCAATTATGCGTTAAGAAGAATATGAAAATACGTGAATCAAGCAGCTGCAACTGGTGAGTTGTGTAACAAGAGTGCAAATGTAATATAAAACTTGACCTACCTCGAATGGTTGCAGGATCTGTGTCAAGAAATAAACAATTAGTGAGAATATACAAATAAAGGACATTCAAGCCTGAAGTTCATACTCTCCCTATAACTTAGTTAATGATAATGAATAGCGCTATGTGATAAAGTAATCAATATATTTGCTTAGTTTCTGTAGGGTAATTATACTGT
The DNA here is from genome assembly GCF_040414725.1 of Anabrus simplex. Taxonomy (NCBI): domain Eukaryota; kingdom Metazoa; phylum Arthropoda; class Insecta; order Orthoptera; family Tettigoniidae; genus Anabrus; species Anabrus simplex. Next base: position 286,236,314 of record NC_090266.1, on the reverse strand, counting down.
TCAGAATCCAAGACAATTGGCGATGACGAATTTGTAGTCAAGCGTACCCTTTTTCACCCCATACAGCCAAATAGTATCTAGACTAATCCAAAAACCAGAGGTGGAAGAATAAAATGGTGATACATAGCTACCAGGAACATCATACTAGGATTGTGTTAGGTATTCTGTGTGTTTGATTTATTTTGCATGCTCTCCCTCGCAAATGACGCATGGATTTAAAATAAGTGCTTCAAATCATATTGAAGATGACGTTTTCAGTTCTTTCTCTCTTTTTCCAATCCCGATAACTTTCTAGAGGCAATGTAATTACATCAACTAACATCCTGGAAAATAGAAAAATATACATGCAAGCAATATTCATTTTCAGTAACCGGGCGAGTTGGTCGTGCGCATTGAGGCGCGCGGCTGTGAGCTTGCATCCGGGAGATAGTAGGTTCGAATCCCACTATCGGCAGCCCTGAAGATGGTTTTCCGTGGTTTCCCATTTTCACACCAGGCAAATGCTGGGGCTGTACCTTAATTAAGGCCACGGCCGCTTCCTTCCAACACCTAGGCCTTTCCTGTCCCATCGTCGCCATAAGACCTATCTGTGTCGGAGCGACGTAAAGCACCTAGCAAAAAAAAAAAAATTCATTTTCAGTTCGTGACAAGTCTTTTTTTCATCATGTTCTACACATAATACAGTTAAACGAATATCTGTTATACTTAACTGTTCATTGTTTAGAGTTCCTTCAACCTTCTATGACATTAACATATAAGGACTGATATTTGCGGAAAATGTATGAAAAAAGTTGTTGCTTGCTGTCTGGTAACATTTAAAAATGATTCATTTCCACGAGCCACTCCTTGTCAATCATACAATCAATCTGGTTGTGCACTACAGCTAGCTGGAGAAAGTATCAGAAACCATACATGAAAATAAACCACACCTCGTGAAGAAGACACTATTGTAACGTAAAGTTTCATGTGTCTTTGGTTACTTGCGTAACATTACACAGACTAACTGAGATGTCGTATCAAAACCACTGCAATGAACAAACATTACTTTTACTTGTTGTGGTAGCTGTCTATGTTTGTGAATATTTGGTGATGTGAGTGTTTTCAAAGAAGTACTGGAATCACTTCTTCACCTTCAAACCAACTGAGCCCCACGAAATCGTATTTGGCTTAAGTCACGGGGAAGTAAATAATATTTGACTTGATAAATACGCGAAAATTCACTTAAGGAAACGATCAGAACTTTGCAGACCACACGCTAGCTTCATTTACAACATTGGTTTTAAAACAAGAATTAAAAGCTTTGTATAATGTTTCACGTTTATGAGGCCTAATCTCAAGAGGACCACCTCTTCGTCATAATGATGAACTTCCCTATGAAACATTATTCTTGAAATTATGAAATACCACCAAAATTCAGAAATTCAGTGTACAAATTATCGTTATGGTTACGATTTTACAGCATTCGGTAGCCAACAGTGCCTTCCTTGTAATCACGATACGAGCTAATTCTAATTTGATGGTATAATCACTGAGTAAACAGAATTACTGTAACTTTAGAACATTGAGCCCAACGATCTCCTGGAAAACGTAAACACTCGTGCTACGAAATCTGTACCTACAGGAAATCTGTTCATCATCGAAATACAATGAGGAATTACATATGTTGAGGTCAAGAGAAGCTTTGTACGAAGAGATATATACAATGCTCTAACAAAAGACAATGAAGCAGTGGAAGGTGATAACCTTCTTAAACATAAATGAAAAGTAAATTAAAGGACCTGCTGTGAGGATACCAGCTGACTTCATCTAAGTATAGAATTGTTCAAGAAACATTCAGATCCAGATTCACAATAAGTGGTAACTAGAGTCGGATAAAAACTGACTGGAATTATTTTTTGATACTATGGAAATAATTGTGAGTTAGCCTTGAGCTCAGAGACGGCAACAATATTCCCTAAGAACAAAATACACGCAGTAGTTTCGATTACTAAAAAAACTGTCCCTTCTTTCTGAGAATTATCGCAGCAAAATATTCAAGTAGTCGGACAAGTCTGACGGTTATTGTATTGTAGGAAATTAAATAGTCGTCCTTCAGGATAAAATGAATCAGAAAAACCCGCAGAATTTCATCTTTAATATTTGTGATATTTTTACAACATCGTGACCCCTTAATTTTGAGTACAGAGTCCAGTTAACAATTTTGCTTTTGAATTCTGTGTCGTTACAAAAGAGTATTGTACAGTTGCCGCTTGAAATTTGGAAGGAGAAAGTGACAGTGGAAGAAAATGTATGCCCAAGCAGCGTACCGGTAATTGTGAGAGTGCCTGATGCATTCCCTAGCAGAGTTCTAGTAACACTGCTCACTGAAACTAGTCTATAAGTCTACAGAAAATCGGACACCTGTTCAATATCTGCGGAGTTGTTATATACTGTTGATGCTTCACCGTGGACATCTTACTAAGATTAATTTCTTTTCGGGCAAGGTTATCATTATTAATACTTTGGAATTCTTCACTTGTTAATATGCTCCGGAAAATTCAATAAGACTGCCTTACGTGATAAATTATACTTTGAAGCAATAGCAGCATCAAATCAACTATTCTGATAAAAATTAAAACTAAACTCTAAATATTAAGCCTATCAGTCTTTAAATATGTATTAGCCCCTATACCTCTAACAGTGTTGAAACTATCACACGACTAGATCGAAATAACCTCCCTCTTAAACAACCAATATCTGTGCTAAAATGTATAACCTTAATGACTTTGGACGATGAAAATGCTTGCTACCATATGGATTTCATAATACATTTTCAAATTTACCTTCTATTTGTTTAGAGCAAGCTTGTCATTTGCAACGTTTTAGATTGAGTGTGATTCACTCATTAATTTAGTGAATATGAAATTAATGAAAGACTTAATTAATTGATAAACACATCACATTGATTTATCAAAGTTAAACCCTTAGGAGTGCATTGACACCACGTTCGTTTAGTTCCTGTGGCAAAGAATGAATAAAAGCTCAGGAGTATTGGAATCTCTCTAAAGTTTCATAGTGAATTATGCCGAGAACAAATGATCCTGGTGCTGTCCCACGAAGTACTTTTCTTGAAATATCTGAATTATATTAATCCAGATCTATCCCTATTGAAAAATGTGTGCACAGCTCCAAGAAAAACTGATTATACCACATAAGAGGATTAACATATTCAGAGGTCCCGCAGATCTTCAACATTTTTAAAGCACTTCAGTCCTACTGAGTACTACAAACTAAGACTTTCAACTTCCTTCCTGTTCATAGCGTTTCCCCCTCCCTATGATTTATCAAACCACAGACGTATAAAAATTCCTTCTATCATCGTTGAGGAAACAAAACCTCGTATATCACAATGCTCTTCCTATCCATTATTTTCCTTCAGGATGGTCACGCCTTCCAGCCACATACGGAAATGTCGTTTTTATTTTTCGATGCGAATGTGTAGATGAAAATTAACCTTACGTACGTTTTGTAGGAATACATGTTTGCAAGACGTATTCACGTACTTCTATAGTAAAGTGTATTTAAGGTTCATTTTCCCTTACAACTCTGTGTAGGAAAATAAACACAACGAACATTGTTCTGATGGACTACATATCCATATGTGGCTGAAAGGCGTGGCATGTCTTAAGGAATACACTGCCTGACAAGAAAATTGAAGCACCCTGAAGCGGAGTAGGAAATTAAATGAAACTTAAAGTGTTCAGAGGTGTGTGATGTTATTTCAGTGATTACAAAATGTCAAATTTACAAAGAACTTGGCGGTACGAGCCCACTCATCAGTATGACGTAGAACCCACTCTCGGCTGGATGCTTGCACTGATTCGGTTAGAAAGGGTGTCATAACGCTGTTGTATACTCTGCTGAGGCAGGCTGGCCCACAACTCTTGTGACTGGTTCTTGATATCCTGGATAGTGGCACTGGGACGGAGTTGACGTCCGAGCTAGTCTCACACATGCACTATCGGGGGCAGATCTGGGGATCTTGCTGGAAACGGGCGTACGTCATCATCACGCAGAAAGTGCAAAGATGCACGTGCCGTGTGTGGATGGGCATTGTCCTGCTGAGACATGCACCAGGATACTGTCGTATGAGAGGTAGCACATGAGGACACAGGATGTCCGTGACGTACCACTGTGCCGCCAGAGCTCCCTCAATCACTACCAGCCGTGACCTGAAGTTATACCCGATGGCTCCCGACATCATAACGCCAGGAGTAACACCTCTGTGCCTCTCCACACATTGGGAGAATGGGACCTCTCCCCAGGTCGCCACCATACTCTCCGACGTTGGTCATCCGGGGTAGTGCAGAACCGCGATTCATCGCTTAGCACAGTGCAACAACGCCATTCATCAGCAGTCCATGCATACCGGCCAAGGCACCGTTCCAAACACAGCCGTTTGTGTTGTGGTGTCAACCCACACCAATTATGTGATATGATACAGAATGTTGCCGGGAATCCATTACTTGTTTTCGGATGGCAGGTGCAGATGTAAAGGGGTCACGATGTGCTTGGTGCGCAATACGGCGAAATTCCCTGGTGGTGGTCAGACTTGGTCGACCTACACATGGGACGGTAATTTCTAAGTTCGGCTACTGCTAGTCTCCGACCAATGGTGCGGAATGACACTGAATGTTGCCCTGAGTCCATTACTTGTCCTCGGGTGGGCGCAGATGTAAAGGGGTCACGATGTGCTTGGTGCGCAATACGGCGAAATTCCCTTGTGGTAGTCGGACGTTGGTGACCGGAACCTTGACGACGAGTACCCTGCCCTCACGTCCCCATACAGTCTAACGTCGGGCCACTGTCACATCCGAATACCCCAAAAATCTGGATATTGCACTATTCGACCAGGCGGCCAAATGGGGACCCAAACTGAGGCCCCTTTCGAACTCTGTCAGGTGCAGATAACACTGTCTCACTCAAGTAAGCGGCATCTCCGTGGCCTTCACTGTGATCACTCAACATCTGACGCTGTTCACGACCCTTACATACCCTACCAGGCCTAGTAACAACACTAAACACGGACAACACTAATGCACTCTGACGGCCGTTCTACCCTGTCAGAGAGAATTCCAACTCTAGCCGTTTACATACCTGACGATGGTGTGTATGTGTATGAAGTTACATTGCCATCCGGCTATTTCTTCTGGGTGCTTCATTTGTTTATGTCAGCCAGTGTAATATGGACAGGAAGAGTATTATGACACAGGAGGCATTGTTTCTTCACCGACGCAATGACCGTTGTTTCAACTACTCCCAGTCTATACATGCTATATGTAACATTTGCGGCAGAATATCCCAATTAGTCGAAGAACACGAATGCAAAGCGACTATGGAGTTGATGACTATTTTACAGTTGGCTCTAGTAATACCAAATTGCCAGGCCTGAGAAGAAGTTTGGCAAAAACTGATGAATCAACCTCAGACCAATAAACACCGATTTTACACAGATTTAAAATCACAAGTAGAGCTGTGGTGTGTGCGCACTTACCATCAGCCTGTAAACACAATTATTTTTATATCCGGTTTCTTCCTTTTGGTACACTTGTGTAAGAGTCAAAGGTGCCAAGATATGTACCTGAGACACTTGTGTGCATTTCTTGAATCACTGCTTATGATTGATAACTGTGGCCAGTTCATTTTCGGAAAAATTATGGGAAAAACTGCAATGAAAAATATTTTGAAACTGAGTTGATTCCTCGAATAAAATTGAGGTAACGTTTAGAAAATTCTTCGCTCTCTTACTTCCTACGTGTTGCCTTCATCCCTGCCTGCCGAAGACTTTCCACGACGCTGTTTGTGAATCCTGGTTTTCCACACTCATCGTACCCATAGAATTAGACATGAACGGCATATCGTAACAGACTATCACCCCTGGCGATGCGTATTCCTTCACAATGATAGTTTATCTTTAGTCATACGATTTTCCCAACCAGACTACGCACGCGCAGTGATGTGCTGTGTCATTATGTATTGATTTTAGGGAAAAGATGAAAATGATTTCTTTATTACAGTGATATGTCCAATGCCTAGAGTTCTGTCCTGCCGGTGATCTCCGTTATAGACTACTCATGGCGTGTTAGTTCCAGCTTTATGTTTCTGTCCAACGACGCTTACATAATCTTTGTTGGCATACTGTATGTCTATACCATGTCAGGTATTTTTGAAAGTTAAAGGAGGCTCAACATGCCATTAGATTAGTATTTCTAACAAGGAGATTTCAGTATCTGCTGTTTACGAAGGATATCGTAAAAGCGAGAGTATTTTCGTATATTAAAATGTCGGACGAACTCTTTAAGTGTTATATTATATAGCGATTATTACAAATATTTGATTGTAATTTCACTCAAGAAACTGTGACATCACCATCTTACTTGTCTCCTTGCATGGTTGACGGTCAGGACCTAATAATGTACGTCGAAACTTGCACCCTTGAGTCAGAAAGCATCATCTGTCTCTATAGTCACTGCATAAAACTCTTGAACAATCACTGCTAGTCCAATTCTGGAACTCCTCTTCTGTCATTCATATCACTTTGGATATTGCTTGGTTCCTTGGTAGGACGCTGACCCAAGAAAACCATCCCCTCAGTCTATCAGTTATAGTAGAGATGTGAACATTCACTCACTTATCGGGCTCCGAATGATGAACACGGACTGCCTATTTATGGTCTGTAAACGCTCAGCATGGTTTACAAGTGCCGTCCTCGCTAGGTTTGCTAGTGACATGGTCACGATATCTATTTACTTTATACCAAATATTTTATACTTACGTGTATATTCCGAAGTCACCAGATACCCTTGTCTAACTGTCCTCTTCCATTGGTTTATAAGTTACAGCGTTGTGGAAATCTTGTGAATAATTTTGATGTCGTGAAGATGTCATATTTTACAAGAGATCTCTAAAATATAACTCTAATTGCACAGGATATAAACAGCAATTTAGATTACCTACACAATGTTTCCCCAGTATGTCCAGATTCACCTGGAACTGCCACTGTGGCAGACGTGAAACTTTTATGAATGATATTTAAGATGTTTGATCTACTACTACCATTACTCACAGAGAACACAATTTGCCAAGGGAGTTTTAAACGCTGTTGTACACGTGTACACAGCTAAAGAGCATAATCAGAGACTTAAGTCCCTAATGTGGATGACAGTAACAATGAAGGAATAGTTTAAAAACGATCGCTGAATTCATGATTCACGATTCACTAATTCTCAGACATAAGTTTATAGGCTTGCTACTTAGTGGTTTATAGTCCTATTCAGAGCATTTGAAATATGTTTGTTGTATGAAACTTTAAGGGTGATTAGAGACGTATTTGTGATTAACTGGGTCTAGGTCTAGAAAGTAACAATAAGTGGCTTGTATGCGATGTAATATCCTTAACATCCGCGGGAAATCACGGGAAAACACTCCCAGGATGGTCGAGAATGTACTGTAAATATAAGGCCAGTTATTTATGTGTAGTCTACGGACTTCTTCATGAGCCTATGTATACTCTGTTGTAATCCTCGTACTTCACTCTGAAACCTGCCAGGCGGGAAGCAAATGGGCTAATCACGGATCTCGTTCACGGTCTACAAATATACTGCAATTCTGACGAAGATATTATTATACCCTTAGTGTCCTGCTAACAATATCAGTGCCGAGAGACATGGGAGTTGATACAGTTTACCTTAATAAACAGGTTTCCACTATGATAGGATTTGACTCCAAAACCTTGAGCACGGGAGGTGAACACCTAACCAACTCTACTATTCAGTTGGCTAATCTATAACTTTTTTATGTAGTTATTTATGACAGTGGATACTTTCCCGATGGAAACCATGATAAAATATGTACTACAATGATTACATTTCTAAAAAATAGCTTAGTTTATTTTTAATGTAAATTGGAAGGGTGCTTCACATGTCGAAATAAAATAAGCTTAAGACCATACTGCCAAGGTGTGCACATACTATTGTTTTCTCCCATGCAATGCAATACGCAACATGCAAGAAACATCTTAAACTATATTATGATGAGCATTTACAAGAAGTATGATTTTCTATTGAATAATTCATACTAATTTGGTAATTTGTATATGGCTGATGACTACGAAGGAAATGTGCACTTATGTCCCTGAATTAAGGAATTCTTGTTAGAATTACAAGGCTGCATTAAAAAAATCTATATTCTCAGTGCTCCTTAGATATAAGTGCCCTAAAGCTTAGTATTCTTTTACTTTACTCACAATTATTAATGACGCTGTCAATGCAATATGACTGAATCATACCTCCTAGATATGCACCAGACCTTCCAGTTCAACCTAGAATCAAAGCACGATATATGAAAATGAGTATCATTACTTGGATTTTCAGTTGCCCCCATCCAAGGAGATTATCGGTTATCATTTAAATAAATAGCTACAGAACTTGAAAGTAACATGAAACGCTTATCAGGAAAACATTTGTAGTTACCTAACTAGCTACACTCAGCACTCGTACCTTTTGATGTAGACGGCTTCTAGGATGGAAGTTTGGTATCACAAGTTATAGAGGGCTAAAGTCTCAATAAAACTTGTTAGTAAATCAGACTCCTATTTATTCAATATTTTGATCAAGAATTTTATATTTATTTTATCTTATTATTTCCGAAAATCTTCAGGTTGCCTAAAATGACAAAGATTACAAGCCAAGTTCTCTGTGGCCGTGCTTCAAAACCGAAAAGAAATATAAATAAATAAATAAATAAATGTATAATTGATTTTGATACCAAAGTATACAACTCATGATTGAAGATAAAATGAATACTGTTGGCAAGAATAGTGACTAATGGAATAGATATAATGTCGTACGTTGAATACTGAAACTTTCCGTGTACGGATAATCCAGCTAATTAATAACTGATTCCGTATTCCAAAGCTTCTCTTCGCTGTGGTTAGCATTTTGGGAATAACTGACCCCGTCCCTAGCATGAAACCTACGCTTGTATCATGAGATTTGGCTTCAGGAGTGTAAAAGCGTCGCATATGACAGCAAAGAGAAATTTTCGAATTTATTTTACGAAAAGGATAAATATTAAACAGACCGGGCGAGTTGGCTGTGCGCGTAGAGGCGCGCGGCTGTGAGCTTGCATCCGGGAGATAGTAGGTTCGAATCCCACTATCGGCAGCCCTGAAGATGGTTTTCCGTGGTTTCCCATTTTCACACCAGGCAAATGCTGGGGCTGTACCTTAATTAAGGCCACGGCCGCTTCCTTCCAACTCCTAGGCCTTTCCCATCCCATCGTCGCCATAAGACCTATCTGTGTCGGTGCGACGTAAAGCCCCTAGCAAAAAAAAAATATATTAAACAGTTTTAAAAACTACTTTCTTTTGATAGAGCTTCGGGGTCCTTTGTAGAACTGTCTGTAAGAGACATAGTGTTACAATAAAGTAATATTGGGTGAAATAATATTAATAAGCACAATAGGTTAACATAAGCTTTTCAGATGCATTTATCGACTGTAAAGCAATGTTCATACTGAAGCATTCCATTTGCTGAAGATATAGACAACTGGATTAAACGATAAAGTTGTGTATTAGTGAAATATCATAGCTGGCTTTAGGTAACGATTACCTTTCGTTACAAATGTCATATCTTCCTAACTGAACGGTATACAATATGATGTAGATATTCAGATATCGTTGGCCGTTGATGTAAAGATCAGTTGTGTAACTAGCTATATCCTGTAAGGGTTACATTTGCGAGCAGTATTCCAGTAATGCTGGCTTATGATTTAGTTAATTTTCAGACTAGCTTTCTGAATACACCATATTACGCAATATATCAAGAGTAACTTACCGTTCTTTTTCCTTCACTACATTTTAGAGTTCATCTGCAAGATATATTAGATTATGAAGATATTCTAATTCGTTATCATAAGCTTCATTTTGGTCACTTCCATTTAGGATATTGTGGTACCGTAGTCATCAATCTCACGTACTTACAGGGTTTGTGAGATTTGTTTCACAACTTATTGTAATCGAGTCTTTTCGGGTGTGTGTATAAATAATTACGTGGGAATACGTTAAATAAGCATGTGTCTGTTATCTCAAGACAGACACTATCAATGTGTCTTCATAGAGGTGATATCGAGGCTACAGACAACAATTTCAAGGGAGATGAACATGAATACTCTCAGATTGGCCAGCCTTTAATTTCCTTTGTTTTTCTTTCTAATCATATATCTACAACGATAATAAACCTGACGGTCAACAGAAAATATTATTCAGCCAGGATTTTCATGCTTATTTGCATAATATTCTACATAAAATCAAGAAGTACTGAACTACTGCAGTGATACATACTAATTAATCAGTAAAATTTAACAAAGGGCATTTCTTGCATGGAATGTAGTAAGGACACTAATGCACATTTCCTTTGAAACCAATCTCAGTACAATTGGACAAACCCATCTCGCACTCAAGTTCTTCCTGAAAGAGGGCCCAAGGCTGTTTCTGATTAAATTATAAGGATTTTCTTCTCGATATTAAAAAATAGCGGATTCTACATTCATTCAGTGCACAACCATGCTCTATTTTAAACCAAGTCTACAGCTACAAAACTTGGAAAACTTCTTGAAGATGACAAATATATGACAGGAAATGAACTACAAAATAATTTAATAATTTTATACTGAAACATGCAGAGAGTAAATGACTACCTTTCTAAGATTTCTGCCAGGAACATCCAAGTGATTCATCTGTGGAAAAGAAAGGAATTTTCTTTCTGTTTTCCATTGAAAATGACAAAATTATAAATGTTTTAATACTTTAACCCCCTCTCCTGTAAATATTACTGTTTATTGATACAGCGAAAAGTTTACAAGAAATACTAATGTATACTCTTAAAAGACATTTCTTTGTGAAAACGTTTTAATTTCCTTGAAATACGGAAATAATTTGTCATGTGAGTGTATTTCTTATGAACGATACGGTGTATGTTAGATATCTTTCGAGTTTAAATGTTAACCAGAACTTGCGATTGTGAAACCGCATGTATTCTTCCTTTTACTTCTACCGAGCACGATTCTCTACGACATAATCGAAGGTGTAAGATAATGGCTTAACATTACATCAGAGCACTATACGATATCAGTGCCTTCCAATGGAAAGCGAGTCTTTCAGATGTCATGATACCGTCGGTGAAGAAACAATACCTCGTATGTCACAATGCTCTTCTTATCCATTACTTTTCTTAAGACTGGTCACACCTCCCAGTCAACCAGAACAATGTTCGTTGAGTCCATTTTCCTATGCGAAGGCGTAATGAAAAATGAACCTTACATACAGAATACTGCAGTAATGCGTAATACACGTCACGCAAGCATTCATTCCTACAGTACGGAACAGTAAGGTATATTTTCCTTTACACTCGTGCATAGTAAATTGAACACAACAAAAATGGTTTTGATCAACTGCACACAAATATGTTGCTGGGAGGCGTGACCAGTCTTAAGGAAAATAATGGATTGGAAGAGCATTGGGAGATGCGAGGTTTTGCTTCTCCAAGGACGGTATGTAAATTACAGTATATGGCCTTTGGAATTTTAAGTTATCGTAATACATCACATATAACAAGAAAGGGAACGGGGAATATATACTATGCATTATAGACTAATAGCATCTATCTTTAAGGAAATGCTAATTTTGGGAGAGAATAATCGAGACTTTTTTTAGCACTTAGTATGTGCTTACGCCAGTTTCATGGCTCAGTCTTTTTGAAATCTATTTTTCTACGATAAGTGTAAAATACTTGCTGTGCAGCGTGGGTGTGGCAAGTTTTCTCACGAGGCATGATTTCTTCCGCTCTTTTCCATTCCAGTAATGCTCTTCAATAATTCGCCTTTTACCCAGACGTGCATACCACGCCACGTTAAGTGGTACATACCAAGAGCTCGGTGCTAGCGAGAGCCCTGTGATACGATAAGTTTCTGGATAAACTCTTCCTTTAAACAACACCGTAATTTGCCAGGCTTAATGCTCTTTCATACACAAGCGGTTTCAATGACAATAAGATAATGGCCAATTATATTATTTTTAAAGAATAAGAATTTTGGGATGAGCGTAGAAATAATGAAAATGAAATGGCGTATGGCTTTTAGTGCCGGGAGTGTCCGAGGACAAGTTCGGCTCGCCAGATGCAGGTCTTTCGATTTGACACCCGTAGGTGACCTGCGCGTCGTGATGAGGATGAAATGATGATGAAGACGACACATACACCCAGCCCCCGTGGCAGCGAAATTAACCAACTAAGATTAAAATTCCCGACCCTGCTGGGAATCGAACCCGGAACCCCTGTGACCAAAGGCCAGCACGCTAACCATTTAGCCATGGAGCCGGACGTAGTAATAATATTATGTTACTTTAAACAACAATATTCCTGACAAAAACTGCAGTATTTGACCATATTATTACACCCATTAAGAGCTCACGAGAGCAAGACAGACATACAATATAGGGTGACAGATAGATAGATAGACAGGCAGATAAACAGACAGACAGGCAAGAGATCCAGAACTTGGAAGAGAGAGGTTGGAAGAAAAGCAAGAACCAAAACAGATAGCTGTGTGCTGAAATTTGTTGTTGTTGGTGTTGTTCATCACGATGTTATTGTTGTGGTAGTGGTGGCGATGATGGTGGTAGTGTTTTGTTTTGGTGGTGCTGGTGACTTGCACTGAAGCTGCTGATATCGTGGTCTCAGTTATGTTTTATCATAGCAACCAGGACGCGAAATGATTTGTTTTTTTTAATATTGTGGTTTATTGGTAACTTTAAGCCGAAATTTAAACCTTTTAAATTCGCATAAATGTACATAACTGAGTGTATCGAAGTGATGAACACAATCGCAGACGTAAGCACTTGATTGAAAATGCTTTCATTATCAGAATGTTTTCCCTCAAAATCTGAGCTAATTTCCTGATGAAATGACAACATACGTGTTCATAGATATTATGAATATGGTTTTTATTAGGCTCACTGGACACGTCAGGTTGTGAAGCTGCAATATTAAAGACCTTATCTTATGCTCCTCACTTAGTCTAGATCTAATAATGTTATTTGTTTTACATCCTACTAACTACTTTTACTGCTTACGGCGGCGCCCAGGTGCCAAAATTTTGTCTCGCAGGAGTTGTTTTAACGTGCCAGTGAATCTACCGACACGATGCTGACATATTTGAGCACTTTCAAACACCACTAAACTGGACCGGGATCGAATCCGCCAACTTGAGCACAAAAGGCCAGCGCTCTACCACCTGAGCTAACCAGCCCGGCAGTCTATGATGGTTTGGACTATTCTCCTTCTCCTGAATTTCAATGAATGAATTCACCCAAAGAGTACGTTACTTGCACTTCTTTCGAATGCTTACCCAACTAGAACACTGCGATCATCTGATAAATAATTTATTCCGTTGAATTTATCTCCCAAGCAGTATTTGAAGCCGCATTAGTGCTGAATTTAAAAATGCAGTTGATATTTTGGAAGAAAACAAATGCATCCATTGGAAAAGGTATATTATTTACGTTTCAAGAGTATCTGATGTATATTACGAAGTATCTTCAAACCTCTCTCACTCTGGCATCAATCTTACATTTTATTTCTTCATAGAGTCAATCAGTTTAAGATTTACCTGAGTACGACTTTCACCTGTCTACGGAATTTCACGGCAGATGTCAATGTCAAGTCTAAAACCATCCCCGCATCCAATTTAATATACATACATGAGCATAGATAAATTCGTCGCTGTTAGTGCAAAAGGTTATATCGTCGTTGCCGGGACAAAACTTCCTATGTGATAATATATTTGGCCCGCAGCACATACATTATGAAGAGCGAGAATGTCTTGACAACATGCACACAAAATTGCACCTTAAATGACAGAATCTTACCGGCCAAATTCTAAGCTAGAATATTTCACATATGAGGTTTTGTCCCGCCAGCGAAGACATCTCACAACGCTATTCCTAACCACTATTTTCTTTAAGACTGGCCACGCTTCCCCGTCATATATGGATGTGCAGTCCATCAGAACAGTTTTCGTTGTATTCATTTTCGTATGCTGATGTGTAAAGGAAAATGAACCTTATTACGTTATCCTGTAGGAGTGCGTATGTAAGTCACTCAAACATACATTTCTAGAGTGCGGTACTGTAAGGGTTCATTTTCCTTTATATACTAGCATAGGATGTCTTTTCTGGCAGGACTTAGTGTTCACAGTGCACTATGTCTTCTGGTGTTGGCTAGAGGAATTTTGTTACTTTCATTGAACTGTCTCCGTCTTATCCTTGGCTTTGACAATATGAAAGTGACTGAGGTATGAGCGATGCTAATAATGCCATTCCTTGTCCAGCCAGTCCCTGCTATGAATGGTGTGAACAATTTGCTCATAGGGTCGGTTGGTGCATGCATTTCAGTGGACTTGGCGGACTGATATGTAATACCAACTTCTGTCTCGGTGAGGAAAGAAACGGGAAACTACCACACTCCTCATTTCCCTAGTACCCCTCTTCAGTGATGCCTAGGCCATCTATGACAGCTGATGGCAGAGCTGTTGAGGATCCAACCAGTCTTAGGGCTGAAGACTGAACATACATGCATACTAGCATAGGAAAATGAACACAACGAATATTGTTCTGATGGACTAAATATCAATATGTGGCGGGAAGGTGTGATGAGTCTTCGGGTAAATAATCGATAGGTAGAACGTTGGGAGATATGACCTTTTGTACGAAGATCGACGAACTGATGATTTGTGGATCTATCCAGAAGCTCTCCTGACCCACGGAAACGTAATTCAAACTATTCAGCTGAAGTATTGTATGACTGTATCGATATCGCTGACTTTTCTGCAGGTACTAATGAAATTTTAATTAATCTCCTTTTCTAAGTACAAACATCTCTCTGTGTGTTAATTAATTCCATGATGGACACACAACGGATATAGGTTTATTTTCCTCAGATGACGTGAATTTACGTATAATGTTTAAGTTAACACTTACCAGGCTTTAGATACCCTTTCTCAGTGACTGTTAATGATGAAATAATAGCAATTTGGTACATTTATACTGACTTAAAATTATCATTAAGCCGTGAATAGCATACACTGAACATTCTGCTAGGTTCAAAAAGTGTGTTTAGAAGTCATAATAATCAGTGTTGCCTAGTTACAGTGCGATTTATAACTTTTAACTTTGCAGTTAGTCAATGTATAGACTAACACATCCGAAAATTACTGGAAGTGAGCTGGTGATACATTTATAGAATATAATAATTTCATTGGACCAAAATAAAACACAGAAGTCAATAAGGTGATTGTTTGATTAACTGGAAAGGAACTCATATGAAGGATGCAAAATAGTGTGAGAGAGAAAATTAAAAGTAATAAGCACCTGTAAGAGAATGACATATTAGATGACATATAATACAATTTTTAAATTAAAAGGAATACGAAACTTTATCACATGTTGGTTGACGTGAAGTTATAAAGTTTAATGCAACATTGTACTATAGATCCAAAATCAATTGATTTGTAGAAAATTATTTCATATCTCACAACATCAAAATGGTAAAGGATAATAGCAGTCCATGTTAGCTACGTAGAGTAAAGTAATTAGTATGCATTACTGTAAATATCGTGTAAGTTATTCCCTACGCGATGGAGTTGTAAATTACTTACTGAAACGTACATTAGAGACACAAGAAACATCTGCCGTAAAGTTACATATTTCTGTACGAATTCGCAGACAATTCAACACAGCCACTGTATAGGAAAATTTCAGTAAATAAAATATAGTATATACATTGCACTTCTACTAGAGCTGCTGGATTTAATATCTGTACACAGCTCCGTATGGCAGTTCTCTTTATACTCCAAACTGTCGATTGTTTTGCACTCTTACAGTATAATATATTGGCAGTGTCTTAACCTGATGACGAAGTTTATAAATTGTGAAGTATAAATGTTCCTAAGTAATGTCCAGAAGAATTACAATGTGTTAGGATCCGGCTGGCTGTTCGTGAGGGAGATTCTATTAAAGAAGTCTTTAAGTCAGGGCCTCTCAAACGCCCAAAATCTCACGCGTGTAAACAGCAGCGCAGAGTTCCTGTGCACAGTGCATCGGTCCCACTCGGCTAAGCTCGTCTCAACTCGGCTCAACTCAGCTCGGATTTGGAGCGCTACAGAGCAAGTGAGGAAGATGGAGACAGGGGGAGCGAGCGAGACAGGCGTGGGGAAAGGAAGAGACAGCGCTATTGCTCCAAATCGAGGAGTGGGGGTCTGCACTCTGGTCAGCCAAGCGAAGTCGTCATTTGCACCGTGCACAGTGCATGCAACAGGCGCATGCACCCTGAGAGGCCCTGCTGTAAGTAATAAAATATTTCAGTTTACACTTATATGCATTTATTTTGTTGATGAACAAGATTTTTATTTTGCCTTAACATTTTAAATGCTTTCGCCGCATTTAGGCATGTCAATTTTGGTAAGGTATGTGGACTGAGCTAATAAGCCTGTATGTTACGTCATGATACACGAATTTTCCAGCTTAATTTTGGCCTGTATACTGTCTTTGAAATTTGGCATATTATCTACTGCACTTCTGCTATCTCACCGTGCATAAATATATACTTGACGAAGTTTGAGGTATTCTAAATGAATGGAACTGGAGTTGTTTATTAAACTCAAACGGGACTGCATTGCCACTGTTGCCGCATGATTTCAAAACCTGCGATATGGTTTACACTGCGCGCTTATCATATTCTTCTCCCTCTCCCGACCGAATTCGCTGATGAACAAAGGACGCTTGTAGTGGTCGAGCTTGAGATGGAGTCGGACGTATATCTTTAAGTGTTTGTGAGCTCAAAAACCTACGGCAATGTAGGCTGTGTGAGAGGTAGTTTTATCATCCACCCCAAGATGTTAGATTTCCTTTCCTTCAGAGAATGTGTTGTAATTTTGATGGATTTATTTGTGCTTTGAATATAGTGGCAAAGTATGTGAATTACACTTGGAGCACCTTATAAAGTGAGCGCCGATTTAAACCTAAAACTTCGTGCTAGGACAGAGGACGTGAAGACTGAACTGCTCCACCTAAAATCGTACTGTTTTAAATACATTCTAAGGTGGGTAAACTGCTCACTGAAATGAAATGTCGTATGGCTTTTAGTGCCGGGATATCCCAGGACGGGTTCGGCTCGCCAGGTGCAGGTCTTTCTATTTGACTCCTGTAGGCGACCTGCGCTTCATGATGGGGATGAAATGATGATGAAACAACACATAAACCCAGCCCCCGTGCCATTGGAATTAACAAATTAAGGCTAAAACCCCAGACCCGGCCGGGAATCGAACCCCGGACCCTCTGAACCGAAGGCCAGTACGCTGGCCTTTAAGCCAACGAGTCGGACAACTGCTCACTGAAAACGTAAAATTTGAAAACGCTTCACTTTGAAACTACGCTCATGTCAAGGCCACACCTCGTGATTGTATTCCAACATATTGCCGAAATTTAAGTGCTACATTTCTTTATTGCCTCGCATACATTGTCAAGTGTCATTATCTGCATTTGTCCTTGTAAACAGTTAATTCAGGTTTGTAAAATTTTAATTCCTTTATTTTAAATATTATAAACTTGTTCGTGTGATCACCATATATTATTTTTTATTTTGGGACTGGTTGCTTCTTAACTCATTTGATTACATTTATTTTATTTTCATTTTATCGTAAATTCCGTAATTTGGGTTTGATTACGCTCCAGTTTTCATGCGTATTACCTGTTTTAATGTCAAAATTATTAATATTATTATTATTATTATTATTATTAGCGAATTCTCCCAATATTGATAGACGTCAAGCAAATAACTCTATCATTTCCTCTGTGGGTTCTTCTTGTTTTTCCAATAGGTTTTCATTCTTTCCGAGAAGGCTTGTTTACGTTCTGCCGACCCAGGGAGGTGAGAAGGGTAACGGAGTGGCCCTTAGCCAGGCCAAACAGGATTACTCCTTGAAAGCTACAGCCATATTGTTCTGCACCACGGCTGACTGGGGAGCAGTGTGAGCGAGTTGCTAGTCATAAGTTTGTATTCACCCAGTAAGTTACCTGTGACAAGTTGCCTAATGGAACCGTTCTTTATCATAGGACTTTGTGTGTGTGGTTGTGACAATAGAAGTGACAGGAAAGGATAACCCGGCATTGCTTTTCTTCGGTAAGTTTTCCTTCTCGTAGGCTAGTACGTGTCAAACGTAGACACGCATGTTTGTTCTTTTTTTTCATGGAGAGAACGTCATTGTTTTACAATATGGATTGATGTAGATTCCCTAAGAACCTAGACCGTCGGGCCCTGTGGACGAAGGCAGTTAAGAGGAAGAACTCGACACCTGGTGTTCATAGCGTTATTTTTACGGAGCACATTAGCCCAGAGACTGAGAAAGACTGCAGAGAATGCCTTACCGAACGTATTCCCTGCCTACCTAAGCTACTTACAGCCATCCGCGCCTTAATAATAATAATAATAATAATAATAATAATAATAATAATAATAATAATAATAATAATAATAAATTTTCTTTGCTTTACGTCCCACTAAATACGTTTACAGTTTTTGGAGACAGCAAGCTGCCGGAATTTAGTCCCGCAGGAGTTATTTTACGTGTCATTAAATCTACCGACACGAGGCAGACGTATTTGAGCACCTTCAAATATCAACGGACTGAGCCAGGATCGAACCTGCCAAGTTGGTTCCAAAATGCCAGCACCTCAATTGTCTGAGCCACTCAACCCGGCAAGACTTAAATTAAGATAGTGACTGATATGCTTTTTTTGTTCCGTTTGGATGACATTCTAAATAATAATAGTTTGCAGAAAAGGAAGGCACCACAATCCTGGGATGTTGGCACACTCGAGCCAAGTAATACCTTATTGAAGTGGGCTACCACTGTCATTAATACTGTTCAGGTGCAAAAGGAGAGAACATTCCCTATTTTATCACAGGAAAAGTTTTGAACACAGTATACTCCTATTATAGTTTAGTAGCCCCCCATTTTAACTAATAATATTCTCGTTTGTTAATTCAGGGTTTTCAACCTCCGACGAGGAAAATGGAGAAACCCTTGAACATGCACAGTGTCAAAAGAAGTAAGAGAAATTGAAATGGATAACTAGAAAAATGTGGGCTTCATTGAGAAGTACGAGAGTGATCAGTAAAATTTACGAAGAAGGAATTCTAGAATGACAAAAAAGATAGCGGCAGCTATGAAAACTTTATTTCACGACTTGAAATGAAAAAGTTTGTGAATGCAGTGCTGGTGCTTGTCAATATGTGGTCTGTGAATGGCTTTAGTTTGATCAAACATACAGGTTAATATGTTTGTGTACAATGTAGTATATTATCATTAGGTGCCTTGTGCTTGAATAGGAAAAAGCAAGGTTGTGCCGAATGGGCTTCCCCATCCTGTGAAGGCCCACTTTCGCCACAGGCTAGCTGTGGTGAGGGGCCACTCCATTACACTTCTCACCTCCCTGTGCCGTGTTTTTGTTGTGGTTGCTCTGATGTTACTTCCCAGTTGTTTACTCTAGTATCTAAAATGTCTTTCCCTAGGATGTCTGTTGAACATAATTATGTTTGCGTTTTTTGAAGTCTTTTTGAAGTTCGTTAAGCCAGGGTGTTGAGTTATTTTTTTAATTTATTTAATTGACCTTTGTTGGAACAACATTTTTTCATCCTCCATGTACAAGGAACACTCACAGCACACATACAAAAAAATAAATTGTCAGTGCAAAGATCATATAAGAATGAAAATCAAATTGCCACAGTCTTCAAGTAGAGAACACTACACTTGAATATCTCTTCCGGAAGAAGAGTGGGAGAACGAACAAAACAAAAAACAAAACACAACGCAAAACACTACAAAACACTGGCAACAATGCGAAGAGCACAAAGTCGAATTCTTATTTCCGCGGTTCTCAAAAAGTCCATCACAGCATTGAGAACTGAATTGTTTCCGCCGTGCAACACCAATGCAGCGCTGGTTGGGAACGGCACTTGTAGATCAGATAGTTGAGATAAAAAGCGGCTTTGAGAAGCTTCATAAAGGCCACACTGAAACAAAATGTGGTTGAGATCTCCATCATCCCCATACTGACATCGACGGCGCGGTGAAGACAAAACTCCTATGCGATGGAGATGTGAAGGGAATGATCCACGATTGAGCCGCATTCGGATGACGGATACCGTTAGACCTCGTGACCGATGAAACTTATAATACCATGGCTTAGGAGGGATGTTGTATTGTACGAGAGCATAAGCTCTACCTTTATGCAGTTGAGATGTTTCCCATGCCGTAGACCATTTGTGACGAATTTGTTGTCGAATAGTTGGAATGAAATCCATTCATGGAAGTTGCAGCGCTGTAAATAGCCCTTCCGATGCACCACGTTTGGCTAGTACGTCAGCTTTTTCATTGCCGAAAATTCCACTATGTCCTTTGACCCAATGAAATGCAATGGAGTAACCTGAAGAGTAGATGTTAAAAGCTCGCTCCGCGATGTCATAACAGTAACCATGCGTTTGGAGATTCCACCTGAGATTTTGTAATTTCTTCATAACACTTTGGGAGTCAGTAATGATGAGAGCGGAATCGAATCGCTTGTTTTGACAAAAACGAAGTGCAGCACATATAGCTAAAATTTCCGCTGTATAAATAGAGGTTTCGGGCGGCAGTTTGAAACCACCACATTCTCCCATTTGTTGGCAGTAATATGCATATCCCACCGAGTCTTCGTATTTGGAACCATCTGTGAAGATATAATTAGTACTATTGGGCCACATGGAGCGAATCAGAGCTGGAATGCAGTTCTGTGTATGAGCTTCTGTGGTGAGATATCTAGGTAGATAGTATATCGACAGTCGATATGAATAACACTGAAAGCTGGCTTTAAATCCGGGCATGGTTCGTGTTTTTAGAGTTAGTGCGAAAATCATTTTCAGTTCGTTGTAGCAGTGTAACAGAAGCTGTGGCTTGTATCGTGAGCGTCGTCCATATCTCTCGTCGATAACTGTCAATCGTTTAAGTGCAATCAGAATGGGATGCTCTGTAATAGCAGAACGTTGTAACAGAAATTTCTTGCCTATAATTTCTTGGCGCATTTTCAAAGATAATTCTCCAGCTTCTATTAAGAGAGTATTTGTTGGTGTGGATCTCATAACACCCAAACAGATGCGGATCGCCTGAAATTGTATGGTGTCGAGTTTCTTCGTGACATATGCAGGAGCATTCCCATAAGAAAAACACTCATAATCATTCATGGAGCGTATCATAGAACGATACAGAGTCAAAAGTACAACAGTATCAGCTCCCCACCAGGTACGGGTCACAAAGCGGAGAATATTAAAGCTCGTTCAATTTTTGGAAGGTGAGCAATATGGCAACTCCAATTTAGTCGACTATCAAAGTGCATACCCAACAGACGTAATGATGATTTCACTGGGAACTGAATGGTCCTAAATTGATATCTCCAAGCTGAGGTAAAGTTCTCGTCCGGGTAAAAGTCACCACAGTAGATTTCGATGGAGACAATTTAAGACCATTATTATGCAACCATTTTGCCAGATCGCAGGCCGCATAATGTAAACGAAGAGGTGTAACCTCGAAGCTAGATGAAGTAGTGTAAATACACACATCGTCCGCGTATTTTAAAACGTGAATCGAGGGGCTTAACAGACACTCAGGATCAGCAGTATAAATTGTATACAAAAGTGGGCTGAGCACAGCACCCTGTGGGAGACCTTTACACACGCGATTAGGGCCATGTAAACGACTGTGTCCATCTCGTACGTAGATATATCGTTCTTGTAACAATGTCTGAAGACCATATATAAA
Organism: Anabrus simplex; assembly: GCF_040414725.1. Taxonomy (NCBI): domain Eukaryota; kingdom Metazoa; phylum Arthropoda; class Insecta; order Orthoptera; family Tettigoniidae; genus Anabrus; species Anabrus simplex. The sequence goes on along the minus strand of NC_090266.1, from coordinate 286,214,369 downwards.
AGCTGGAGGGATATGGAATGTTTGAAGCTTACTGAAGGGAACCGGTATACTGACGTTATCATAAGCTGAGTTGATATCCAGTGAGAGAGCCATAAGATATCCATTAATCGCAAAAGCATGGTCTATTGCAGAAGTGAATATACTGAGATTGTCCAATGTTCCTCTCCCACGGCGGAATCCATATTGCGACTGAGGAAGCAGCTGCTAGTGTTCTAACCACCACTCAAGTCGTGTTTTCACCATCCTTTCCAGAGTCTTTACCACACACAAGGAAAGAGCAATTGCTCTATAAGAAGAAGGATCACTAGGATCCTTTCCAGGCTTCAGAATAGGGATGACAATTTGAGTAATCCAGTCCAAAGGTAATTCTTCCCGTGTCGAAATGTTGTTAAAAATGTCTAGTGATAGAACACGCGCTGTGCGAGGGAGATGGGATAACATCGAATACTGGAAGTAGTCCTTACCAGGGGCAGTGTTGTTGTTATGTTTTAACGCCAGCTGGAGTTCCGTATAAGTAAATGGCCGTAACAGAAAATGAGTGCGATCCCAGTTGGTTGAAAAGCGCCAACCGGGCAACTGCGGCACAGTCGGTGGAGCAAGACGATATGGCTATGAAAAGCCTCGACGCAATCAGACGGAAACGAGGAACGTGGGAAGCTACTCCACACCCCTTTTAAGGATCTTATTTTATTCCAGATTATAGTAAGCGGGGTTTCCCTGCTAATTTCATCACAGCATCTTCGCCAACTGGATCGCTTTTTCTGCTTTAAAAATCTTTTGACATGTGCGTTGATGCGTTGATAATTAGAATATTTTTCCCGGGAAGGAAGACATTGATATTGTTTAAAAGCAAGTTTCATTCTTGCAATCATTCGGGAACATTCTGTGTCCCACCACGGTGTACGGGTATGATTAAAAAAACAGGAAGGCTGTTTCACTGGAATACAAACCGAAGCTACAGCATTTATGATTTGTATTAAACAGTCGTATTTTTTAAGTGGGTCTTGTGATCTTTCACACTGTCAAAAACACCACTCAAACGTTTTCACCCACTAATTTCATTTCACGCCATCTCTCTACTTATGGCTCGGAACAACCGCCTAGTCGAACAGATCGTCTCCTTTCTCTCAAGTCTTTCCAGACAAAAGTTTACGATATTTTCGTAACACTATTCTTATATCAGAAATCGACCAGAAAAAAGAACGTGCCGCTTTTCTTTGATTTTCCCAGTTCCCGAATCAAGTAATTGCGGGTCCCGTACACTGGAACCTTACTATAATTGTGTTCTTACAAGAGACATAGGCCCATTCCTGTACATACTTACTACAGCACTTAAGTACCCTCATAATCATATGAAGAAATCTGTAATTATTTTTTGCAATTCCGTATATGTGATTAAATGACTTAGGTACTTACAGTAATCCCCATGAGGTACTGAAGTCCCATCAACGCCGTAAGTAAAGCAAAGATAATAATAATAATAATAATAATAATAATAATAATAATAATAATAATAATAATAATAATAATAACTCCATATCGACCTAATGTAAGGTTAAAATTTATGGGGTAGAATTTCTTCTCTTGGTAATATTATGAGGTGTCCTGTTTGTTTCGGAAAAAAGATATTTTCGTCGCTTAAGGAACATAAACTTCATATCCCACAATGCCCTTCCTGTCCACTATTTTCCTCAAGACCGGTCACGCCTCAGAGCCATGTATGGATATATGGATATGCAGTCCATCAGAACAAGTTTCGTTGTGCTCATTTTCTTATGCTTCTCTGTAAAGGAAAATTAACTATAAATACATTATGCTGAAGGAGTGGGTAAATATTTCATGCAAATATACATTCCTACGTTTTAGACATGTCGTTTCTTAAGAAACAAAACCCCGTATCCCAAAACGCTCTTTGTATTGTTCTTAAGACTGATCACAACTCTCGGCCACATACGGACATGAAGTCAATCAGAACAATTTTCATTGTGTCCATTTTCTTATGCTTACGTGTAAAGGAAGATACGTGGTATATATACAGTTTATGCTTACTAAGATTCGTTTCGATTATTCAGGGCATAATTACCATGAAAATGAATATTCATTATATTTTTCTTCAGTTGATAATAGTAATGAAATAGACAAAACAATGGAAAACTTTATCACTGTAGTGGTGTGGAAGAGCCAAAAAAGTGACGGAATATCCGAGGGTGTAACATTTTGTTGGACGTAACAGTTAGTAAGCGATCTGTTTGAGGACAAGGAATTGTGGACGGAACGTCGTTGGTCAAAAGGAGTTCGACGAAATGGTAGAGGGTAAAGCGCATTGGACAAAAGGAATGTATGTTGCCATGACGTTTTTAAGCACTCATAGAGTATAATGTATTTGAGATTAATTTTATTTTACACATTAGCATAAGAAAATGAACACAACCAAAATTGTTCGGATAGACTGCATATCCTAATGTGAATTGGAGGCGTGACCAGTCTTAAGGAGTGTATTGGATAGGAAGTGTATTGTCGGATACGCGATATTGCTCCTGCAGCCACGATATCTTCATTGGTTCTGATTTCTGCGCCGTATCTTAAGATTTTTAGTCTACTGGTATAAAGTCCGATTTAATGTTCAATATAAAGTAGACATCTCAGCCTGTGCTAACAAATGGTATCATGGAAGATCTCCCAAGAATATAAAATACTTTTAAGAACTTGAGAAGACTATAATATTCAAGAACGACCCATTAAGCCATTATGTCTATTTATTTATCACAAGTCTGTACGGATTTCTCCCCCACATTCAACGGACACTATACATGAAATGAATGAATGGATGGCTGCATGCATGAATGCAGAATTAATGTTTGCATGAATGAATAAACACTTCTCCCGCAGTCACGCCTAACCACCAAACGGGAGAAGAGCATTCCTAGTCGAATGAGTCGATGAATGAATGTGTGGATGAATTTATGCATGAACGCATCACTGAATGGATGAATTAAATCCAATGGACCTATAGCTGCGGCACTCCAGCAGCTACGGAGAGAATATCCCACTCTGAATGAAAGAATGACTGAATCGAATGGACAGAATTCAGTGCGATTGGAGCCATACAAGCTAAGCAGACGTGTGTGCGTGAGTGTTTGTTGCGTAAGTGAAATGGGGATGGGCATAGAACTCTACCGAGCGGTCATCGGCCGATGTAATAACCGCATAAAGTACCAAGTATGTGGACTAAAATGTGGTATAAATTACTTTGAAATGGTATTAGCAGCGGTGGTGATCGCGGTGCTATTGGTAATTGAAGGAGTGAAAAGCAATCCTGGACCATTTAGTTAGGAGAATATTGAAAAATATAAAGAGGTGGTAAAAGAGGTCAGCCAAGCAGACGCAAAGAGAGAGCTGATCATGGAACAAAATAAGGACATTCGGGACTTGAAAGGTAGCCTGAGATGTGACATGGCAGGTAAATACCAGGAGCAAGTGGAAATTGCAAAGGAACATCGCTTCGTATTGGAGTAGCGCACACGGGAGCTGGAGGTGCAGGTCCGAAGATCAACGCTTGCCCTTCATAGCAGATGCCTGATCATATATGTGATTATAGAGAATAGAGGCGAGGTTAAATTTGCATTATTATCTTTTGTGATAGAAGTGCTTACAGCAGGAGTTTAAGTAAATTGCACGGAATTCGATGTGGATGACGTGCAGAGAATAGGAAGAACCCAAGGAAACAGGCCGATTAAAGTACAGTTGGTGTCTGGAATGAAAGCCTATGGAATTCTCCGGAATGCCAAGAATAGACAAGGGACGGAAGTATGGATCCTGAGAGACCTGGGAGCTGAAGAAAGAAAGGAAATTAGAGTTCTTCGATTCCACCTGGGAAGAGCAAGAAGTGAGAGCCTTAGAGCGTTCATAAGGGGCAACGGACTGTTCACCATAGGCGATGGTTGGAGAAACAATTAATTATTATCCCATTTGGAAGCCTTGGCGCGAGAAGGTAGTGCAGTGCCACCAACACAACACGGAAGAAGAAATTATGACGCCCAAGAAACAGGAGTGGAGCATGTGCCAATTGGTTTGCTGAGAGCTACAGAGAATGAGGACATTTTTATCAGTACTGAGCGGCGACCAGTGAGTGAATGCTCAACACCTGATGTTGAATCGGGGGCTAGCACCTGTAGTACATCAGTAGCTGTAGAAAAGAAAAAGAAACAAGGACAGAACTTGGAAGATATCTGGGCTCATAGAGGGAAAGGTAAATAAACGCGGGGGGGGGGGGGGGGAGGTTAGGGGGAATTTACAGTTCTCCTCATGGAAATATAGTCCAAATTGATTAAACTGGGGAATGATGGAATGTTTGAACTTATGGACATTTTTTGAGATATTTGCCTTTTTTAGAAACATGGATGCCCGAAGGAAGGATCTTCTTGTGCAAGGGGGTACGTTACGAGAAGTGTAATCAAAAGAAAGAGAGGGGAAGGAGGAAGAACCCCTGAAGGAAAATCACTTCCAGAGATTAGTAATCAGATAGAAGAATTACATAGCGATACGCAGTTTGGATAATGCTCAAAATGGAAGGTAGTAGAGATAGAGATATATGTGTATAGGCTTCCTATATAATAATTCATTAGAGTCACCATACAAACATGAAAGACGACTTATTCCTTGGATGTATTCTTGTAACACAACATTGCAATTTACGAGGAAGAAATAAGACAGATCAAAACGTTCAATTTAGGGCGTTTGTTTGACATATAACGATATATCGCAGAGTAATATTGGACTGGGCCGGCCCCGTGGTGTAGGGGTAGCGTGCCTGCCTCTCACCCGGAGGCCCCGGGTTCGATTCCCGGCCAGGCCAGGGATTTTTACCTGGATCTGAGGGCTGGTTCGAGGTCCACTCAGCCTACGTGATTAGAATTGAGGAGCTATCTGACGGTGAGATAGCGGCCCCGGTCTAGAAAGCCAAGAATAACGGCCGAGAGGATTCGTCGTGCTGACCACACGACACCTAGTAATCTGCAGGCCTTCGGGCTGAGCAGCAGTCGCTTGGTAGGCCAAGGCCCTTCAAGGGCTGTAGTGCCATGGGGTTTGGGTTTGGAATATTGGACTGGACCATTAATTAAAATTAAACATTCAGTTTATTTTCAAGAAGCAATTGTACACGACGTTTAAATCTTCTGAAGTGTAATTTATCCCGAAATTTATAGAAATGTTTCCGTCTCATACGCCGTACTCTCTATTTACTTTGCAGTTTTGAAGTACAGGTTAATAAAATTCGGCAGCGATATAACATAGAAGATAGTTAGTCTTTAGATTTATAATTCTGGCAGTTGTGTAGCTCAAATATATGTGCTTTACACCAGGCACGTTAATCAGAGTACGTTATATGTAGATCATCATTTGTTGATATCTTACATAACCTAAAACCTGAAATGAAATGTGTGTGTGTTTCATTATACTGTGGTTTTTAAACCATAGTAAAATATATAAACACCTCTGTTAAACTGTTCGTAAATTATTTAAAATTACCTGAGTGGCATTCAGCTTGAAAGGATTGCAATTATTATATTTCTCTTCTTGAGAACTCTAGCGGATACGTATATAATAATATATAAAATGTTTACATTCCGTCAGGCTATGCTTCCGATGTACTTGACGAGTTTTCTGCTTGCTCTGTTCTTTGCTGGAATTCGGCTATTACACGTGCGTGACTAAATCATGCCCCTGTATCTCACGCCACTATTCAAAACCAAACATTATCTGGAACGTAGTAATTTCAAGCAATATAAATGTTTAACGATTCTCGTTGATCAGTGTCATTTTCTAGTTATTTCTCCATTTGAAACATACTGGGTTTTTCATCGGATCTATTATCTGGTGAAAACCAGGTATTGAATGAGTTCAATTTCCCTATACAGCAGTTAATTTTGAAAAACCTGTCTGACCCACTTCCAATTGCATATTTAACAACTTAGCTTATGTACTTTCTGAGTAACGTCTATTTGATTTAATAATAACCCTGGTATTGGATATTGCGACTGCCGTATCATTTTGTGCCTTCAATCCTCTAAATGAATTTTTAAAATAAGAAATAATCTGCGTTCTTAGCTCTGAGCTCACTACGCAATGAACGGAATGAGTATGGTTAACACAATCGTTATCGCATGACTTCGCTGAAGTAGATGATTAGCCAACACTCAGAACAGAGATTTACATAGTTGTTTCCGAAAATATATTATTGAAAATAATGTTAAAATTGGCTTCCATTTATTAGTTATATACTGTTTGAGGAAGAATATATGTCCTGTAATGTAATATTTTTGACAATGCATACGAGTTTCTTCGATGTAATATTGTATTCCATTACTTCATCAATGAAAATATCAGTTCTGCTGCCACTTCACGTTACGGGACCGTATGGATAAGGCTAGACCTTCCGATAACAAAGAAATATAACGAGCAGTATTACTTGAGTGGTGCTTGAGACGGCTACTGGGGGGAAGATATGAACCGACGGTGCTGCACTAAGTACAATCCAGTTGATTCTCAGCGTATTTTATAACCTCACCGGGTATCGGATCTACATAAAATCGCATATATCGTTGCTTAAGAAACAAATCCTTGTATCCCACAATGCCCTTCCTATTTACTATTATTCTTAAGACTGGTCACGCCTTCAAGACACATATGGATGAATTACTACAGATAACTAACACAAGAACATGAGCCCTTACAACTTATTAATACGTTATATTATTAAGCACATTCTACTTTAATTTTACACACACAAGGAAAGGCCATATTTCGTCTCAATTTGCGGAATAATACTATTTAAAATTATATTTACCGTTGAGGTTTCTAAGGTGATGAAGTCATAATGGATTTTAAGGTAAGCACCTCGATGCTTATTCTAATAAGCTGGAAATAATTTATGTATAAAGAAAACAATGCTTAAACGAAGCAGAATTTGTATGGTTGAAATGATTATTTATAGGTGTTTACTCAGTGTGATTAGTAACCTTAATTAAAGCTGATTCCTTCCCTACTCCATGTACATTCCCCTTCAGTGCACTTTAACTCACCTTAAATTCTCGGATAATTACATTTCAAATTTTGCCTTAGATAACAGTGATCAGATTAATTATTTGCACACAGTATGTTAACAATATTACTGGCGATTATTCGCATTAACCAGACAGAATCTTTCAAGAAAGTTTTGGACAGGGGTTTATTCAGTTATATTTTAGAAAAGAACATGGGTTTTTCTGGAATACAAATTCATAACTCTAGAACTTACCTTTATTTGAGTAGAATTCACTTTTAGGGAACGAGCACGATGAAAACCCGCATGACCCCTACGCATAGATGACCATACACTTCCGAACAATGAGTGGTTACGCTGAAACAATTTATAAGCATATTATAATTTCATTATGTTTCTATATACAAGTAAATACGATAATCATAACTGATAAAAATATGCTCTTACCCTATGCATGGGTTCTGGATTATCATCGATCAGCTCTTCCAGATTACCTGATATAGCACGCTTCAGTTCTGGCCCTGCATCATGGAGTGTTCTCAGGCCAGCCTGAAAGTGGAAATAGTACTAATTAAACTGAGTGGCATTTGTGTTCAGTATAGTTTATGTATCCCCAAATTTTCTGGAAAATGAAAATTCACAGCCTATTTCCTGTTGCAAGCGGGTCAGGAATGGAATGAACGAAGCCCCATCTAATGGTAAGGATAGGAACTGTGCCGGCTGCGGAAGCCTGTCGCACTCCGCTGGGGAAATGGTTAATGACTGACAGATGAAATGATATTGGAGTGCGTTGCTGGAACGAAAGATGACAGGGAAAACCGGAGTACCCGAAGAAAAACCTGTTCCGTCTCCGCTTTGTCGAACTCAAATCTCACATGGAGTGACCGGAATTTTAACCAAGGAACCCAGAAGTGAGGGACCTGAGCCACGGAGGCTAACAGGAAGTGTTATATAAAATGATTTGGTATTGAAAGGTGCACAGTTATCATTTCTGTAACCGCTACCATTACAGATGCAGATCAAGTTAATTTGTACTACTATCTAAAGAAGAACCTGTGAAACTCAAAGAGGGACACCTAATATTTCCAACACATCAGTTCACTTACCAAGGTTTTCAGTGAAATTGAATTTCGACTGAACTATTCAAGCTTTTACACAGAACAAGAAAAAATATGATTACTGTACGTTATGAGGCTGGGGACGAGCTATTAACTAAATTACAGTATCTAAAATATATTTACATATATAAGTTACCATTCTTCACTTTCTCCCCTTTTTGATCTTCCTAATGCATTTAAATTTTTAAATTGAGTTCGTTATCCTTTATTGAACGAAATTCTTACATAAAAATTTCCATTTATGAATGTACCACCTCAAGTTAGCCCTGTAGGATTTATTTTTATTATCCCTGCTGTTTCCATTTCACCTAAAATGTTGGGTACAGAAAGGAATGTTTTTCACATTTTATAATCAGAAACTCCGATCTGAATAATTTTCTTTGAGATCGAAACTTTACAGGCAATGGGTGGTATTTTGCATTACTTTTTTGCGTGTTCCATATGTTCACGACCGTTGTTAAATACTGAACTTCTTCTTCAGAAGAGAGTGACTCTTCAGTAATTTATTGATATTCAAGATAATGGAACCTTCTTTACCATTATTTGTTACAGTGTTACCCGTCTTACCATCAAGAAAAATATGTCATCACATAAATACTGTAAGTTAATACTATATTTTAAAATACCTGTAGCGTTACAGTATTATGAGACTCCTTGTCTCCATCCTTCAGCTCCTGCTCCTTTCTCTTCTTAAATCGACGGAAGTAATCTTGTATGAGGAATGTAGCATAAAATTTGCCCACCGTCACTTCGTCCTCAACTGTAAAAGGAAGATAAATCAGTAAGGGTACACAATTTGTGCATGGAGTACTATCATGAACAAGAAATACTTTCCACAACCACTTTAAAAAGCTAAATATTCCTTACAAGTAAACTTGAATAAAAAATGACATGTGTTTACAGATGAATAGAAGAACAATACAAGAATTGTTTGTGATAAACTTAGTGGCTTCAAGATGGCATAAATAAGATATAACTTTTTCCAGTAGTATCAAATGAAACCCCCACCAAAAAGTATCTGAAAGCTTCTTGTGTAACTTGTACAGTTAAATATATTTAATTATTTCGATAGGAAATAAATAAGCGGCTTCAAAGGTGAGATAATTTAACATTTCCATGTGTAGCACTCATTTTACGGCGCATTTCACGAAAATAATGCTGCTCCTATGAATGTGATTATCAGAGTAATGTTTAGGAAGCCTGAAACCAACACTGCAACGTATATACTTCCACATTGTGATACGACTGGGTCACAAGTGACAAGCACACACCCCGTAAGAAAGGAGTTTGTATCACGTACAAATGATCATCGTAACTTCGTCGTCAACTCTAAAAGAAAGATAAATCAGTTACCATGAACACAGAACACAATGATATGAATTGAATACTGTCATGAACATGAAATAATTTACCTACAACCACTTTCAAAAGCTAAATACTCCAATCAGTCCTTCAATAATTCTTAGGAATGTTTTACTTCTTTTCACCTGACGTACCTTTCAGCTTCGTCTGGTTTCTAGGCCCTGGCTGTAGGTCTGATTGTGTGACTTTTCAGGTCAGAAAGTTTACATCTCTATGGTCTGCTAAGTTGAGAAACAATGTGTATTTCATAATGCGAGTTACTCAGTTGTACTCCACCTCATTACACTTAATACGATAAATCAGGGCCTCTCAGGGTGCATGCGCGTGGTGCATGCACTGTGCACGGTGCAAAAGACGACTTCGCTTGGTTGACCAGAGTCCAGACCCCCCACTCCTCTCTCCCTACACCTGTCTCTCCGTTCGGCCTGTCTCCGCGTTCCTCACCTTCACTGCTGTTTCTCCCCCACTGCGAAATGTTTACGTGTGGTGAGCGGAGACGCACAGTTGTATGGGACAAGGTTACCAGTGTTATTAAAAAAATTAAAAAAGTGAATTAGAAATACACATACATGTTTGAGAGGAATGTAAACATAATTTTAAAAAAATGCAGAACCTGTAACCAAAATGAAAATGCTACAGTACTGGAACAAACCTCATTTGTGGATATAGAATGCTCTTCTTCGAGCTGTTTCAACTTCCTTAATTCTTTCTCTCTGACGTCTCCTATTGTAGTCTGTTGTAGTGTCTTTCAATAGACGATTTTCTTACGCACGTAATTATCGTCCCACAGATTAAGCATTTGGCGTTATCGTCACGACAAACAAACAAACAAAAAATACGAAAGTTCCCAGTTCGATTGAAATGAACTTTCGGAAGTCTTTGCTTTCTTCGAAACAGGTTGCTCCATTATTATGTTGTAGTCGTGCGCTTATCTATTTCACTGATAAACACGTCGTCTACCATCAAACGCTTCGTCGCTCTCAGCACACTACACCATCCGAGTCAAGCCGAGTTGAGGCGAAGCGTACCGATGCACAGTGCACAGAGCCTATGCACCTCGCTCTGCACGCGTGAGAGTTTGGGCGTTTGAGAGGCCCTGCGATAAATAGAATTTATTCATGTAACTATAATACCGTAGTCCTAGAAACTTCAAACGTTTGGACTGATATTTCTGACATATTTTCCAGGCAGTCAGTTCTATTGGCCGGAAAACATTAATTTAAATATAATCGTTACCAGCCTTTATTATCCCTGTTGTTTAGGGACTACTTTTGGGAGATTTGAGCCCGATTTATTGTTCATACAAGGATTTATATCCTGGACTGAGGCTATATCAGGATTCACTCACCCTTATGAGGTGAACTGAAAAGTGTTTCATATCAGAAGCAGTGGTTCTGGTCAAGAAAATGAATCAAAACCCTTGAGGGAGTCATTACGCTGACTGCGTGGCACTGATACAGCTGCAGATCATCTGGTTGGACAGGAATCGTCTTTGCAGGTCTAACTTATTAATGGGCTACATGTTTCATTGAATTTTGTTAGCTCAAAATGTGCCCTCAAAATCAGACATTAAACGTACCCTTAACTAAAAATTAGCAGAAGCATGTAAATAAACAATAAATGTAATAATGCTCAAGATTACCTGTAATGAATTATAAATTTGCACACAATACAGCAGCTTTTAAATCAATAGTGGGAGAAAACTTATAGCACCAGAAATGTTGCTAACCTGATCATAATTACAGTTATTGTCTTATGATTACATATTTGTATTGTGTTACAGTATAATACTTATGCAGTACCTCCAGGTGGTGGGACAACTTGGTCTAAGAGTTTCGGACTGGTTCTCTTCCATATCTTTTTGATCACAGCTCTTAGTTCTGCATTAGCATCATCAATATTTCCTTCTGTTTTGATTCTTAACGACGTTCTCACAACAGCAAACAAGGTAGCATTGAACAACACTGTGCCATCACTATTCAAAGGCATATTCATGGATACCAGGCGCTGTCAACAAGTAAAAGACGTAATTCAGTTCGATGAGATAGTACAACATAACATCTGGTAAAAGTGTAAGTGAATTGTAAGTTTATGAAGAAAAATACGAATTAATACATTCATAAATCAATAGATGCAAGTCTCCAATGTGGTTGTACTATTAACATTATGTGAAATGAATGACAAGTATATGATTTTAAATGTGTAGTATTCAATAAATACATATGAAATGAAAGAAAATAGCTAGTGAACATCCTTGCTCTGAGTAGGGCATTTTTATATTGAATAAAGCAATCAGGACTTGAACAACAAACAAAATAAGTTCACTATACTACAGAAAAAAACGTTTTACCGTATAAAAGATATAGGGATATTTCAAGTGAAACCTAGAAAGGGTTTGAAACACTTTTAGTAACTGACGGGACAGCCAGTAAGGGCATAATTTTGAAGTTTGTAGTAACAGCTTAAATCTGGTCTGTCTGTAATTAGAGAACAAATTTGAAGTACCATTCATGTTTACAACGTAGCGTGGTTCAATTATTGTTCAAAGAAAGTACTTTGATCGGGAATTCAGTCTCGAAGACTGCTTATGCTCCACGGCATCATACGTCAACACGTTGCCAACGCAACAATGGTCAGTGCGCGCTGCAATCCCTGGGGTGTTACGGATCACCGGTCTTAGAGACAATTCATGGTTTCGGTCTGTTGAAGAAGCCCTTAAGGGTATACGATGTGGAAGATTTTTTTCAATCAGGAACCAGCGTCCTTGATTGTGGAGGGTACAGAGAAACTTACTCAGCGTTGGGACAGGTGCATGACTACTACTACTATGCTGTCATTTTGGTATAGTGTATGCTACCCAATACATGTCGTCGCTGCGGGAGCATTGCGGCGTACCTCACAATGCTCTTCCTACCCATTATTTTCCATAAGACTGGTCGCGCTTCCCAGCCGCAAATGGATATGCAGCTCATTAGAACAATTTTCGTTGTGTTCATGTTTGAAAGCTGATGTGTAAAGGAAAATGAACCTTACCATGCCTCACTGTATGTTTGTATGGCGTATTTACGCACTCCTACAGTATAATATATTTAAGGTTCATTTTCCTTTACACGTTAGCATAGGAAATGAACACAACGAAAATTGTGGACTGTATGTCAATATGTGACTGGGAGATGTAACCGGTCTTAAGAAACATAATGGATTAGTACTGTCAGATATGGGGTACTGCTCGCGCAGTGAAGATATAGTGTAAGTTTCTTGACACCAGTCTATGTTTGAATTGAACAATTCTTATATATTGGTAAATGGTGGTGAAGACGTATGTTTTAAGTGGCAGAACAACACCAGTTATTCGTCCCATTATTATTGACTGACATATGTATACGGAAAATGAGTTACACACACGGCCTAATCTAAATAATTCTGTTCAGTCATAGTGGAATTTTTACCTCCTTCTCTCGTCAATTGTACGAGATGAAGTGTGAACAACAGTTCTGCCAAGGGCCTGTTATATATGTTCAAATATTTGATATCTATGAATGCAGTGCATTCCCTCTAGAAGTATCGTGTGAGGGAATATGAAGAATAGCTGCGAAACTAGAAACAATATTACCTGTTACTGATTACAGGGCAGGCAGTGTGTTTTGTTGTGCAGCCAATTCTATGGTCCACTTCGATCACATTATCAGAATCACTGACTGGTGATTTCTTCTGTTGATTAATTGATTGACTGCATGCGTCTTTGCTATCCCACATTGGTTTTTGCGTTTGGCGATATAAAACAGCTTAGCTATTTCATTTCTCGTGCTTATTTTAAAGGTTTCCTCAGTTAATACCGGTCATTCAAATAGCCACTTTTGGCCAGTCGTAACAGAACATCAGCTTTAGCTTAGGTAGGAGAAAGCTGTAAATGGAATAGAGTACGTAATATTCCCTTATATGAGTCGGAAGTAATATCTCAGGATAATTTTTTTGCTGTTTCTTGGTTCGTGTTCTGAATATGGTCAAGTCAAGCATTGCGAGCACAATACAGTAGAACTGAGCTGAGGAATGTGAGGGGGTGAACTATATTTCCGTTTGTGCCTGAAATATATTACTATTCCTATACAGATCGTTAATTTTTTATTGAGAGGAAATTCATTTTTACAGAATTACTACAAATTCCTCATCAAGTATTACGCTCTTCCACTAAACTACGATGTATCTTCAATGGTAAATTGCAATTACAATGATATTTTTGTAGAGATGATATTGGTTTTTGGGTTTATGTAGTGTCAAGGAAACAAGGTGAAACTCTTCACGATTCGCAGAGAATTCTGCTCCGCGTCTTCAGGAGAAAATCTCGACTGTCCGCGATGAAGACTTCTATTGTGATAAAATAAATTCTTCATTCATTTCATACAATGTTCTGGGGATATGTATGGAAATTTAGAGATAAAAGCTCTTCGGAAATGAATGGAAGTGGAAACTGTGGCATTCTGACGGATAATAACGTAGATACCGTACATTCGGACGTCAGTTGCCTTAAACTGAGGCAGGTAAATGCAGATATATTCCATGCAGTCCTTTTCCATAATACAGACAGTTTAATCATGCACGTGCTGGATAATGTTACCTTCTACAGTTTACTTATAATAAGGCAAAACACGATTCGTAAATCATCGTGTATAAGACACGAATAAACAATGGGGCACAATGGGGTCGATTTTTAATAAAAAATGTTGTTGGGAATAAATATCTTAATGTTGCTGGCACCTTATCTTCATCTGTATTTAGAGAAGTATAGTAACAGAAATATTTCTTAGAAGAGCTTTTAAACTATTATATTAATTTACTGGTTTTACATACTCACCTTACAGGCTACTCTGTGAGGACAGAGTTTTCCGAAACCCAAAGGAGGAGATATTTTTCGAAGTAAAGTGACGACGTCCAGATGCTTAATACGACCTTTAGCATCTGGATCATATTCACTCCACAGACGGATGAATTCATCTAAGTGATGTGGGCCCAAGATAGACCAGTCACGGGTCAAATAATCAAAATTGTCCATGATAACAGCAACAAATAAGTTTATAATCTGAAAACAGACAGGAAATTTAAAATGAAATCCTCTCTCAACTAATAAGTGCTTTATATTATAAATTATGGTTATTAATTTGTTATGTCCAACACATGGTCAAGAATTACGTTATTACTGTTCATTATCATTGCTAGCAGTAATTTCGACTATTGTTTACGTATGCTAGAGTGTGCATGGAAACGAAGTGTATTCCAACGCTCTTGTGTGAATGTTTGTATAACTGTAATAAGCCAAATTTTATCCATTGTAATACGTGCAGTTTTCATTCTGTTCTTCCATCTGCCACACTATCAAACAGGTCCTTAATTATTCTAGCGAAAGTTCTGTTCTTACCAGACCATATCAATTATTGTTGGTGTAGTAAAGAATTAAACTCGTAGCCTACGGATTAGTGTCATTTGCTATAGGCTAACCATTAGATTAAGGAAGTGATCATGATGATCCTCAGTGCAAAATGAGGCGTTTCAGAAATGTAATTTTCATTTATATTAGTCTATTCCTACTAATTTTGATTAGAAATGTCGGGAGTCTCAAAGGATACTATTGTCATAGTATACCATATATATGGATAAATTTCTCATACTAATATACACTGACTGACAGAGCAAATGCAACACCAAGAAGGAGTGGTCAGAACTTTATGCCAATTGCAGGGTAGACTGACGTCACTGAGGTATGCTCATGATGTGAAATGCGCCGCTGTGCTGCGCACGTAGCGAACGATAAATGGGACACGGCGTTGGCGAATGACCCACTTCGTACCGTGATTTCTCAGCCGACAGTCATTGTAGAACGTGTTGTCGTGTGCCACAGGACACGTGTATAGCTAAGAATGCCAGGCCGCCGTCAACGGAGGCATTTCCAGCAGACAGACGACTTTACGAGGGTTATGGTGATCGGGCTGAGAAGGCCAGGTTGGTCGCTTCGTCAAATCGCAGCCGATACCCATAGGGATGTGTCCACGGTGCAGCGCCTGTGGCGAAGATGGTTGGCGCAGGGACATTTGGCACGTGCGAGGGGTCCAGGCGCAGCCCGAGTGACGTCAGCACGCGAGGATCGGCGCATCCGCCGCCAAGCGGTGGCAGCCCCGCACGCCACGTCAACCGCCATTCTTCAGCATGTGCAAAACACCCTGGCTGTTCCAATATCGACCAGAACAATTTCCCGTCGATTGGTTGAAGGAGGCCTGCACTCCCGGCGTCCGCTCAGAAGACTACTATTGACTCCACAGCATAGACGTACACGCCTGGCATGGTGCCGGGCTAGAGCGACTTGTATGAGGGAATGGCGGAACGTCGTGTTCTCCGATGAGTCACGCTTCTGTTCTGTCAGTGATAGTCACCGCAGACGAGTGTGGCGTCGGCGTGGAGAAAGGTCAAATCCGGCAGTAACTGTGGAGCGCCCTACCGCTAGACAACGCGGCATCGTGGTTTGGGGCGCTATTGCGTATGATTCCACGTCACCTCTAGTGCGTATTCAAGGCACGTTAAATGCCCACCGCTACGTGCAGCATGTGCTGCGGCCGGTGGCACTCCCGTACCTTCAGGGGCTGCCCAATGCTCTGTTTCAGCAGGATAATGCCTGCCCACACACTGCTCGCATCTCCCAACAGGCTCTACGAGGTGTACAGATGCTTCCGTGGCCAGCGTACTCTCCGGATCTCTCACCAATCGAACACGTGTGGGATCTCATTGGACGCCGTTTGCAAACTCTGCCCCAGCCTCGTACGGACGACCAACTGTGGCAAATGCTTGACAGAGAATGGAGAACAATCCCTCAGGACACCATCCGCACTCTTATTGACTCTGTACCTCGACGTGTTTCTGCGTGCATCGCCGCTCGCGGTGGTCCTACATCCTACTGAGTCGATGCCGTGCGCATTGTGTAACCTGCATATCGGTTTGAAATAAACATCAATTATTCGTCCGTGCCGTCTCTGTTTTTTCCCCAACTTTCATCCCTTTCGAACCACTCCTTCTTGGTGATGCATTTGCTCTGTCAGTCAGTGTATAATGTTACTCATCAAATCAAAAGGAATATTTGGTGGATTAAGAAACAATACCGCCTAACTAGCATTGCTCTTCCTATCAATGATTTTCCTCGAATGGTCACGCCTCCCAGCCACATATGGGTATGTAGTCCATCCGAAGAATTTTCGTTGTATTTAATTTTCTATGTGCCGGGCTGAGTGGCTCAGACGGTTGTTGCGCTGGCCTTCTGACCCCAACTGCGCAGGTTCGATCCTGGCTCAGTCCGGTGGTATTTGAAGGTGCTCAAATACGTCAGCCTCGTGTCAGTAGACTTACTGGCACGTAAACGAACTCCTGCGGGACTAAATTCCAGCACCTCGGCGTCTCCGAAGACCGAAAAAGTAGTTAGTGGGACGTAAAGCAAATAGCATTATTATTATTAATTTCCTACACTTCTGTGTAAAGGGAAATCGACCTTAAATACCTTATACTCTAGGAATGTATAGGGGCTGCCTGGCCGAGCCGGTAAAGGCATGCTCGGTTCGCCCGGAAGGACGTGGGTTCGAATCCCCGTCAGGAAGTCGTAAAATTTAAGAAATGAGATTTCCACATCCGGAAGTGCATATGGCCTTGAGGTTCACTCAGCCTGCACCAAAAATTAGTACCAGGTTAATTCCTGGGGGCAAAGGCGGCCGGGCGTAGAGCTAACTACTCTACCCCATCAAGTGCCGAGGTTACGGATAGTGGAAGCCTTAACTTCCACCCCTCCAAGGGCCTTCATGGCCTGTACGGAGATGACTTTGCTTTCTAGGAATGTATGTTTGCATGACGTATTTACGCACTCCTGCACAATGATGTATATCAAGTTCATTTTCCTTTACACATAAGCATAGGGACATGAACACAACGACAATTGTTCTGATGGACGCATATCCATATGTGGCTGGAAGGCGTGACCAGTCTTAAGAAATATAATGGATAGGAAGAGCGTTGTCAGATTCGCAGTATTGTTTCTTAAGTGACGATTTATTTTTGGAGGTACATAGGCCTAATTGCTGAATATTACTATCAACGGGGGCACATTAAAATCAGAATACAAGAACAAAGGAAATTGCACTTTACTTCCATTGATACTCTGAGTATCGTCACTGCGTCAAAACGTCGTATTGCGCAATGCTTTTCCTATCCATTATTCTTAAGGCTAGTCACGCCTCGCAGCCACATATGGATAAGCAGTCCATCGGAACAGTTTTTACGTTGTGTTCATTTTCCTATGCTAATATGTAAAGAAGAATGAACCTTAAATGTATTTCACTGTAGGAGTACATAAATGGATGATGCAAACATACATTCCTACAGTACTGTACAGTAAGTTTCATTTTCCTCCCTCTCAAACAGCTGTAAATGCACAACAGGGACACGTAACTGTTTTTAAGGCATGTCTAAAGCTTAACTGGTACACATGTAAACAACATTCAACTCCCAAGCGCACAGAATACTGTATGGTTCGTGCCTAGACACTACTCAATGAAGGCCATTTGTAGGTCGACGTCCGTGAAACGTTTATCAGTTTAGCTACAATCCTCCAGCATGCAACTACTGTACCCACGCTCAACTGGACATCACTCCTTACGATATTACAGTCCTCTTTATCAAAAGTGTATACAGTACTAACGATAGTAAAGATGGAATGTCGAATGAAAACGCAGTGAATTATGAAAGCAATGGAGGCATTAAAACATTTATATTGTACTGTAAGATATAAGATGCTCCTAATATTATACACAGAATCAAGCTATTTATAATTAAATACCAAAATAAAAGCATGATGAATGGAATACCTAGTCAGATCACTCATCGAGTTCAAGCGCGCTCCCGCAGGGCGGCGCTGGTGGAGCCTAACACCGGCTGTTATAACGGAGGTTACGCTGATATGCAAATACCCAAATACATCACTCAATCGTTTAGACTTATGGATAATAATACTTTAATAGTTGTAATTAATATTCTCAGTCCTCTCGTAGAAATATCTTTGGACTTTAATGAGGGAAGATACCAGGTAAAATGGAACATCAGGAAAAGCGACAGCAATGTTATCCTTTAGCCTATATACTTTTAAAAAGACTTTGTAAATAGAGCTCATAACCATTACACATACACCACGTTGCAAATAGCAATGACACTTTTCTCAAATAATGTTAATGAAGAAAATTACTCACTAAACCTAGTTTGAGGCCCAATTTGATAGTTTGCAAATCGTCGGACTTGAAGATTTCTGCGGATTTTTGTCGCTCTGAAGAAGAATCTGCACCTTAAATAGTGGTAGACCAGTTTAGGAATAATATCAAAAGCGTGCTCTATACAACAGTCAGTTCCTTACGGCACAATCGAATCAAAACGCTCATAAAAAGTATTGCCCCACATCGACCTAGACGAGCTCAGTTTTTCATTAATTTTCCTTTCAGTGTGGAAAAGAATGTCACACAAATTGTCATATTTTGGGGATTGCCTAATAACATACCCGGCCACATGATAAACTAAACACTTTTCGATCGAAGGATCGGGAACGGGGATCAACTCCGCCACAGCACTTTCCCAGTCTTCAGTATTTAAACAGTATTGGATAACGATGTTTTTGTTTTATGGAAGTTTCTACTGACTTTTTACAGTCTCATCGCGCACTTTCACATTCCGGGCCAGCATTCGCATCTGGTTTACAAAGGACTTCAGCACTAATTCCCTTTTAGTCTCACATTTTCCTCCAGGTGATAGTGTCTGCTTTACAGGTACGTAGATACATTGTAGTAAATGCAGAAGAAGAAAATCTCTCATAGATGGAGGGTCATCCGAACTGAGTGAACGCATGATTCCAAAGTGTCGCTCCAAGGAACCTGAGTGAGTTTTCCTCTGAATACTTACCCATAACCTCTTTCCCAGGGCCACTCGGTCATCTCTAATGTAATATGAAGTGTTACCATTAACGATACCATCTTCCTAGGTGTGCAAAACATGTTATCTGTAGATTTTACAGCTTGAAATATTTGAGGACAGTTCTGTGGAATGATGAGTTTTTACAGAGAGCCTTGGAAGGTAAGAATACATTGACTACATCAGAAATATTTTTCAAGTCACTTGTAAATGACTCAGTGTCCTCACTGCTTACACATCCCGCCAATCCCATCCTTTGGCGACACTGTCGCTGAAAAGTTGGAATGCTAGCCTGGCATTTGTTCTTTGAAAGGAGGAAAGATCTAAATGAACTATTGTTAGATTGGGGCAAGTTCTAAGTCTTGCATACGCAGAGAGATCTTCTTCAAACAGTTCCCTATAAAATTCGAAATATATATTTTTGATATTGTAAGATAGTTCTCCTTTATCCTGGAAAAAGTTTCTTCTGCCATTCAATATATGCACAAAATCTCAGAAAGCCCAGATATTCCGTTATACACCTGCTGGATTCAGAATATAACATTGTGCTTTATCTTTCATCCCACTAATTCCTGAAGATTTCCAGTCTTTCTTATTTGACTTACTACCATCACACGGGAAACTTACCACTCTCGCACGAGCCTTTTCTAGCTGAAGTATAACCCGAATTAGAATTTTAGCAAGAATATCTCCTGGAGTAGCATTTCTGCTAACATAAATGGCGATAGTCTGCATCCAGTTCTGCAAAAGATGTACAGACATAAAAACTAGTGCATGATTTGCCATCTGATTTCTTTGACAATCTCGCGTTAGTTCATCTAGACCGAATGAGTCATTTACTTTCAGCGAAGAACCATTAAATTGAATGTAGTTTAACCTCGTCGAATATACGAGGGCGAATCAAAAAGGAAGTTACACTAGCTCGCCGCGAAAGCACGCTGTGTGTCGTGACCGTGACCAATGCGGAGCAAGCTACAGTAACTGCTGACACGTCCGAAAGGAAGGTCGGTGTGGTATCCTGTCGTGTTGTGTATGCTCAGCGGGCTAGGCTCAACGGCGCGTCAACTGGATGGTCACTCCAAATTGGAGGTGCGTGCAACGATCAGATTTCTATAGGCTAAACGGCTCAAGTACACGCACATTCATCGTGAAATCACTGCTGAATATGGTGAGCGTGCAAATTCTCGCCCAGGTATTGTAAAGTGGTGCAAACAATTTGACGCCGAACGCACGGATCTCACGGACGAATATCGCGAAGTGAGGCCCGCAACGTCCAGTACCGTTGCAAATGTTGACCGTGTGGATGGCATCATAAAAAAGAATAGGCGCATAACTCTGCAGGAAATTGCCAGCATGCTGAACATTTCGTACGTCAGTGTGTTCTCCATTGTTCACCAGCGCCTTGGATTTCGTAAACTGTGACAAACATGGGTCCCACGTCTGCTCACCGATGTTCACAAGGGATAATGTTTCCAATCGTCACTGGCATATTTGCAACGGTATTCTGTGGAGGGCAACGAGTTTCTGCGGCAAATCATCACAGGGGACGAAACGTGCGTCCACCACTTCACCCCCGAAACGAAGAGAACATCGATAGAATGGGTGCACACCACATCATCACCACGAAAGATGGCCGAGGTCCAACCTTAAGCAGGAAAGGTAACGGCGGCAGTACTCTTTGACAGGGAGGGTGTGGTGCACGTGGAATTTATGTTGAAAGGCACGAAAATCAACTCGGCTTCGTATTGTCAAGGTCGCGTAAGGCTATTAAAAAAAAGCGGCGGTGAACATTGAGCGCCGATATGAATTTGTTGCACGATAACGCAACTCCTCACACGGTCCGCCAAAAGCCCCACATAGCACTTACACAATGTGGATTTACACCATTAGGATATTAAGACCTTTGCAGAGTTTCCTCAAATGGCTTTGTGAGGGAAGAGGTAACAAATTATGCCGCAGACAGTGCCTATATCCTTTAGGTGATTTTGATCTAAGTAATAAACTCTCTAAAAGGAAGTCATTACTGTACCTCGTACCATTGGGAGATTTTACTTGGCATTTCTTTTACATAGTATGTATAATAATTTTCTGCTCTTTACTAAGAAACTTACAATCTGTAAATATACATTCCGCGTTCACCAAAGGCTATGCAGTTATGGGGAAACCACAAAAAACAATGGCAGTACCAAAATGAGGCGTACTAGGCAAGATGAGAAGTAAGGTAGTTTGCCATTGCTTTCCTCACAGGGCCAGACAGTGCAACTGTAGCACAACTAACCCTATGAGCAACACCTTTCATGACACTCAGACACACTAGTTGTACTCTGAATGTCATTAATCAGCACCACCCATACCCCAGCAGCTTTCATATTGCCACAGCCATGAATGAAACTGGGACTTCAGTGGAAGCTACGCTTTGCTCTGGCCTGTGCCAAGAGATGGATGAAGAATTACTGTATCCATCAAGAAATGGCAGCAGGCAGTTGAGCATGCATAGCGCATAATCTATATCTATCTATATATATAAAGTAGCTTGTCCAGACTGACTGACTGACTGACTGATTCATCATCGCCGAGCCAAAACTACCGGACATAACGAAATGAAATTTTGGGGATATATTCATATTAAGATGTAGGTGCTCGCTAAGAGAGGATTTTTGGATATTCCGTAGCTAAGGGGGTGAAAAGGGGGGTGAAATTTTAAAACGAGTGTGTCTATATCTCAAAACTTTAAAAGTTTACAGATGTGAAAATTGGTATTTAGAATCTTCTTTAAAAATAAGGAAACACGTATTTTTTGTTTTCAGACAATCCCAATAGGAGGGGTGAAAAAGGGTGAAAAAGGGGTTGAATGCCTTTAATCAGGATACGCTACTTATATCTCAGAAACTGAAGATATTACAGACCTCAAAATTGGTACTTTTGATCGCTGTGAAAAATAAAGAAACACGTATGTTTTTGTTTTTGGAAAATCCAATTAATGCGAGGGTGAAAAGGGGGGTGAATTTTTAAAATGAATGCATCTATATCTCAAAGGTTTTAAAGTTTAGAGATGTAAAAATTAGTATTTAGAATCTTCATTAAAAATAAAGGAACACGTATTTTTTTGTTTTCGGAAAATCCCAATAGGAGGGGTGATAAGGGGTGAAAAATGGGTTGAATGCCTTTAAAGAGAATACTTATATCTTAGAAACTGAATATATTACAGACCTGAAAATTGGTATTTGGGATCTACTTTAAAAATAAAGAAACAGGTATTTTTTCGTTTTGGGAAAATCCAAATATTGGGGGGTGAAAAGGGGGATCAAATTTTAAAATGAGTGTATCTATATCTCAAAACTTTTAAAGTTTATAGATGTAAAATTTGGTATTTAGAAATCTCCTTTAAAAATAAAGAAACACGTACTTTTTTGTTTTCTGAAAATCCTAATAGGAAGGGTGAAAAAGGGTGAAAAATAGGTTGAATGCCTTTAATGAGGCTACTAATATTTCAGAACCTGAAGATATTACAGACCTGAAAATTCGTATTTGGGATCTACTTTAAAAATAAAGAAACAGGTATTTGTTCGTTTTTTGAAAATCCAAATAATGGGGGGTGAAAAGGGGGGTGAATTTTTAAAATGAGTGTGTCCACATCTTAAAAGTTTAAACGTTTACAGATGTAAAAATTGGTGTTTAGAATCTCCCTTAAAAATAAAGGAACGCGTATTTCTTTGTTTTCTCTAAATCCCATTCGGAGGGGTGTAAAAGGGTGAATAATGGGTTGAATGCCTTTAATGAGGATACATATATCCCAGAAACTGAAGATATTACAGAACTGAAAATTTGTAAATGGGATCTCCTTTAAAAATATAGAAACACGTATATTTTTGCTTTTGGAAAATTCAATTAATGGCGGTTAAACAGGAGTGGCAATTTGGGGTGAATTTTTTGAAAGACTATATCTACAGAATATCTTAGAAGCGTAAAATGTTACAGACGTAAATAGTGGGTATTTGGAATCTCCTGTAAGTGTAAAGAAACATAGGTGGTTTGTCTTTGGAAACTCCACTTAAGGGGAACTAAAATGGGGTGAAATTTTAAAATGAGAATTTCTACAGTATATCTCAAAAAACTTAACATGTTACAGAAGTGAAAAATGGTCATTTTTTATCCTATTAAAAATAAAGAAAAGTGTATTTTTACTTTCGGAAATACAACTTCGGTAGTGGGGGGGGGGGTAAAAGTAACTGAAAATGGTGTTGAATTCTTTTAATTAGGCTACTGATATCTCAAAAATGAAAATGTTACACACGTGTAATTTTATTTTTGGAATCTGCTTTAAAAGTAGACAAACACGTATTCTCGGAAAATCCAATGAAGGGGATTTGGAGTGTTAAAGGATAGAAACAATTAATTGACTTAATTGTATGAGAATACATACATCTAATAAAAACTAAACTTGTTACAGACGTGAAAATTGGTATTTTGATCTCCTTTAAAAACAAAGAAAAGCGCGTTTTGGGGGGAAAATACCTTGGGGGGGGGGGAAGTGAAAAGGAGTTGAATTCCTTTCATGATGACACATAAATCAAAAAGTGAAGAGGTTAGAGTGGTGATAATTGGTATTTAGAAGATCCTTTACTATTAAAGGAACAAGTATTTTTTGGTTTTATATCACTTTGTGAGGGGGTGGGGGGGAGTGTGGAAGGAAGTTAAAAAAGTGAATTATTTTTAAGGGGATACTTATATCTCAAAACTGAAGGTAATAAACGTGAACATTGGTATTTGGAATCTCCTTTAAACATAAAGAAACTCGCCTTCTTTTAATTTTTTGGAGGGTGGGGGTAAATAAACTTAACGGTGGTGGGGTGTAAAAGGAGGTGAGACCAATTGATTTTACTGTTCTTAATGTACTTATAAGGAGCCTCCGTTGCTCAGTCGGCAGCGCGCCGGCCTCTCACAGCTGGGTTCCGTGTTTCAAATCCCGGTCACTCCATGTGACATTCGTGCTGGACAAAATGGAGGCGGGACAGATTTTTCTCCCGATACTCCGGCTTTCCCTGTCATCATTCATTCCAGCAACACTGTCCAATATTTCATTTCAATTGTCACTCATCGATCATTACCCCAGAGGGGAGCTTCGGCAGCCGACACAATTCCTATTGTCGCCGCTGGATGGGGCTTTATTCATTCCATCCCTGATCCTGTCGAATGATAGGAAACAGGCTGTAGACTTGCGATGTACTTATTCTGATCATAAACCGATCATTTTTAATCTTTCCTGGGTTCTTTTTCAACAGCCATATTTTCCTTCGGAGAACGCTCTTAGAATAGAGTAGATTCTCCTGGCATATAAATAAAAATTTAAACACATTTGAAATAAACGATAGGAATGAGATTGGCCGTCAAATTGTTCACCTCTATAATAAGGTCAATGATACACGGAGGTATGTCATTCGTATCGCCAGAAATTCCGCACACTTGCCTACGCGCAACAATGGTGCTGGTCACATTGTTAGCAATGACAATGGCAGCAGATGTATTTTACCGCCAAGTAGCGGTCTTGCATATTGCTGTGGGGTCCAGAACATATATAATAATAATAATAATAATAATAATAATAATAATAATAATAATAATAATAATAATAATAATAATAATGTTCTGGACCGTCGTCAAATGTGCGGACCGCGCTGGAAACGGGTCCTGGACGGGCAGGCCCTAATGACTAAGAATGCAGTCTGGTCGCGGGTTCAGTACCGCCAAGACACCCAAGACGACACCACGCCTGATCTGAAGGATTTGTTCCATATTGAAAATGCTTTTAGGAAAAGATGGCAAAGATTTAGGGACCCAAGTGACCGGGTGGTATACCTGGAACTAGCCCGGGAAGTACGAAATCGATTGCCGGAAGGAATGATTGAAAAGTGGGAGGAAACTTCCAGTAATCTATTAGAAAACGAGTCAGATCGAGAATTTTGGCTGATTCTCTCAGAAAAAGAGTCAGATCGCGAATTTCGGCGGATTATATATAAAACAATAAGCATTAAAATATAAATTTCAGTATAATACCGTAGCGAAGCACGGGTATCATGCTAGTATATAAAATAGCTTGTCCTGACTGACTGACTGACTGACTGACTGACTGACTGACTGACTGACTGACTGACGGATTCATCATCGCCGAGCCAAAACTACTGGACATAATGAAATGAAATTTTGGGGATACATTCATATTAAGATGTAGGTGCTCGCTAAGAGAGGATTTTTGGATATTCCGTCGCTAAGGGGGTGAAAAGGGGAGTGAAATTTTAAAATGAGTGCACCTATATCTCAAAACTTTAAAAGTTTACAAATGTAAAAATTGGTACTTAGAATCTTCTTTGAAAATAAGGAAACACGTATTTTTTTGTTTTCAGAAAATCCCAATAGGACGGGTGAAAAAGGGTGAAAAAAGGGTCGAATGCCTTTAATAAAGATACCGGTACTTATATCTCAGAAACTGAAGATATTACAGACCTGAAAATTGGTACTTTTGATCTCTTTTAAAAATAAAGAAACACGTATTTTTTGTTTTCGGAAAATCCCAAAAGAAGGGGTGGAAAGGGGTGAAAAACTGTTGAACGCTTTTAGTGAGGATACTTATATCTCAGAAACTGAAGATATTACAGACCTGAAAATTGGTGCTTTGGATATCCTTTTAAAATAAAGAAACACGTATTTTTTGTTTTTGGAAAATCCAATTAATCGGGGGGTGAAGAGGGGGTGAATTTTTAAAATGAGTGTACCTATATCTCCAAACTTTTAAAGTTTACAGATGTAAAATTTGGTATTTAGAATCATCATTAAAAATAAAGAAACAGGTATTTTTTCATAAAATCCCAATAGGACGGGTGAAAAAGTGTGAAAAATGGGGTTGAATGCCTTTAATCATGATACCGGTAATTATATCTCAGAAACTGTAGAAATTACAGACCTGAAAGTTGGTACTTTTGATCTCTTTCAAAAAAAAAGAAACACGAATTTGTTTGTTTTTGGAAAATCCAATTAGTGGGAGGGGGACAAGGGGGGTGAATTTTTAAAAAGAGTGTATCTATATCAAAAAACTTTGAAAGTTTACAGATGTAAAATTTGGTATTTAGAATCTTCATTAAAAATAAAGAAACAGCTATTTTTTTGTTTTCGGAAAATCCCAATAGGAGGGTGTGGAAAGGGGTGAAAAAGTGTTGAACGCATTTAACGAGGATACTTATATCTCAGAAACTGAAGATTTTACAGACCTGAAAATTGGTGCTTTGGATCTCCTTTTAAAATAAATAAACAAGTATTTTTTTTGTTTTTGGAAATTCCAATTAATGGCGGTTAAACAGGAGTGACATATTGGGGTGAATTTTTTGAAAGACTATATCTACAGAATATCAGAGAAACGTAGAATGTTACAGACGTAAAAAGTGGTATTTGGAATCTCCTGTAAACATAGGTGATTTGTTTTTGGAAACTCCTCTTAAGGAGAACTAAAAAGTGGGTGAAATATTAAAATGAGAATTTATACAGTATATCTAAAAAAACTGAACATGTTACAGAAGTGAAAAATGGTATTTTTTTATCTCTATTAAAAATAAAGAAACGTGTATTTTTAGTTTTCGGAAATACCACTTGGTTGGAAAGGGGGGGGTAATTGTGACTGAAAATGGTGTTGAATTATTTTAATTAGGCTACAGTTACCTCAAAAATGAAGAAGTTACAGACGTGAAATTTGATACTTGGAATCTGCTTTAAAAGTAAAGAAACACGTATTCTTGGAAAATCCAGTGAAGGAAGGGGTGGGGGGAGGTGAAAGAATTGAAAAATTCATTGACTTAATTGTATGAGAATACTTACATCTATTAAAAATTAAAGTTGTTAGGGCCTACAGACGGGAAAATTGGTATTTGGATCACCTTTACAAACAAAGAAAAACGTCTTTTTGGGGGCAAATCATCTTGGGGGGCGGGAGTGAAAAGGAGTTGAATTCCTTTTATGAGGACACATAAATCAAAAACTGAAGAAGTTACAGAGTTACAGTCGTGATGATTGGTATTTAGGAGATCCTTTACTATTAAAGGAACAAGTATTTTTTGCCGGAAAATTCACCTGCGGGGGGGGGGAGGAGTGTGAAAGTGAAAAAAAAGTTCATTATTTTAATCTCAAAACTGAAGGTAATAGACGTAAACCATGGTGTTTGGAATCTCTTTTAAACATAAAGAAACACGCCTCCTTTAATTTTTTTGGGGGGGGGAGGTAAATAAACTTTACGGCTGTGGGGGTGTAAAAGGAGGTGTGACCAATTGATTTTACTGTTCATAATGTATTTATAAGGAGCCTCCGTTGCTCAGGCGGCAGCGCGCCGGCCTCTCACAGCTGGGTTCCGTGGTTCAAATCCCGGTCTCTCCATGTGACATTCGTGGTAGACAAAACGGAGGCGGGACAGGTTTTTCTCGGGATACTCCGGTTTTCCCTGTCATCATTCATTCCAGCAACACTGCCCAATATCATTTCATTTCTTTTGTCATCCACTAATCATTGCCGCAGAGGAGTGCGACAGGGGCTTTATTCATTTCATTCCTGATCCTGTCGAATGACTGGAAACAGGCTGTAGATTTTCGATGTACTTATTCTGATCATAAACCGATCATTTTTAATCTTTCCTGGGTTCGTTTTCAAGAGCCATCTTTTCCTTCGGAGAACGTTCTTAGATTACAGTAGATTCTCCTGGCATATAAATAAAAATTTAAACACATTTGAAATAAATGATAGGAATGAGATTGGCCGTCCAATTTTTCGCCTCCATAATAAGATCAATAATGCACGGAAGTATGTCATTCGTATGGCCAGAAATCCCGCACACTTGCCTATGCGCGACAATGGTGCTGGTCACATTCTCAACAATGACAATGGCAGCAGATGTAATTTACCGGCAAGTAGCGGTCTTGCATCTTGCTGTGGGGTCCTGAAATCTATAATAATAATAATAATAATAATAATAATAATAATAATAATAATAATAATAATAATAATAATAATAATAATAATAATAATAATAATAATGTTCTGGACCGTCGTCAAATGTGCGGACCGCGCTGGAAACGGGTCCTGGACGGGTAATGACTACGATTGCAATCCGGCCGCGGGTTCAGTATCGCCAAGGCACCCAAGACGACACCACGCTGGATCTCCTGAAGGATGTGATCCATATTAAAAATGCTTATAAGAAAAGATGGCAAAGATTTAGGGACCCAACTGACCGGGTGGAATACCTCTACTTAGCTCGGGATGTACGAAATCGATTGCTGGAATGAAAGATTGAAAAATGGGAGGAAACTTGCCATAATCTATTAGAAAACGAGTCAGATCACGAATTTTGGCGGATTCTCTCAGAAAACGAGTCAGATCGCGAATTTTGGCGGATTATATATAAAACAATAAGCATTCAATTCTAAATTTCAGTATAATACCGTAGCGAAGCACGGGTATCTTGCTAGTTGAATCATATTTATCTACGGGCCTGTACTGAATACACTACTGTTTTTTCAACAGTATTTAAAAATATACAAACAACCTCTATTCTACGACATCACTTTAATTATTAGCCTTATTACAGTAACTCCTTTACAAGACAGGATACTGTACATAAAGTAATGAAACAAGAATCATGCGTTCGGAAATAATCCTTTAGTCTCTTCTGTTTGTTACTGTTAACCTTCCCTTCCTTTACGATGAAACTTCTCGTGAATACCACGCAGCTGGGATTCGTAAATGGAGCTTGTCATCTGCGACTTCGTGGGTTGCTTTCGTACGCGAGCATTAATTAATTCACACCGGAGAAACAGCGAGAATTTTCCGATTTTTCCGATCACTAGAAGTTTTAGTTTTTCAGTTCCCATCATGTTAGCTCCCTGCACCTCTTGTTAACTCTTCCTCACAAACCATAAATGCCGCATTGTACAGTTAACGTTTTACAAAATTCGAGTTACAGAGTATGTTTTGCTTCAAGGGAGGAAATGTTTGCTTAGAGAAATCGAGAAATTCGAGTAATCGAATTTCGAGTAATCGAATTTCGAGTAATAGAGAAATAAATAAACGTGAAGAGTAGGACAAACGGCCGGGAAATTTAATTTACTTCGAGATACTGAAAATTCGAATAATGGAGTTCGAGATATCGAGGTTCGACTGTATATGAAGACGATATGTAAAGTGTGTTGCGTTCCTGGATGAGATCAGTAGAAAGGGGGCAATGGTGATGATGCATGGTCGAAATACTTCAACTTGCATATTGCCGCAGTACCGCGTATCTGAACATGCTCTTCCTAGCCATTATGTTCCTTAAGACAATCACGCCACCCAGCCACCCAGCCACAAATCTTCGCTGCAATGCCGCAACCGCGAATGTGACAATGCTCTTCCTATCCATTAATTCCCTTACGACTTGTCAGGCCTCCCAGCCACATATTGATATGCAGTTCATCAGAACAATTTTCGTTGAGTTCATACAGGAAAATAAACCATACGGTATCGTACTGTAGGAATATATGTTTGCACGACATATTTACCCACTCCTAGAGTATGACGTATTTGAGGTTAATTTTTCCTTACATTTGCGCATAGGAAAATGAACATAAATGATCGCAAATTGTATTCCCTATAACTTTTGCTATGTAGTAGTTTTCAATCGGACAAACACCACAGGTGTTTAAAAGTTAAATTTTAGGCGGATTCCTCTAAACTACCATTTCATCCAGCGCGAATAAATTTATAGCATAGACTGTAGTGCCTTACTGCCTGTCTTTACATACCTATTTCATTAAATTCTGTTCTCCCATTTTCTCGTTGTTGGGCGTTGATATGGACTTCGCAACAAAAATCGAAATTCATGGTTACCTCTGTTATCATGATTGGTATTGAAAATATGTATAAGACATAAATGATCGAAAAATTTAATTCTATATCACTTTAGTCATGTTGCATTTATCGTTAGAACTACTAATGACGTAGATATATGAGAATTAAATTTTAGATCTTCCACTAAACTTCCATTTCACTGAGCGTGAAAAACAATTTATAGCTTAGATTGTTGTACTTCATTTCCCTACTTTATGTACCGATTTTCATTAAATTCTCTTCAGCTGTTTTCTCGTTATGCACGAAACACAGACAGACGGACAGACAGATGACGGAAAAGTAAAAGGTGCATTTCCTTGCTGCTGTGGACACAGCCGATACAAAAATACCATTCGTCCTTTAATTCTGAGCAAAGTACGGACAAAACTCTTAATATATATGGAGTCAAAACCGGTTATAACGACTCCGATCGGACCCACTTTGAACGGTCGTTATAGGCGATAGTCACACAAACCGGTTTTTATTTATTGTCGCTAAAAGATTCTAAGTTCTAGGCTGCACACTTACATTGTTAACTAACGGAATAAATTTAAAACGTCAAAAACGTAAGTGAAATGAGTGCTCTATTTACAATACATTATTTGTGGTGTGGGACTGAGTGGAAATTTTCTTCTAATGTTTACATAGAACGTACATCAGAAATAAGTCAGCAAAATATAAAATAGGTGAGGTGAGACGAAGCAACAATTGAAATTGATTAATGATGTCGCACATGGTCTTGGCTAATAAATGATATCTTCTCTCCCTCCTTTCAAATATTGTAGAACTGACGTTTGTTTCCCCATTTTATAAACACCATATTATTTCTTCACAACGATGCTTGCCTTGACTATTTATTTGAAATCTATAATCTATTGAAACCGAGAGTTTGAAAGTAAGCTTTACATTGTTGTCATCAATCCCCAAACTCTTAACAAATAAAAATCAAAATTGAACGTTGTAGTCGATAAATTTATCCGAAAATGTGATAAAAATACGCCGTTTTATACGATTTGTCGTTAAAAGCGATGTCGCAATAAACGCTTTCAACTGTGTGTTATAGATTGCAATACCTTCTGAAAATGCTCGTGTGTTGTGCCCTTCACAGAGTTGTGTTTTTATAACAACAGCACTACTAATATGAGATTAACCTATTGATCGTACTTTGTACTATTATCCCCTTACTTGGGATTTACTTACCAAAAATGAACAAAGTACATAAAATGAAATGAAGTAGATGAATGCAATATCAGAGCCACACACATCTCCTTCCTCGTCTGACTTAGGATCACAAGCAACGTTAGAAATACAAGCTAGCATAATTTCTTGCCAAGCTTCACCTGGGGAAACAGAAAAGGTTTTGATTACAATGCGATTAAGAAAATATTGCTTTATTATTATATATATTCACTATAACAAATTACATTCTTCTGATTGAACCACATCTCTGAATTTTAATGCTATTGGAATCTCTTCAGTTCCTCAAGCTAATTTTTTTTTTAAGAAGACGTGCATTGTGAGCTAGTCTTACCTGTTGCTGATCGAAACAGCACTAGCACAGCCTGAGGAAATGTTTGAAAATTATTATTCCGGTGAATTGCCGAATCTTCATCAAGGGCGATTTTGCCGAACAGCTGAAACAGAGATATAACAAGCTTAGACAAAAGAAAAAGCAAATTTTATTTTACAATATGCACTTACGTAGAACTTTTTGAATTAGGCATCTAGACTCGAACATATCATAGCTGGAGGAATTCAAGCTCAGATTTTGTGTTCCTCTTCGCAAAAGTGCCTCTTCCTCTCAAGGCAGAAAATTACACGAGGCTCTACTTTGAAAATCATATGTGAATTTAAATATCACAGTCCTGGTTCATAAGAAGGAAACATTACTTTTCGATATGCCATGTCAATAGGAATAGGCTTCAAGTCTGGTAGCATCCCTTAGAATTTCAAAAGAGCAGAAAATCGTCTAGAGTCTGATTCAAAAAGAAATTGAAATCATTGTAAAGGAATTATGTCCAGTAATGCCATGAGTCTGTCATTCTTTATCATCTAATTATCCTTCTTCTTCTCAAATTTCTGTTGTTAAGGGGCTTGGGATATTGTGTTCGAGAGTCCTGTGTACTTAGAATTTATGAAAGTGTCGATTCTGTACTCGTGCAGACAATGTCCCACATAATAGATGAAAGTGCAGATATTTCTCAGTTCACCGTATTGAAACAAAGAAACCAAGCTAGTTGGCTACGTGGTTTCCATCATATATTCGTGAGCTTGTATTCGTGAGATAGTGTGTTCGAACCCCACTGTAGGTAGCCCTGTCGTTTCCCATTTGCACACACCAGGCAAGTGCTGGAGCTGTACCCTCTTTAGGGACACGTTCGCTTCCTTCCCAGTCCTAACCCTGTGCTATCCCATCGTCGCCATAAGACTTGTCTGTGTCTGTGCGACGTAAAACAAATTGTTAAAAGAAGAAGCCAAAAAGTCACTTCCAGGCTTCGGATAGTTATACATTGAAAATAAAAAAATAATGGGTGCAAATATGCACTAAAAGTGTCAAAATATGTATTAAATGTTGAAATATGCATTGAAAAACATAAATCTGATATCAATTAGAAATGCATTTATATTGTAAAAATAATTATTACACCTCAAACATCGCCAAAATAAAAAAAAACCGTTATATACCGTACCATGAAAAATGGCACAGTTTCCCGATGAAATTCATGGCTCTTGATTACATTTAATCGCAGCATGATGAAACAGGTACTCAAGCACAAACTTGCGCCTATCTACACTTAAAATGGTTTTGTACTCATAAAGCACTCTCTCTACATCACTTGCCACAAGTGGAGCATACTCCAAATAACGAAATCAGAGACTTCCAGTATCGATGCACCGTTCATTTTTTCCTTGCCTTGGAGAACACCAGAAATGTTTTTAAGTTTGCGAAGACTGGAGGTTTTAAACACTACACTCTGCATCTTTCCGAGAAAATCTGACTTGTCAGGTCCATTAGGGATCGTTGAACTTCAACAATTCCAGTACTAATGTGATGGAACCGTACTTTCTACTTGCAATTTCTTGACGGCTAAAGGTATACGCATCATTTTGGAATGAATGAACAACTACAAGGTACCCACTAACACAATAATTGCTGAAAAATTCTTTTACTTATTTAACAGAAGCAGCTTCTTCAGAATCGAGGCCTTCAGCTACATCATTTACTACTTCAAAATAAGTGGATCAAAAAGAGACAGCTTCTATGAATTGGTGAAGGTGGGAGCGGCACATTACCAACTGTATCCACATACACATTACTCAGACGTGGAGCCTGCATTTTCACTATTTATATCGAAAGGATTACTTCTGGAAAGGAAGCCCGTACTGCTTCAACGACTCCATGAAGTCCATATCCTTCACCCGTGACGTGTATCATTTTGGAATACAATATCCCAACACTTCTCATGGCTTTGCACATGTAAGGTGCAACATCAACGCAGGCCACGTGATCATGGTCGTAAGGTGCGTGTGATGGCTACACACAACCAGGGGCGTCATTGAAAAATACAGCAACTGATGATTAATTCACCTTAATGTTATGTAACACGTCCATAGTTAGTAGATATGATTTCTCTCTCTCTTCTTCCTCTCCTACAATTCCAAACACGAAGTTATTTACATATATTTCATCCACGCCCGTTGTATCGTCTAGCGAGACCCAAATATATTTTCCATCAGCCTTTTTCCTTAATTTATCTAACGCTACTTCATAAAGCTCAGGAACGTAATTCTTCCTAATTGTTGATTCATCTGAGATTGGTTGTTTGGTATTCTCGTCCAGAAATTGAACAAGTTCTCATTGTTTAGCTTAGCCAAGGGTATATTTGCCAAGACAAACTCTTTACACAAGTCTTCGCTGAATTTGCTTCGTGCTGGTCCAAGTTTGACTAAAGCAGCGGTTAGAAAATGTTGGCGGCTTTTGTCTAAAGTTAACCATTTATAATTTATTGTGTTTCATCGTTTGAGGATGTTAGGAAGAAACCAAATTCCTCAGAAAAAGTGTCCAGCTTCTTTTTCCGCCGAATTGAATGGCATACTTGTAACTATGAATGTTTTAGGTAGTTTAAATTTGTTTTTAAAGTATTTGGTTTAAATTTATAAATTATAAAGTATGTAAAACGTACAAGTCTTAAAAAACGTCCATTCCCAGGCGGAACATGTTAATAATATAATATCATTGGCTTTATGTCGCACTAACTACTGTTTTTTCGGTTTTCGGAGACGCCGAGGTGCCGGAATGTTCTCCCACAGGAGTTCTTTTACGTACTAGTAAATCTATCTACACGGGGCTGACGTGTTTCAGCACCTTCAAATACAATTGTACTGAGTCAGGATCGAACCTGACAAGTCGGGGTAAGAAGGCCCGCGCCGTAACCGTCTGAGTCACTCAGCCTGGCGCGGAACAAGTTGAACAGGAAACCAAGGTACCCAATCGTTCCATGCTTCAAGAATTCCAGGGGTGTCTGTACGTTTTCATCCCACATGTGGTCTTTAAAGTGCCGGAAAAAATATATGGAGTTTGTTTATTTACATCCTTAAATGCTATCGACCTCAAATTCTAGGCAAGGTCAGGGACCGTTACCTGGTTCTTAGGGCTGGTTCGAGGTCCAATCGGCATACGTGACAAAAGAGAGACAAAATGTCGCTGAACTTGATGCATTTAAGTTGCCGTTACTTCTGCGCTATAATGTTTACAAAACGAAATACTTCCGTCAGTCGAAAAATCTTCAAACTCACGTGGAAGTCCTTTCAATACATCAATAATACACGCATGTTCTTAAAAAACAAAAAAACCTTGAAAGACTAGATATAGGAAGTTCATAGTGACAGGACATGTTCATTAGTAAGTTCTGCAGAAACAATTAGCATTTCAGTCCCCTAGGTTCAGCATGTGTCCTGTTGCCTAGTAGGCACTGAGTCCTCCATGGGCACTGATAACTTGTTCCGTGCGTGATGACATCGACGCTTATAAAGCGTGAATGGCGTCCTGGGGTATAGCCATCCACGCTGCATTCACCTGGTTCCACAGATAATCTTTGGTGGTTGGGCATTGGGTCACAGCGCCCCACCCGTACTTTCACCATATCCCACACATTTTCAATTGGCGACAAGTCCGGTGATCGGGCGGGCCAGGACAAACGTCTGACATCCTGTGACAACAAGAAGGCACGTGTTCGTGCAGCAACATGTGGTCGAGCATTGTCCTGCTGAAATATGGCGTCTGGGGGTGTCGTGCAGAAAAGGTATGGCTACGGGTCGCAGGATGTCATTCACGTAGGTCAAACTGGTCACAGTGCCCTGGACACGCACCAACTGTGATTTGTGGTTGTACCCAATAGCACCCCACACCAAAGGCCTTGAGTTGGCGCTGTATGTCTTGTGCGAATGCAATCTTCCCCTGTCTGCGGTGAACCAAAATGCGGCCATCCTTTTCAAACAGGCAGAACCTGTATTCTTCTAAAAACACTATCTGCTGCCATTCCTGTCCCCAATGACGTTGTTCCATACAACATTGCAATCTAGCATGTTTATACACATTAGGCAAAGGTAGACGGAGAAGTGGACGACGCGCCAGTAACCCAGACCGTAATAAACGGCGACGGACTGTCACTGCTGATAATGTACGATGTGTTACACAGTTCCACTGTTGCGCCAGTGCCGTGGAGGACGCAGATCTGTCCTGCAATGCCATTCTGATGAGGTGTCGATCTTCTAGGGGGGTGGTCTGGATTGTGCGGCCAGGCCCATTTCGTCCTGTTGTACGGCCTCCTGTGAACCATTCTGTACACACCCGCCGCACTCACGACATATATCGTCACACATGAGCAGCAATTTCCCGGATGGATGCCTCGCGTTTTCTCAAACCAAGAAAGCGTTCTCTTCCAAACTCACTCATTTGATGGTACGGTTCTCGCATACGTGTGCGAGGCATCCTGCACGTCTGCTCAAGTCGCACTGATCCATCACCTTCGGTTTATAGCGACAACGAGAGCCGCAGGCACATTTTACCAGTCGGTGGTGATGCGAATAAATATCAGTCTGGACCTTGAACCTGGGCGGCCGACATGGTTCAAATGCTAATCATTTCTTCAAAACACTAATGCACATGCTCTGTGAGTATGAACTTCCTATCTCTAGTCTTTAAAGGTGTTCTGGTTTTTACGAACATGAGTGTAGTTTTCTTCTCCTCAGGCATTATAAATCAAGTAGCAACAACACAGTACTTTCATCTATATATATAATTACATGTCCAGCTGACTGACAGACTGACTGACTGACTGACTGACTGACTGACTGACTGATTGATTCATCATCGCCAAGCCAAAACTACTGGACATAAAGAAATGAAATTTTGGGGGTACCTTTATATCAGGGTATAATGCTAACGAAGGGAGGATTTTTGGATATTCCGTCGCTAAGGGGGTGAAAAGGGGATGCATTTTTAAAATGCCGTACTTTCTACTTACAAATGTCCCGCATGCACAAATGATGAATGGGATGTCTACCAACTAATTTTCACAGTCGCACTACTGCCAGCGGGTAGGTTACGTCAGAATATGAAGTGATAAGAACCAGCCTGTCGCTCGCAGCATGTTACTCAGCGTTACAGGTCTAATGCACCCCTTGCAATAGTAAACATCGTTTTCCACCGCATATTTCTAGGCTGGTGTATGGTACAGCCGCACTATATTTGCTGTAAGCATATCGGCAATGGATAGTGTGTTCAGCAGCGACAAATACGCAGACATTATTTTAATCTGGACAACCTGGTCGGAATGCAGCCGAAGCTCCAAACAAACGTAGGCCAATGACACCTACACACGTATTTCACCGAACAGTATTAGTTTTTGTTTCATACAATCAACTCTATTATCGAGTAGAATATATACACGTGTATAAATTAATAAGTTATTAAATTTCCTTTTCTGCATCTTTGGCTTGTTTACAAACAGTAGCGGTGATTAGGGGTGGGGCGAGGAGGGACAGTGGCACCCTCCCCCAAATTTTTGGAGTAAACATTGTATTTTTTCCACTTTAGCCAGCTGGAACTAGGAATTATTTAAAAAAGCTATTTGTACAGGCCTTGTTGCCTTATCTGCTAATCATTTCCTTTATTTTCTTTAATTATTAACATAATTACTGGTGGAAATACGCACAAAATGCCGTTCGTCTCGGCTAACCAATTTGTATAGCACTGCGGCTAGTAGTGGAGACTTCGAGGAAAGTTTTATTTGAATGTATGTATATATGTTGTTAAGACTATCTGAAGCAATAAAATATAGTTGTGTTCCTGTATACCTGTTCTTGTATACAACACAACTAAAATTGGCGACGAGGTAAACTAACGCTCAGACCTCGCCAATGACATTTAAATTGGCGACGAGCAAAACTAACACGCCGATTTCGCAAATTACATTAAAATTGGCGACAAGTTACACACAGTACTACGTACCTCACTTACCACACAAATTCGGCGAAGAAGTAAGCAACGTCATCAGTACTATAACCAGCACATCAGGACCAACAGCACTCTGCCAACAGTTCGCATTTTTCCAGCACAATTCTACCTCGCTACGACTCCGTCGAACTACGGACAGTCCGCTTCCTTTTCACGGCTCGCCCTCTTCCAACACCTGTTCTGCGCACGCCAAGCTCTCTCTCTCACTCCCAGCTGCTCGCGTGAAGGTTAGGTTGTCAGCCAGTCTCAGTACACGCTGCTTCATAAGTTATTCTCTCTCTCGCACTGCACACCATGGCTACGACGGAGCAATTCGCTGCTATATTACAAGCTTTAGAACAACAGCAACAGCAATTCATGCAACAACTACAAACAGCATTGCTTACAGCTATACAAGCTCTTTCTGCTTCTGCACAGCCCACAGCAGTCCCAACATTTTCTGCTTTTGACCCGGCTCACGAAGAATGGTCAGCCTATTACGCCCGCCTTCAGCAACACTTCATATGCCATTCAATCACGGACGAAAAGCGACAACGTGCTCTATTTCTCAGTTCAGTTGGAAATTCGACGTGTGAATTACTGCAAAAATTAAGCTCTGAGGAGCAAATTTCCGAAGTGCCTTCCGCGCAGCTATTAGCTCGTATCAATGAGCATTATACTAGAGACCCGCACATCGTAGCCGCTCGCTACAAGTTTTTTCAAAGCAGGAAGGAACCGCACCAGACTCATGCCGAGTGGATCGCGGAACTACGTGGTCTCGCCAAGCCCTGCCAGTTTATCTGTTCCAAGGACGGTTGTGGTACGCCCTATACAGATTCTCTCATTCGGGACATGGTCATTCTCCATACTCCCCAGGACAAATTTCGTTTTGATGCTGTTAAGAAGAGTAACCCTTCTTTAGAAGAAGTACAGCGTATAGCTACTGTATATGAACTCACTACCAAGACTGCCGCGGAAATTGCTAATAAACATGAGGTCGCTCAAGTCTCGCAGCCTGCCCGCCAGTCGTCTGCTCCTTCGAACCGCCCCAGCAAATCGCTTTCTGCCAAGCGTTCTCGCCAGGTTCCCTCTCGCTCTTCTCCAAGAAAGTCTGCTGCTCAGAAGACGTCTCACCTCCTGCCTTCCTGCAGAGGATGTTTCAAACATCACGACCGCCGTGACTGCCGTTTCTTCACAGCCACTTGTGATCGTTGTCATAAAATCGGGCACATCAAGACAGTCTGTAACAGTTCGCTCCGCCCTGCCAAGACTTCTTCGACACGAAAGCCTAATACTCAGCCCCGACAGGACATGGAAATAGATCAGATCAATCTCATTCTGCCTACCAAGAATTCCAACAAGATACTAGTTCCACTCTCTTTCTCTGATCGCTCTATTGAATTTCAGTTAGATACTGGCTCACTTGTGTCTATCATCAACCTGGCTAAGTATCATGACTTAGGCTCACCTTCGTGCTCCCAGGCTGACATGCAGCTTGTTACGTTTAACAAGAGGAAGATTGATATTAAGGGCCAGATCACTCTTCCAGCCAGCTATAAGGGTATTCAGAAAGTCATTACCTTACTAGTAGTCAACAACTACACAGCTTCTAATATTCTCTTCAATTTATTCGGCTTCCAAATTCATGACAACGTCAATGTAGTCTCTACCTTGCAACCCACCTCTGATGTTACGGATCTCTTGGAGCAATTTCCTGAAGTCTTCGACTCTACACTAGGCACCGCCAAGGACTACACTGCTCACATACAGCTGAAATCAGGAGCCAAGCCTCGCTTTTTCAAAGCCCGTCCTGTTCCACTTGCACTTCAAGACCAAGTTAATGACGAGTTAAACAGATGGATAGAAGCCGGTATAGTGGTCCCTGTTACTTCCAGTCAATGGGCTACTCCTTTGGTCGTCATTAAGAAACCCAATGGCAAGGTACGCCTTTGTGGTGATTTTCGCTCTACGGTCAACTCGCAGATTGAGACCGACGTTTTTCCAATTCCCCGTCCGGAAGAATGATTTCGCCGTTTAGCAGGTGGTCAATATTTCTCTAAAGTGGATCTAAAAGAAGCCTATCTACAGCTACTTTTAAAGGACGAATCCAAGCAATTTCTCACGCTGAATACTCCTCTTGGACTGCTCCAGCTCCAGCGTCTCCCTTTCGGCGTCTCTTCATCAGCTGCTATTTTCCAGCGCTGTTTAGCGCAGCTCACCGCCTCGATTCCTGGTTGTGCGCATTACCTTGATGACATTCTGGTGACTGGCAAAGATCATCAAGAACATCTCCATAATCTGCGCTTACTTCTCACTAAATTGAA
This sequence comes from Anabrus simplex, assembly GCF_040414725.1. Lineage (NCBI taxonomy): Eukaryota > Metazoa > Arthropoda > Insecta > Orthoptera > Tettigoniidae > Anabrus > Anabrus simplex. The sequence continues at coordinate 286,174,151 of NC_090266.1, read as the reverse complement.
AGAAAATGGTCTCTGCGCGAACTTAGATAAGTGCACTTTCTTTCAACCGCAAGTCCACTACTTAGGCCATATCCTCGATAAGAACGGCATTCGACCTAGTGAACGGAATGTCTCTGCGATTGTCAACATGCCTGCACCACAGAACATCAAGCAGCTCCAATCTTTCATAGGCAAAGCGAACTATTATAACAAGTTCATTCCACGCTTCGCTTCAGTTCCAGCTCCGTTGAACGCCTTACGCAAGAAAGATGTTAAATTTCAGTGGTCTCCGCAATGCCAACATGCCTGGCAAGCTATCAACAAAGCCCTTGTTCAAGCTGTCAAACTCACTCACTTTCAGCCCGGCAAGCTCCTCACGCTCGCCAAGGACGCCTCAGATTATGGAATCGGCGCCGTGCTCTCTCAGAAGGATCGTCACGGACAAGAACGTCCTATAGCTTTCGCTTCAAAGACACTCAACGAGCATCAACGTCGTTACTCTCAGATTGAAAAAGAAGCCTTAGCTATCATCTTTGGTATACGCCGTTTCAACGAATATCTCTATGGCAACAATTTCCTGATCATTACTGATCACAAGCCTCTTGTACACTTATTCCATCCTGGTAATAAGATCCCTGAGCATTCGCTCCGTAAACTTCAAAGATGGTCCATATTCCTTTCTGATTATTCCTATCAGATCGCCTATCGTGCCACATCCCAGCATTGTAATGCTGATGCTCTCTCTCGCTTACCAGTGGGTCCTGACACCACCTTCGATTCCCAGGAATCAGAATGTCTCCAGTTGGACATCGAACTCGAAGACACTGTATCCAGCTTTCCCACTGACGCTACCCGCATCGCTCAAGCAACGGATAAGGACAATACTCTTGCTACAGTACGTACTTACATACGCAACGGTTGGCCTCTTCAGAACAAACTCCCTTCCAGCCTAGCGCCTTATCATCGTCTTCAGCATCGTCTCACGACTCGTGCCATAATTATACTCTTAGAGACAGGCTCCCTCTTCCGAGTGCTTATCCCAGTGAGTCTACGACAACGAGTTCTCGACTTGTTACATCAAAGTCATTGGGGCATATCCCGCACTAAGCGACTTGCACGTCAACACTGCTATTGGCCCGGTATTGACACCGCCATAGAGAAGCTCATCCGCCATTGTGAACAATGTCAAATTCATCAGAACGCCCCGTCCTCTGACCTCGCTTCATGGCCTCCTTCTATTTCTCCATGGGAACGAGTACACATCGACTTCGCTGGACCTTTTCTCAACTCCATGTGGCTCATCGTGACAGATTTTCTATCTAACCTTCCCTACGTAGTTGACATGCATTCTACTACTACTACTACAGAAGCTACCAATCGTGCACTTCAGAAGATATTTACAACTGAAGGCTTACCTCAACTGCTAATTTCCGACAATGGACCGCAATTTACTGCTACTGCTTTCCAGAACTTCTGTACATATAATGGTATTCGGCACATCCTAGCACCGCCTTTTCACCCTCAATCTAATGGTGAAGCTGAACGTTTTGTGCAAACTTTTAAGAAAAGTATGAAGAAAGCCGTATCTTCAGGTTTAAGTAAAGAGCAAGCCTTGTTACAGCTCCTAGGAAATTATAGAACTCTGCCCGGCGCTGACAATGTAACTCCCGCTCAAAAGCTCCATGGACGCCCTCACAGAACTTTACTTTCTCTGTTGCAGCCTCTTCCTGCCCAGCCGAAGCACTCTCCAACGAAGTTTAATGTCAACGACAAGGTCTCCATTCGCACCTTCAAGTCCAATCCGCTCTGGCTACCTGGTGTCATCTGCCGCACCTTAGGTCATCGTCTCTACGAGATTCAGACTGCTGAGAAACGCATCTGCCGCCACCAGGACCAGATACGCCTCCGATATCGTCCATATCCTACTATTGATTGTATTGTTAAACCTGCCAAGTCTATTGCTGAACGAGCTCTAGATCACTTAATTCATATGGGTTCCTTTCAGGAAGATTCTTCTCCACTTCGTCCAGTCCCGGCTCCAGACAACACGACAGAGACGGCCGACTCTCCTGCCCAGCATCGCTGCCGCCGCCAACGCCGCCGCCACTTCCCGCCGTACCGGCGTAATTAGGAGGAGAGGGTGTCGTGTGTCTGCGCGCTCCTCGCTCTGCGCCGCCTGCTCCGCGCACGCAACAGCCTGGATTGTTCTCGACTCTACGAGACGTCTGCACTGCGCTTGCCTGTTACATCAGTCAGCTATATAAAGGCGCTGCCTTCCAGCCACAGGCGAGGACTTGCCAGTGCCCAGCACCAGATTACGCCGAATGTCGAACGCGGAGGCTATCCCTCTTAAAAAGGTGTCTCGAATAGGTGGACTGATTCTGAGTGTTTGAAGTTTCATCTCGGGTTACTGCCTCCGCTCCCGTTTCCCGCACCCACGTCGAGCCCGACGACAGTATTCCCTCAGTCCCACCTACGCTCAAACACATCAATTAGTATTCTACTAATTATGCATTTCAATGTCAGTTCCTGACAAGTTACAGAAACAACTAATATTCTATTAGTGCAAGTTTTCGCTACTGATTGCACTTGTGACGGTATAGAGCAGATTGTTTTCAACTATCAAGAACTCTAACTTTTCAATGAACTTTCGCATCTAGATATATTCATGTATATATGTATATAAAGTGTACATTTATTTTGGAACTTCAGTCTTCAAGCAACGTTAACTGTTTATGATTTTCATACTGCTTCGAGGAAAGTTTTATTTGAATGTATGTATATATGTTGTTAAGACTATCTGAAGCAATAAAATATAGTTCTGTTCCTGTATACCTGTTCTTGTATACAACAATACCTATATCTCAAACACTGAAGATGTTACAGACATGTACATTGGTACTTGGAATCTTCTTTCAAAGTAAAGAAACACGTATTCTTCTGTCTTCGGAAAATCCACTTAAGGGATGAATGAATTGAAAAATGTGTTGAATTCTTTGTATGGGGATACTTACATCTCAAAAACTAAAGATATTGATAACGTAAAAATTGGCATTCGGAATCTTCTTTAAAAATAAAAGAACACGGATTTTGGCGGGGGGAATCATCTTAATTAACTTATCAGTTTTTAATATGTGAAAACTACATACAGCAAATTCATTGAAGATATTTCCCAGGTTTGCAAAGACGAGACATTTCAGGGACCAGGCATATCCCCAGAACTTGCTTAAAATCAAGTTCCGGTATGAAACGAAAATCACAAAAGCCTCAAATGAAGTTTATTGGCCCGCCTGGAAACATTCCTGTTGGAACTTTAACACGAGAAAGCGGATGTTCGGAACAACAGCAACTGCACCCGAGAGATGGACAGGGAAAGGAGATGACAGTACGAGACAGAATGACACCTCACACCCCTTAAGAAAGTGGTTCAGTCTTTGTTGTACGACGTCATGAGGGACGTAGGCAATCACAAAATTGGAATTTTTAACCGCCCTGCCGAAGTAAAAATATTAGTTTGTCGTTTCCGATACGGAGGAGTGAGTTAGAGCAGAAATACTGTGTCCTCGTCTTATACAATTAAGAAGAAATTTTGTGAGGATTTAAGTGCTAAATTATACCATAATTAATTCATTATCGGCGATAACGTCATAGGAATGTGTAACATGGACTCTTCTTCAGGAAGAAGCCGCATGGCGGTAAGTCTCCAAAAATACACCAGGATGAATAACACCAGTGACGCTTGTCAATTAATTTGAAAGTGAACGATCGATTTTTATAATCTTTTTTGACAGTGAAACCGCTCCAATTTTTACATTCAAAGAAAATAAATGAATGATTAATTAAACTACGGACACTAATAAAATCAACGTGAGTGAAAGGTATCATTCCGCCATCCCCTCTCCAAAAATTAGTTCGGGGGCGTGTTGTACGAATCACAAAAAATGAGCAGTGGAATCTGAGGAACTGTCTGTGTGTTTTCAGTCGTCGTGAATAGTCAGTCGTGAAAGTGCCTGTGTTTTGAGCGACAGTCTGTGTGTTTTGAAGAGTCTGTTTTGTGTTGTCACCAGTCTATACTCAGTCTTTTAATAGGCTACTACAATCGGTTATCTTGCAGTATTTTTGCAATTTTAAGTTAGCAAACGATGAAACATTCATTTTTAAATTTTATTGTGAAGTAGGACTCAGATAATATGGTGTATTTATCAAGGCGATTTGCATGTCACTTAATGCCAATCGCTTCGCAGCAAGATTACATTATTATTGTAAGTCAGGTGGAAATTAACAAACTCATAATGCTGAACTTTGCAGGGAGTGTATCGTCAGAAAAGCTGCCATAATAATTAATCGATTGCTAATATTTCGTAAAAGACAGTATCAGTTTAAAGGGTGAATGAATAAGCTCATTTAACTTCGCCGTGTACAAGATAAGAAAAGGGTAGCTGACCGCCAGCAGCAGGTAATGGGAGGCGTACAATATGAAGGACACATTCCGTAGTTTTAACAGAGACAAATAGTTGACCAATAATCTTGTTCATAAACAATTCACGAGGGTTAGGAGCTGAAGCATATGAAGGGAGCATATGTCTGTCTGGCTGATCGCTAGGGAATAAATGTCGAGTAGCGGAATAATTTCATTCCAGATGCAAACCTGGATAAAAATTTAAGTTTATAAACAATTGTTTTATTTGTATAAGCTGTATCTATATATATAAAATAACTTGCCCTGACTGACTGACTGACTGACTGACTGACTGACTGACTGACTGACTGACTGACTGACTGATTCATCATCGCCGAGCCAAACTACTGGACATAAAGAGATGAAATTTTGGGGATATATTCATATTAAGACGTAGGTGCTCGCTAAGAGAGGATTTTTGGATATTCCTTCGCTAAGGGGGTGAAAACGGGGGTGAAATTTTAAAATGAGTTGCTCTATATCTCAAAACTTTAAAAGTTTACAGATGTAAAAATTGGTATTTAGAATCTTCTTTAAAAATAAGGAAACACGTATTTTTTTGTTTTCAGAAAATCCTAATAGGAGGGGTGAAAAAGGGTGAAAATGGGGAAAAATGGGTTGAATGCCTTTAATCAGGATACCGGTACCTATATCTCAGAAACTGAAGATATTACAGACCTGAAAATTGGTACTTTTTATCTATTTTAAAAATAAAGAAACACGTCATTTTTTGTTTTTGGAAAATCCAATTAATTGGAGGGTGAAAAGGGGGTGAATTTTTAAAATGAGTGAATCTATATCTCCAAACTTTTAAAGTTTGCAGATGTAAAAATTGGTATTTAGAACCTTCATTAAAAATAAAGGAACACGCATTTTTTTGTTTTCGGAAAATCGCAATAGGAGGAGTGAAAAGGGGCTAAAAAGTGGTTGAATGCCTTTAATGAGGCTACTTATATATCAGAAACTGAAGATATTACAGACCTGAAAATTGGTGTTTGGGATCTCCGTTAAAAATAAAGAAACGCGTATTTTTTGTTTCTGGAAAATCCAATTTAGGGGGGTGAAAAGGGAGTAATATTTTAAAATGAGTGTATCTATCTCAAAATTTTTAAAGGTTATATATGTGAAAATTGGTATTTAGAATCTCCATTAAAAATAAATAAACACACGCATTTTTTCATTTTTGGAAAATCCAAATATTGGGGGGTAAAAAGGGGGGGATGGTAAATTTTTTAAAATGAGTGTGTATACATCTTAAAACTTTAAAATATACAGATGTAAAAATTGGTAGTTAGAATCTCCTCTAAAAATAAAGGAAAACTTTTTTTTGTTTCCTGTAAATCCCAATAGGAGGGGTGTAAAAGGGTGAAAAATGGGTTGAATGCCTTTAGTGAGGATACATATATCTCAGAAACGAAAGATATTACAGAACTGAAAATTTGTATATGGGATCTCCTTTAAAAATAAAGAAACACGTATTTTTTAGTTTTGGAAAATCCAAGTAATGGCGGTTAAACAGGAGTGAAAAATTGGGCGAATTTTTGAAAGACTATATCTACAGAATATCTTGGAAACGTAAAATGTTACAGACGTAAAAAGTGGGTGTTTGTAATCTCCTGTAAATCTAAAGAAACATAGGTGATTTGTGTTTGGAAACTTAACTTAAGGGGAACTCAAAAGGGGTGAAATTTTAAAATGAGAATTTTTACAGTTTATCTCAAAAACTTAACATGTTACAGAAGTGAAAAATGTTATTTTTTATCTCTATTAAACATAAAGAAACTTGTATTTTTAACTTTCAGAAATACCACTTGGGTGGAGGGGGGGGGGGTAAAAGTGACTGAAAATGGTGTTGAATTCTTTTAATTAGGCTACTGATATCTCAAAAATGAAGATGTTACAGACGTGAAATTTGATATTTGCAATCTGCTTTAAAAATAAAGAAACACGTATTCTCGGAAAATCCAATGAAGGGGGGGGGGGGGGGTGAAAGAATTGAAAAATTAATTGAATTAATTGAATGAGAATACATACATCTAATGAAAACTAAAGTTGTTACAGACGTGAAAATTCGTATTTGGATCTCCTTTAAAAACAAAGAAAAACGCGTTTTGGGGGGAAACCATCTTGGAGGGCGGGAGTGTAAAGGAGTTGAATTCCTTTCTTCTTTTAATTTTTTTTGGGGAGGGGGGGGGGTGTGCCGGTAAATAAACTTAACGGCGGTGGGGTGTAGAAGGAGGTGAGAATAATTGATTTTACTGTTCTTAATGTACTTATAAGGATCCTCGGCAGCGCGCCGGCCTCTCACAGCTGGGTCCCGTGGTTCAAATCCCGTTCACTCCATGTGACATTCGTGCTGGACAAAACGGAGGCGGGACAGGTTTTTCTCCGGATACTCCGGTTTTCCTGTCATCATCCATTCCAGCATCACATAATAATAATAATAATAATAATAATAATAATAATAATAATAATAATAATAATAATAATAATAATAATAATAATGTTCCGGACCGTCGTCAAATGTGCGGACCGCGCTGGAAACGGCTCCTGGACGGGTAATGACTAAGAATGCAGTCCAGCCGCGGGTTCAGTGCCTTCTAGGCACCCAATATGACACCACGCCGGATCTCCTGAAGGATTTTATCCATATTAAAAATGATTATAGGAAAAGATGGCAAAGATTTACGGACCCAACTGACCGGGAGAAATACCTGAGCCTAGCCCGGGAAGTACGAAATCGATTGCTGGAAAAGAAGATTGAAAAATGGGAAGAAACCTGAAGTAATCTAATAGAAAACGAGTCAGATCGTGAATTTTGGTGGGTTCTCGCAGAAAACGAGTCAGACCGCGATTTTCGGCGGATTATATATCTAAAACAGTAAGCATTCAATTATAAATTTCAGTATAATACCGTAGCGAAACACGGGTATCTTGCTAGTATCTAATAAAAACTAAAGTTGTTACAGACGTGGATCTCCTTTAAAAACAAAAACAAAAAAAAAACGCGTCTTGGGGGGAAACCATCTTGGAGGGCGGGAGTGTAAAGGAGTTGAATTCCTTTCATGAGGATACATAAATAAAGAACTGAAGAAGTTTGAGTTGTTATAATTGGTATTTAGAAGATCCTTTACTATTAAAGAAACAAGTATTTTTTGCGGGAAAATTCACTTAGTGGGGGGGGGGGGGAGGAAGTAGTGTGAAATGAAGTGAAAAAAGTAAATTATTTTTATGGGGATACTTATATCTCAAAACTGAAGGTAATAGACGTGAACATTGGTGTTTGGAATCTCCTTTAAACATAAAGAAACACGCCTTATTTTAATTTTTTTAGGGGGGGTATGTAAATAAACTTAACGGCGGTAGGATGTAAAAGCACGTGAGACCATTGATTTTACTGTTCATAATATACTTATAAGGAGCCTCCGTTGCTCAGGGGGCATCGCGCCGGCCTCTCGCACCTGGGTTCCGTGGTTCAAATCCCGGACACTCAATGTGACATTCGTGCTGGACAAAATGGAGGCGGGACAGGTTTTTCTCCAGATACTCCGGTTTTCCCTGTCATCATTCATTCCAGCAACACTGTCCAACGTTTCATTTCATTTGTCATTCATCGATCATTGCCCCAGAAGAGTGCTTCAGCAGCCGGCACAATTCCAATTTTCGCCGCTGGATGGGGCTTTATTCATTCCATTCCTGACCCTGTCGAATGACTGGAAACAGGCTGTAGATTTTCAATGTACTTATTCTGATCATAAACCGATCATTTTTAGTCTTTCCTGGGTTCGTTTTCAACAACGTTCTTAGATTACAGTAGATTCTCCTGGCATATAAATGAAAAATTAAACACATTTGAAATAAACGATAGGAGTGAGATTGGCCGTCAAATTGTTCACCTCTACAAAAAGGTCAATAAAGCACGGAAGTATGTCATTTGTATAGTCACGAATCCCGCACACTTGCCTACGCGCGACAATGGTGCTGTCACATTGTCAACAATGGCAATGGCAGCAGATGTAATTTAGAGCCAAGTAACGGTCTTGCATCTTCCTGTGGGGTCCAGAACATTTTTAATAATAATAATAATAATAATAATAATAATAATAATAATAATAATAATAATAATAATAATAATAATAATAATAATAATAATAATAATAATAATAATAATGTTCTGGACCGTCATCAACTGTGCGGACTGCGCCTGAAACGGGTCCTGGACGGGTAATGACTAAGAATGCAGTCCGGCTGCGGGTTCAGTACCGCCAAGGCTCCCAAGACGACACCACGCCGGATCTCCTGAAGGATTAAAACTGCTTACAGGAAAAGATGGCAAAGATTTAGGGACCCAACTGACCGGGTGGAATACCTGGACCTAGCCCGGGAAGTAAGAAATCGATTGCTGGAAAGAAAGATTGAAAAATGGGGGGAAACTTGCCATAATTTATTAGAAAACGAGTCAGATCGCGAATTTTGACGGATTCTCGCCGAAAACGAGTCAGATCGCGAATTTCGGCGGATTATATATCTAAAACAATAAGCATTCAATTATAAATTTCAATATAATACCGTAGCGAAGCACGGGTATCTTGCTAGTCTTAGTATAAGCCTGAAGAACTCGTGTGGAAGAATTAATGAGCGTGCTCCGTGAAATTATAACGTATCCCATTAGCTACGTATTTCATAACGTAATTACGAGGTCCAGCATGAAGTAAACCGAAATGGGACGCGGACCAGCAGAATGCAGTTAGCAGCCAACAAATAAGGTAAGTATAATGTTGAATTTATTTATCTTTGTAAATTAATAATGATGTTGAGCAACGCGTTGTCCATGTAGGTTAAATCATACAGTGTGTTTAGTGTTGAATTCACGTAAATAATAATAATAATAATAATAATAATAATAATAATAATAATAATAATAATAATAATAATAATAATAATAATAATAATATTCCACTTTAGAGATGGAGCAGTCGGATTTAACGATCGAGTTTTGAATGTTTTAAACTACCTTCATGGATAATAAAAATAAAATTTTGTGTGTCTGTGTCAATTTTCATTGCGTGATTATAATTTGCGATGTCCGACGCATATCTAGAGTCATAATAATTGTCTTATGTTCGGAGGAAAGTTACCACAGTAATAATAATAATAATAATAATAATAATAATAATAATAATAATAATAATAATAATAATAATAATAATAATAATAATAATAATAAGGATCGAATCAAGAAGGACAAGCCCACGTACATGGCATTTGTAGATCTAGAAAAGGCATTCGATAATGTTGATTGGACCAAGCTATTTATGATTCTGAAGATGATAGGGATCAGATACCGAGAACGAATAATTATCTACAATCTGTATAAAAATCAGTCTGCAGTGATAAGAATCGAGGGCTTTGAAAAAGTAGCAGCAATCCAGAAAGGAGTGAGGCAAGGCTGCAGTTTGTCCCCTCTCCTTTTCAATGTTTACATAGAACAGGCAGTAAAGGAAATCAAAGGGAAATTTGGAAAGGGAATCACAGTCCAAGGAGAGGAAATCAAAACCTTGAGATTTGCCGATGATATTGTTATTTTATCTGAGACTGCAGAAGATTTCGAGAAGTTGCTGAATGGTATGGATGAAGTCTTGGGTAAGGAGTACAAGATAAAAATAAATAAGTCCAAAACAAAAGTAATGAAGTGCAAACGAACAAAGGCAGGTGATGTAGGAAATATTAGATTAGGAAACGAAGTCTTAAAGGAAGTAGATGAATATTGTTACTTGGGTAGTAAAATAACTAACGATGGCAGAAGTAAGGAGGACATAAAATGCAGACTAGCACAAGCAAGGAAGAGCTTTTTTAAGAAAATAAATTTGCTCACTTCAAACATTGATATCGGAATTAGAAAGATGTTTTTGAAGACCTTCGTGTGGAGCGTGGCATTGTATGGAAGTGAAACATGGACGATAACTAGCTCAGAAAGAAAGAGAATAGAAGCTTTTGAAATGTGGTGTTACAGAAGAATGCTGAAGGTGAGATGGATAGATCGAATCACGAATGAAGAGATACTGAATCGAATTGGTGAGAGGAGATCGATTTGGCTAAATTTGACGAGAAGAAGAGGTAGAATGATAGGACACATCTTAAGACACCCAGGACTTGTTCAGTTGGTTTTTAAAGGAAGTGTAGGTGGTAAGAACGGTAGGGGTAGACCAAGGTATGAATATGACAGGCAGATTAGAGCAGATGTAGGATGCAATAGTTACGTAGAAATGAAAAGATTAGCACAGGATAGGGTGGCATTGAGGGCTGCATCAAACCAGTCTATGGACTGATGACTCAAACAACAACAAATAACAATAATAATAATGAGAGGGAGTAAACGTCAGTTCAAATTTTTCAAATTTGATAATAATTGGTCACGTTGATAACCTAAGTCCGATATAATAAATAACCGAATTGAGATAATAATAATAAAAATATTTTGTTTCGAACATACAATGTATTCAGCTGAGTAAGCGTATAATCGACAAGTTATACATTTTATTACGGTTCTTTAAATAATAATAATAATAATAATAATAATAATAATAATAATAATAATAATAATAATAATAATAATAATCTGACACCAGAATTTAAGTGGATAGATTCATCATTGTATGCAAATTTGAGTTGCAGAGCAGAAAATCTATTGTGTAGGCAATCATATTTTGAGCATAGAGAGTAATGCAGCATTCTTTGATAGGGAATTCATTGCTAAATTGCAAGACATAATAATAATTGAAATTAATATGATCAACAAGTCCACATGAAAGGTAGAAAGGATGATCACGCTCTTAAAATGTTATCCCCGAATATAATTAATAAGTGAAGCGAGAAGATAGAGCCTAATTTGATGGAGTGATTGCCGACAATAGAACCTCAGCATCTATAATAATGTAACAATAAAAATTAACCGTATGAGATTTTTGTTTGATTTATCGTGGTGACTTGTGTTATTTAGAAGTAATGATTTAATTAATTGACCTTTGTTATCATAATTTCGTGTATGAAGGTGCGTTGAATATGAAATCATAGTATTATAATTTAATGTAGGGGTAAATTCAGGTTTATTGTACTTTGTTATGCTTTCGGTTGATGAACACTAAGTTGACAGTTTTATGTAGATTTTTGTACATACAATTTGCGGGGCGTTTCGATCCCTCAGATATTAGTTATAATTAGAAAGGATAGCCCGCTGGTCACCGTCAATAAATTACAACATTTACTTTTATCATAACGAAAGGCACCGAAAGTAAACAAATAGATGTCACAACCAAATATTGTAACTTAAGCTCAAGTCATGTCAATGAACCGACCTTGATAAGTAAATCAGTGTGAAGTAAATGCCGCAAAATTTAGGATCAGTCTTTTGGTGTTTTATTGTATCCTAGATTTCAAGAGATTGTTATTTAATTCAATTTATATTTGCGTCCTTTGAATGACAGAATTTTATTCCAGTTCATCTTTAATTGATTTCAGTTAATGTTATAATTGTTGCTTAATTTCATTTTTTGTTAATAATTTTGTATTCATTCGATTTTAAGTCAAACTTGTGTAACGTTATTTTGTAGCTAGCTTGACCCGTAGTTATTTATTTCCATCCCCTACCAGCCCTATATACGAGGATACAATGGATGGTCCACTCTGGGTTAAGAATCTATGTGTGCTGTAAGTATTTTTCTTTTCAGCAGCCGAGGCAAGAGTCTACAAGAGGATCGCCACCACACTTGCCTTTAAAAGGGCACATGGGCATGTGAGTGAAAAGTTTACTGGCGTCCGAAGGTTTTTGCGATTTTCCTCGTTATTAAGTACACCAAGCGTGGTGTATATTTGTGGGTAAGCCAATACTGTTAGGTTTTCTTTCGTAATATCCGGACTGAAACCACGAACACACATCAATAATAAATAAATTGTAAGCAGTTGTATGAACACTGTGAAGTTATTGTTTGACATATGGTTGCGATAATCATTGCTGAATCTATTGTGATTATTATCCTATTTTAAGGATAGAATTTTTCTTCCAGGGTATGTTGCGATGTCTTTTATTATGTTGGTTGTATTGTATTGTATTCTGAAGGATCTCGTTTGTATTCTTTAATTATACGTATGTCCATAAGTCAGGAGCAATGGGATCAATTGATGTAGACAATTAGCGATTTGAGTGTGAGCACCAAGAAGTTAGAAAATAACCAGGCAGAATTATCACATGAAATAAAAACTAGTCAGGCAGAGTTGTCAAATGAACTAAAACCTAGCAGAGCTGAATTATCATATAAACCTGAAACCACCGCTAGTAAACTAGAGACTAGCCAAGCGGAATTATCAGATTATCTGGAAACTACCGCTAGTAAACTAGAAGCGAATTAGGCTAGCCTTGCGAAGGAATTAACTACTCAAACCCAGGTTAGGTTAGATGAGATGCTTACTAAGGTTACGGTTGATATGAATGCTATCCATGAACAAGTAATATTGGAACTCAACAGTGCGAAGTACAGTTGGAAGCCAAGTTTATCCATAGTAAGATAGAACTTAAGAAAGAATTATCGGCCAACCAAGACAAATAAATAGAGGCACGTAATAACAACAGACAGGAAACGAGAGACGAAATTCAGAGGCTGGCTTATGCTCAGTGTGAAATACAGGAACAATTAATTAATAACAATAGAATATTCAATGAAAACGTTAAGGAAACTATATCCATGATCCAAAACTAGGGGAAGGAATTATCAAGAGGAAATGAGAATGTAGAGGACAAAATAGGAGTTGTAGAGGTTGAAACTAGGGCAGAAATAAATAAACTTTCCACGCGTTTAGAAGAGAGTTGTAAAGAAATGTTAGACACCCGCGCTGCTGTTAAGAAAGAATTAAGCAATGAAATTTCGACCTTAAAAGCGGAAACCCTGACGTTCACGCAGGACGACTCTTCCAAAATTGAGGAGCTAACAGCGAAAGTAGCAACCATGGAATGATAACACATACTTAGCGAAGAGTCAATACGACAGGAAATAAGTGATGCCTTAGACCATAAAATACAAGCAATTCAGACTCAGGCAGAAAATTTGTCTACCTTAGTAAAATTATTGTTAGACAAACAAAACTCTGCACATCAGGCAATAGAGCAAACAATACCTGTTGAGCAGGACACGGTTGTCGAGTCAGGTGACTCACTGGAAGTGATTATTAACGTAGTAGAACTAACCCGGAGAGTGGGAAACGCGGTGTCAGTACACTGCGTATAGTCAATATATTGCGAACTAATGAGGACCAACCCAAGAAATCCAATGGGACATCGCAGCTAACTCCAAAAGCCTACGTTTGAGAAATTAAACAGTACTTTAAGGATATGAACGTACCAGAGGAGAAGAAGCTACACATTGTAGAAAAATATTTAGAAGGCCAAGGCATGGTCCTATGGATTTATAGATTTATTTAGAAATTTCGAAGATTTCGAAAGAAGCATTTCTAGATAAATTTTGTTCCTTAGGCGCACAGCAATAGCTGAGAATGGAGCTTTACTCAAAGAAATACACTTTCTTAACTCAGCCCTTGAAGTTAAGACAATTATATTCACCGCTGTCTAATCCTGAAATTGTCCAACCCATAATTAAACAATTTCCACCAGACATGCAACGCATGTTAATTACAGCGAAGGTAGAAGACCCAATACAGGCTGAATCCATACTGAGGCAGCTGGATAGTAAAATAAACATAAACCCGCCTAGAGTAAAGAGGCAGCTGTAGGAGCATAGAGCTTACGTGTTAAACACATCGAAGGAAAATACCCATAGTAACGCAAAACCAAGGAATTGCAACTCGGGTGCTATACTGCGGAGAAATACAAACCGGCGAAGGGAGGACGATGGAGCTGTTAACCCATGGTATCGACCGTATAATTATGAAGAAAGACGCCCATATCAAAGGGGATACACTTTCAGAGAACGAAATAGATTGGACGAGAGTGGCAGAAATAGGCCGTACTACACAGACCAGGGACGACAATGATTTTATAGGAGAGGTTATCGACAGGCAGAGTACGAGCGGAATTCAGACCAGCGATATCATGAGGGTCAGCTATACATCGTCAAATTGAACAATAGGCGTCAACAAGGCAGATGGAAACATGCTATTGATAGAAAGGACACGGATCCTGACATTACAGGGCGGAAAGTATCGAGTTGCAGCGTTCTAGAGGACAAGGACATCAGGCTAACCGACCATAAAACCCGTATGCACCTTGGTATAACAAGGATGGTGCTGATCAAAAGAACGCTAATTTTGAATTAACGTCTTCATCGGACGACAAGCACCCCGCTCAGCCAGACAACGATAACCGAGAATGGGAATTAGCTCGGGTAGATTCGTGGTTAGCGCACCTTGAGGACTTATTAACGGATGCTGTGAAATAAGAAAGTGCTCAAATTCCCCCACTGCCCATCAGAAAAGCTATAATTAATGGTACATATGTAAAGGGACTTTTAGATACAGGCGCTAGTATCAGCATCATTTCTGAAGCCTTATTTTATGACCCAAAGGAGAAAACAAATCTACCGAAAATTACAGTTTCGGCCGTCAAATTTAGGGGAATTGTACTTGACAAAATTACTACCTGTAAAACGCAGACTTTTTGGAAATTAAATTTGGAAATTCAACCTATAGTCATGCATTCATCCTTATGGCTAGAGTTAATTACATCATCTTTGGGGTAGATTTTCTGCGAGAGACGAATGCTTTTATTGAGCTCGCAGGAAATGTAGTAAAATTCCGCAGAAATGAAGGCAGTGAAAGATCACACTTAATCCGGAAGCCGATGACGAATACATACTGAATCACGAGGACGTTTTTTATGACTTTTTGCCAGGAAGGAAATGAAGACATTTAAAATTCTATTGATAAGAAAATATCGAAATTTAAAGGCACTAAAGAACAGAAAGGTAAACTACGTGCTTTTCTTATTAAATATCAGGTGGTATTCCGCTCAAAGGTAGGCATGATATCTAACTTCACTTATGCCTTGAACGTTATAGATTGGCAACCTTATAAACGCAAGCCATGTCCTGTGCAAGAAAAACATTACCAGGAAGTGCGGATAATAATTAAAGAAATGGAAGAGAACAGATTCATTTCAAAGTGCCCAACACCATTCGTGAATAGTTTGATCATTGTGAAGAAACCAGATAATTCATTAAACATTCGTGAATAGTTTGATCATTGTGAAGAAACCAGATAATTCATTAAGGATATGTCTAGATGCACGGCATTTAAACGAAAAATAATCCCGGAGAATGAGCAGGCAACTTCTATCAGGGATGTTATACATCGCTTCAAAGATATGAAGGTATTCACAGGGGTGGACTTAACGTCTTCATTTCACCACATATTACATTACGAGAAATCCAAGTTACTAACAGGCTGTATGTTCAATCAACAGACCAATGTTTCGAACTGCTGCCCTTCGGATTGCGTAATTCGAGCTCTGCGTTGATACGCGCGCTCGATAGTAAACAGATGGAGTTAAAGTAGTTGCTACAGTGCACAGTGACATGATATTAGCAAGTAAGACTTTCGAAGGAAACAATAACAATTTAGTCCTTTTGTTCCAGAAGTTCATTGATACCGGCTTTAAAGTAAACATAAGAGCGTCATATTTCTCTCAACCTGAAATTTTGTTACTAGGGCACGTGATAGATGGGCAAGGTGTCCGGCCAAATCCACTAAAGCTCGAGGCAGCAAGTAAATTTCCTAGGCCTACCAAAATTAAACACATTCGCCAATTCATAAGCTTGTATCAATTATTTGCGGACCATTGTCCTAATTTTACTGAAGTAGTTGGGCCATTACAAGACTTAATTCACAATAACAATAGATGTCAGTGGTCTCACGAGGGTGAATTAGCATTCCAAAACACAAAGGAATTATCAGTCAGAGGTATAAAACTTGGATATACTGATTTCGATAGATCATTCATCCTCCAGACAGACACATCGAAAGTAGGCATCGATGCAGTCCTATTGAAAGAGCAGGATAATTAATTCAAAACTAAAAATTATTTGGGTTTATAAAGTAGAAAACTAAGATCACATGAGCGAAACTATACTACCACAGAGCTGGAATGCTAGCAATAGTTCAAGCCCTACAACAATGGCGTAAAACAATTTATGGATTCCAAGTAATCATACGGCCTGATCACAAAGCTTTGACGTTTATACTAAAACGGCTCTCTCATCTAAACGGATAAAAAGGCGGTCATTATTCGTGCACCAATTTAATTTCAAAATTGAACGCTGTGCAGGAAAGGTAAACATCCAAACCGATATCCAAAGAAGAAATCCTAATGTTAAGGGAGAGCATATGAATTATGTAGATCATATACAGGAAGATAGAGATGTCCTATTACGACTAAGCCAACTACCAAGATTCCAGAAACAGACCCAATTCTACAGCCACTAATTTTTCTACCTTCAAGGGAGAATTCAACAGGGTGATCCTCGATAAGATAAAATTAACAAGGTTTCGGAAGATTAAAATTTCTTAACAACCAATTACTAAAATATGCAGATAAAGACCACACCAAGTTAAAAATAGTAATTCCTGCAGAACTTCAAAATGAATTGATATGGCACGTTCATCGTATTACTGGTCACGGAGGAATTGATAAGATCGAAGCTACTATCCAGGAGACTATCGTTTGGAGGAATTTGATAAAAGCTCTTAGCGACGCTATATTTAGTTGCGAAAATTGCCAGCAAATGAAGTCGAATTCATACCAGACAAATCAGACGCCAATATCAATACTACCATCGAATCCATGTGAATTATTCGCGATGGATATCTTTGGAAGAATCCCGAAATTCCACAGAGCTAATCAATTTACATTAGTCACAATGGACTTACTTTCAAAATTCACTGCACTTTGTCCTATGCAGAAAGCCAACACCAAATCAGTCCTGAGATGCCTCAATAGAGTAAGAATTCCAATCATGGGAAAACCCGAGAAGTTATTAACAGATCAGAGGTCACAATTTACGTCGGCACAGTTCAAGACAGGTCTACAATTACACATTCAGCATGTTCTAAGTTCAACACGCGATCCAGGATCGAACGCGGCAGAAATAGTAATGAGGGCCCTTTCTAAATTCA
The DNA here is from genome assembly GCF_040414725.1 of Anabrus simplex. Classification (NCBI taxonomy): domain Eukaryota; kingdom Metazoa; phylum Arthropoda; class Insecta; order Orthoptera; family Tettigoniidae; genus Anabrus; species Anabrus simplex. The sequence continues at coordinate 286,156,537 of NC_090266.1, read as the reverse complement.
ATAGTTTCTACATTCCAGAACAGCAGGAGCAATAGGTGGATATTCTATCTCTAATCAACGATTGTATAAATAATACAGTTCATGAATCTACTGGGAAAATACCGTCTGTGGTACATTAAAATCAGTACACAGCAAGGCCATGGCATTCAGTTGTAAATTGCCCGCCAGAGCCTCGACCCTCACCAGAAATATGCACACAACAGGTAGCGGAACCCCTAAGACAGGAAGCCGACCGCAGATTAAGACGAGTGAGGTGAAACAAATTTCACAGACCCCTACAGGTAGGTGAAACGGTGTTAATTAGATGTCTGGCAACATCAGATTCTGCTATGAGGTATTATGCAAAATTTGTACCACGCTACATTGCCCCTATTGCATTGTCCAAGACATGAGTAACAGTGCATAGAAGATAAGAAGCCTAGATGGAGATAACGAAATGCTATTCAACGCCGCCAATCTGAAATTGAAACGACCAATACCAGGAGCTGCCCAAGTAGATCCACGGGAAAAACAAGGGGGCATAACAACAGCAGAAGAGGAAAACGAAGTAGACGACCAGTGTGCAGAATCAGAAGATAAGGAAGAAGAAGAAGATGAATATGCGGAGGAGATACCAGCCACAGCAGCAAGAGAAGCCGAACATCTAGAGAAAGAAGAAACTCAAGGTGTGACAGTGGAATGTTATGAATGCGAGCAGGGGGCAGGGGGGATTAAAGAAATCATGCAACAGATCGTGAATGATTTACTGCCAGAGTACAGACAATTAGAGGAAGAGATCACGCAGCAACTTCAACAGCGTCAAACGTAGTCCAGAAAGTGAAATGAAACAGGTCGCATAAATTCGCTTATAGATGCAAATACAACAAGAAGCCTATTTCAGAGAAATCTTCCACTATAATGCAAGATTTCTGTCTTTGTAGGGGTATATTGCACCCATAGGTCGAATAGCCCAATGGAAAAATTAATTAATTTATCAGTTTTTAATTTGCGAAAACTACATACAGCAAATTCAGTGAAGGTAGTTCCCAGGTTTGCAACAAAGAGACATTTCATAGACGAGACATATCCCCAGAACTTGCTTAAAATCACATTCCGGTAAGAACCGAAAATCATAAAAGCCTCAAATAAAATCTAATGGGCCGCCTAGCAACATTCTCGTTGGAACGTTCTCACTAGAAAATGGATGTTAAGGAACAATAGCAACCGTTCCCAGAAGAAAGAGGAGAAAAGAGAAGACAGTACGAGACAGAATGACACCTTACACCCCTTGAGAAAGTGGTTCAGTCCTTGTTGTACGACGTTATAAGGGCCGTAGGGCAATCACGAAATTTGAGGTTTTAACCGCCATGCCGAAGTGAAAATATTAGTCAGTCGTTTTCGATACGGAGATGTGAGTTAAGGAAGAAATACTGTGCTCTCATCTCTATACAATTAAGAAGAACTTTGTGAGGACTTAAGTGCAAAATGATATCATAATTAATTCATTAAAGGCGATTACGTCGCAGAAATGCGTAACGTGGATTCGTCCTCAGGAAGAAGCCGCATGTCAGTGAGCCGTCAAAAATCCAACAGTATAAATAACACGAGTGATGTTTGTCAATGTATTTGAAAGTGAACGATCGATTTTTATAATCTTTTTGGACCGTGAAACCACACCAATTTTTAAATTCACGGGAAATAACTGAATGACTAATTAAGCTACGGACACTAATAAAATCAACGTGAGTTAAAAGTATCACTCCGCCTTCCCCTCTCCAAAAATGTGTTCGGGACGTGTTGTAAGAATCATACAAAAGGACCAGAGGAATCTGAGGAACTGCCTGTGTGTTCTCAGTCATCGCGAATAGTCAATGAGTTGTGAAAGATTCTATGTGTTCTGAGCGACAGTCTGTGTGTGTTGAAGAGTCTCTTATACTTTGTCACCAGTCCACAGTCAGTTTTCCAAATAGGATACGACAATCTTAAGTTAGCAAACGATTAAACATTCATTTTTACATTTTACTGTGAAGAAGGACTCATATATGGTGTTTTTATCAACACGATTTTCATGTTAGTTAATGTCAATCGCTTCGCAGCAAGATACATGATTATTGGAAGTCAGGTGGAAATTAACGAACTCATAATGCTGAACGTTGCAGAGAGTGTATCGTCAGAAAAGCCGCTACAATAATTCAGCGATTGCTAATACTTCGTAAATACAGTAACAGTTTTAAGAGTGAATGAATAAGCTCATTTAACTTCGCAGTTGTACGAGACAAGAAAGTGGTAGTTGACCGCTGCATCAGATAACGGGAGGGGTACATTGTCAAGGACATATTCCGCAGTTTCAACAGAGACAAGTAGTTGACCAGTAATCACGTTTACACACAATTCACGAGGGTTAGGAGTTGAAGCAGATGAAGGGAGCAGAAGTCTGACCAGCTGGCTGCTAAAGAATAAATGTCGAGTAGCGGTATCATTTCATTCCACATACAAAATTTGGTAAACAATTTTAGTTGTATAAACAATTGTTTATTTGTATAAGCCTGAAGAACTCGTTTGGAAGAATTAATGCGTGTCCTCCGTGAAATTATAATGTATCCTATGAGCGCGTGCTTCGTATGTTATAACGTAATTACGAGGTCCAGCATGGAGTAAACCACCATGGAGCGGGGACCGGCAGAATGCACTTAGCAGCCAAGAAATAAGGTTAAGAAAATGTTGAATTTATTATCTTTGTAAATTAATAATGGCGTCCAGCAACGCGTTGTCCGTATAGGTTAAATGATATAGTTTATTTATACGAGGTAGTGTTGAATTCACGTACATAATAATAATAGTCATTATAAAATGTTGTAATAAGAATCATATTCCATTTTAGAGTTTGGAGCAGTCGGATTTAGCGATCGGGATTTGAATGTTGTAAACTCGCGTCGTGAATAATATTAATAATAAAATATTGTGTGTGTCAGTGTCAATTTTCATTGTGTGATTATAATTTGCGATGTCCGACGTATATTTAGAGCCATAATAATTGTCTTGTGTTCGAAGGACAGCTACCACAATAATAATAATAGTAATAATAAAAAATCATAATTTATTATAATATAATTATAATTATAATATAACATAATATAACATAATTATAATATAAGATAATATAATTATAATTAAAATTATAATTATAATTATTATTATTATTATAAATAATCATAATTAATTATAATATAATTAGAATTATTTATTATTATTAGAATAAGAAGAAGAAGTAAACGTCAGTTAAAATTTGTCAAATCGTACAAGATTTTATAATTAGCCTGTATTTGATAAATAATTTCTCACGATGGTAATCTAAGTCCATAATAATAAATAATCGACTTGAGATAATAATAATAATAATAATAATAATAATAATAATAATAATAATAATAAATTATTTTCTTTGAACATGCAGTATAATGGATTCATTTCAGGTAGTGTATAATCGTCAAGTAATAAAATGTACTACGGTATCTTTGAATAATAATTATAATAGTAATAATCAGATACCAGAATTTAAATGGAGAGATTCTTCATTGTATGCAAATGTGAGCTGGAGAACCGAAAATCTATTGTGTAGGCAATCACGTTTTAAGCATTGAGAGTAACGCTACATTGTTTAATAGGGAATTCATTGCTAAATTGCAAGAAGTAATAATAATTGAAATGAATGTGATCAAGAGGTCCAAATGAAAGGTAGAAAAGATGTTCACGAGCAAAAAATGTTATCCCTGAATATAATTAATAAGTGAAGTGAGAAGATAGAGCCTAGAATGGCCACGTCGTGAAGAATAAATGAAATTCATCTTTATGGTAAAGAAGACGACCTGTGAATAATCAAGTTAATAGCTCAATGAAGTGGAGCTCAAGTCTACATTGATAAATATGAGAGAAAACGTGGTGTTGAATACGCCAGTAATTAGCAGGGATGATGACGTACTAAATGAAAGAATGTGCTCATAGATATCATGGTGAAAAGAAATTGGACCGATAAAGATACGAAACCAGTGAGCAAGCTAGCAATGCGGTAGGAATTATTTTTGTTGATGGAATGTTTAATTGTGAGATGATTCTTGTAATATGATAAAGGTATAATAATTTGATGGAGTGATTGCCGACAATAGAACCTCAGCATCTATAATAATGTAACAATAAAAATTAACCGTATGAGATTTTTGTTTGATTTATCGTGGTGACTTGTGTTATTTAGAAGTAATGATTTAATTAATTGACCTTTGTTATCATAATTTCGTGTATGAAGGTGCGTTGAATATGAAATCATAGTATTATAATTTAATGTAGGGGTAAATTCAGGTTTATTGTACTTTGTTATGCTTTCGGTTGATGAACACTAAGTTGACAGCTGTTATGTAGATTTTTGTACATACAATTTGCGGGGCGTTTCGATCCCTCAGATATTAGTTATAATTAGAAAGGATAGCCCGCTGGTCACCGTCAATAAATTGCAACATTTACTTTTATCGTAACGAAAGGCACCGAAATTAAACAAATAGATGTCACAACCAAATATTGTAACTTAAGCTCAAGTCATGTCAATGAACCGACCTTGATAAGTAAATCAGTGTGAAGTAAATGCCGCCAAATATAGGATCAGAGGGCATAAACCTACCGCCGCTGTACGAAACTCAATGTGTTGCATATTAAATAGGGTTGTTGAATGTAACAAGCGGTATTAATATCCATGTGTGTAGAAAGGCGAGTTCAGTTGACCAATGACAGAACAGATGTATTTTGATAGGTAAAATTTGTTCAGTAAATAATCACAGTGAATAAGTTTATACTTTTTATTATGGCTGATAAATTAGTGTGTAAGCTTTCATTGTATTAAGAGTAAAGACAGTCATGAGAGGAAACTCTCAGAGACTTTAAATTATGGTGTGTTAATAATAAAACATGAGAAGTTATGCGTCATTTGAGAAGAGTGTGTGTGTTCATAGGAAACAGAATTCACGCGTTTTACAATATAAAAATTTCAGTTATTTGACCATGTTGGTGTCCGAATTTATGTGTCCATTAACTGTTGAGTTAAGTTATCAACATTTTCTCATTTTATGTACATTAATTCATTAATTTTATGTGATTTTCATTTATTTATGAAATCAGTCATATGACTAGGTCTTTTGGTGTTTTATTGCATCCTAGATTTCAAGAGATTGTTATTTCATTCAGTTTACATTTGCGTCCTTTGAATGACAGAATTTTATTCCACTTCATCGTTAATTGATTTCAGTTAATGTTATAGTTTTTGCTTAATTTCATTTTTTGTTAATGTCGTATTCATTCGATTTTAAATCAGACTTGGGTAACGTTATTTTGTAGCTGGCTTGACCTTTAGTTATTTGCACTGAAGAAAATGGAAATTACATCACCCAGAAGGAGTGGTGCTACATAGCTGCAATTGAACATGCAGGACGAGTGTTCGGTTGTGATTCGATGATTACACTTTCAGGTCCCTCTGACCGCAAGTTTCGACAACAATTCATACAGGATGTGCCCACCACGAGCTGCAATACACTGATTAATTCGTCGAGGCATGGCGTCAATAAGGCCCTGAATCGCTTCCTGAGGAATTGTGGCCCATGCTCACTGCACTGCACGGGGCAGTTGTTCCAGAGGTGTGGATGGCTGAGGACGGTTGGCCAGTTATCGACCCATCATGTCCCACACATGCTCAATTGGACTGGGGCCCGGGGATCTGGCGGGCCATTATAAGGTTGTGATGTCATGGAGAGCTTCTCTGGAGATGCGTGCAGTGGAATCCGGGCATTGTCCTGCTGAATCATTCCATTAGCAATGTTCGCCATCATAGGGACAACCACTGGATTGAGTACCCTATCAACGTACTGTCGAGCAGTCATAGTGCCCTCAACAAGCACTAACTGTGATTTCACATTAAAGCCAATAGCTCCCCAGACCATAATGCTGGGTGTTGGCCCTGAGTGCCTCTCGACAATAATATCTGAGCGGCTCCTCTCCCCGGTACGTCGGCGCACACGATTCCGGCGATCACTGCGGGCAAGACAGAAGCGCGATTCATCACTAAAGACGACCCAATGCCATTCGTCGACCCACGTCGATCTTTCTCGACACCAGGCCAGCCTTACACGTCGCTGTTGTGGGGACAAAGGAACACCTTCTGCAGGGACACGACCTCGTTAGCCAGCTGCACGCAGGCGAATACCAACTGTTTGTTGTGCAACGTGGGGTGCCACAGCTGCTCGAATTTGCGCTGCTGTTGCATGGGGTTCCATCCGGGCCATCCGAATGATGCGGCGATCCTCTCTCAAAGTTGTCTGTCGCGCTGGGCCTGTGCCAGGTCTACGAGTGTGGGTACCTTCATTTGAGCACTGCTGCCATACACGTTGTACCGTATATGCCTTCGGTCAGCGACAGTCCTTAGCGATAATCCAGCTTCACACAGCCCAACTACCCGAGCCCTCTCAAACGGCGACAATTGTTGATAGCGTGCTCTTCTCTGTCGTCGAGGCATGTTTGACGGGGAACACTTCACTGCACAGACTGGAAGTCAACTACGCTACACCAGAGTCCGTATACTGGAGTTGATTCCTACGCGACCAATCACGTGGGGAGACCTGTAGCAACAATTCAATGGGTCTAAAACTTTGATCGTTTACATACCTACATGGCGTCGTTCCATATCTTGAAAATCAACACAAACGACCAATGCCTTCATGGTGTTGCAATTTCCATTTTCTTAAGTGTATTTCCATCCCCTACCAGCCCTATGGTCGAGGAAACAATGGACGGTCCACCCGGAGGTAAGAATACACGTGTGCGGTAAGTATCTTTCTTTCCAGCAGCCGAAGCAGGAGTCTACAAGAGGATCGCCACCACACATTCCTTTAAAACGACACAATGTATCTCCAAAACTGAAGATGTTACAATCATGATAATTTGTATTATTTTTGAAGCTCCTTATAAATAAATAAACGCTTATTTTTTGTTTTCGGGAAATTCAATTAAGTGGATGAGTGAAAGGAAGTGAAAAATTTAACTTTTTATGGAGAAACTTATATCTCAAAAACTGAAGGTTACAGACGTGAAAATTGGTATTTGGAATCTCCTTCAAAAAGAAAGAAACACGGATTTTCGTGGTGTTCAACCTAAAGGGAGGGGAGTGGGTTAAAGGGGAGTTGAATTATTTTTATGGGGATGCTTATATCTCGAAAAGTGAAGATGTTACAGACATGAAACTTGGTATTTGGAATCTCCTTTGAAAATAAAGAAGCATTTTTTATTTCGGAAAGTCAACTTAACGGGGGGGTTTGTAATAAGTATAAAGGAGCTGAATTATGTTTATGAGGATACTTATTTCTTATAAACTGTAGCTGTTACAGACGTGAAAGTTGGTATTTTGAGTTTCCTTTGGAAACAAAGAAACACTATTTTTTTCGGAAAGTGCGCTTAATGGGCTAGAAAGAATTGAAAAAGCGGGTGAATGAAGTGAAGAAAGAGTTGAACTATTTTATGAGGATACTTATATCTCAAAGACTAAAGTTGTTACAGATGTGGAAATAGGTGTTTGGATCTTGCTTTAAAATTAAAGAGATATGTATTTGTTTTTTCGACTTGAGAGAAGACTGTTTCTCACAACAAGTACAGTTTTATGTCGCATGGTCGTCTTAACCCCAGTGCGTAATACCACAAACATGGTTTACAAAGAGTTTCTGGGGTAAATAGAACTCAATTTTTCGGTGAGTTTTTATACTTTAGGGATTTTCAGATAATCTTAGTACAATGCCAAGGAGCGATTTCTTCTATCAAATTACGAAATCCACGCAAGCGAAGCCGCAGGTAACTGCTAGTGTACAGTAAACCATAACCTTTTTCAACACAACCAAAGCAGGACTGATACGAACTAATTGTGCATTGAAGGATATTATACAGCAAATGAATATTTACTATATGGGGAAAAGACAGCCCAGTCGTAAGTAAAATTCCCGGAAACAGAAGCCTACTTGCCTAATAGGGTTGTAGATAGATAAGGACTTGACCGGATGTGGAGGTGACGTTTCTAACGTTAAACGCGTTACCCACCTGTCAAACTGCCACGTGGAAATAACCATTGTAGCTCAATGTTTTAATATTGAAATCATGACCTATGTGTCCCAAGAAATTATTGTCGTAAAGTTACCACATGAGGCCTCAACTTAAACTTAATGTAAAGCTCGAATATATATCTATATCGCAGAGGCGACACGAGGCAGGAATGTTGCTACTTTCTTTCTCACGCTGTGAGATGTGACGTCATCCGCACGGTTCGAAGGTGGACGGGTACAGAATGAAGTGTTTGTTAAATAAATATATTTAATAAAAGGAATTAGCAGTGAACGTACTGCAATGAATATCCTGTAATTATCTGTAAGACAATTGGTGTTTAGTAATAAAGATTTGAAATTGCTAAGAAGTTTCCAGGAATATTTCATGAAAGACGCGTGTGTCTATTCAACCCACGCCACGTCGTCAGAATATAGTGCCTATCAAATGAGGTCATTTAACCAGTTAATTTGGTACGAGATGATTTTAAATGTTCATGAACAATGTCACTAGCAATTTAGCAAGTACTTGGTTACGGCAAAAACTGCTTTAAATACATTTCCACAAAGTCGAAAAACGTACGCAAAATTTATTGGCGGCAAGAAAAATGCCTAAGAGAGGGGACGGAAAACTATGAATAAAGGGAGGGGCCATCTTAAAAACACCCTACGTTGAATCATTGCAGCTCGCTAGAGAAGGTCATATTGTTAAATAAATCGATCGGCGTGTAATAGACTACGTCCAGCAAGATCTAGAATTTGACCGATGTGGCTGGGGTATTGGTTCCAAGTGGATATTATTTGTTCCGTGCAGTATTCACCAGATATAAAGACGGTCGCTGAAACACCGAAGAATTGGTAGTGAAATTCTAATAATATTGTGTCGTAAAAGAAATAGTATTTCGTGTGCGGGCGATAGTCCATACATTCGAGTTGGGTTGCATAATACATCGAGTGAAGGGTATTTCCTTTCTTTCGTGCCTTTATTTTCAGGAAAGAAATATGAATAAAACAAAATGTGAAGCCAGAAGTGTTAAAATGGCTAACTAAACATCGGAGGGTTACTGGTGAGCTAACATGGAAGCTGACGTGTAATTAAGGTAGGTGGAAATGCCACTATCCCCGCCTTTGTTATTGTTTTATGATGTCACACTTATATGTATTTGTAAAGGGAATTTATGACGCAGTATGGTAACCCATTTGTTTCATGAATGTCAGAAAATATGACGAAAGGTTATTTGTCATTTTTCATGCTTGGATAAATTTTATAAATTATTACGACCGCCGTGTAATGTGTTGTAAATAGTCATAACGAGGGTTACGATGTGATATAACGTCCAAAGTAGATCGTCATTTCCGTGAATTGATTGCCTGTATTTTGTGGTGTCATGTTACGATTTGTTTAATATGACGTAAAATATTCCTGTTTGAATTATGACGGAGGTGGAGCGAGAAATCCGTGGTTACCCAGTTTTCAATCGGGTGTATGGGCGCTGTCGTGTTGGGCAATGTAGATCGGTGGATATCTGTCACGAAGGGAATGCTATTTCTATGTCCCTTTAAACTGTGTCTAATTGACAATAAATGTCAGTAAAGTTTGTCAGTCATTTTTGTGAAAATCCAGTTCTAAAAATACGAGGTCATGTTATGCGAAGATGTTCATTATTATAATATTGTGTGTAATTATGCGTTATAGATTCTAAGGACTATTATTCCATTATTTGTGTTATTGAGATCTGTCATGTTTGAGGCAAAAGGTTTAAGTCTTGTTAAGATATGAGTTGAGGTAGAATTTTGTGAATCAGGTGATTGGAAGCCTGTAATGATACCGGGAGATTCTGCGTGAACCCGAGGAAGGTATCTGTATAATGTTTGATATGAAAATTGTGAGAGAATCCACGTAAGTGTCAGTTTGTGACGTGTATAATTATTGAATGGCATCTTAAGTAAATCTCTGTGCTTATCTGTTTGGGACAGGAATGTCGTATTTGTAATTTTATTTGCGAAATCATAGATTTCATTCTTTCGAGACCAATTAGGGGTGATTTAACAGATGATTTAAATCAAAGCTATGACAGCGGAGAGTAGCTTGTTTCCGCTGCACTAGCTGATCAGAGGGTTCGCGGCTCGCGGAGATAACGGTATCTGTGCTGTCTTTACGTGTTAAAAATTAGATTGCATTCTTTAGAATGGAGATCGTAACTTTGCAAGAACTAGTTGAAATTTTCATCCATGAGTAACTTGTATGTTATTCGATAGCATTGTATAATATTACTTTGTTTAACCGAGATCTGAATGTATATTTGAAACCACGAGGTTAGAGTATAATGAGCGAAGTCAACCATTTCAGGGTGTCCAAAATAGTCTGTTAGTAGTAGTTATTGATTTATTTTGAGGGATGCACAAAGCCTTATTTAAATGTCATGGTGGGATATGACATAGTATTTGTCTTACATTTTACGGCGAGTTACTTATGTAGAATTTTAGTACTTAATAATTAGGGTTAACCAAGGGTTAATAATTGCTAGTGTTAGATTAAACTGATGGTGTGATGTCATGAAACAAGATATAATAATGGAAATAAATGATGTAAATTTTCTTCCAGTTGCATGATACAAAAGGACGATAAACATTATAAAGAATTATAAAATATAATTACGTCAGAATTTGAGTAAGGACTTGATAAAAAACCATTAGTCCTTGGAGATAGAATTTGTTGTTAATCAGGATTTATAAAATCATTTCAATTTATTAAATTATTAAACTCAGTGGAAACCGTATTTGTGAAATAACTTAAAGCCAAGTAATTAACTTGAAGATGTATTCTGGAAATCTTAGTTTATTTTGATGGGAAAGTTCAATTATTAACGTAACGCTTAAGGGGACATGTCCGAATGTAATGGATTTTACTGCCACAAAGTATTGTGAGCATTGTTGTTGTATTATTTGACTTTGATTGATTGAGCATTAAATGTGCGGGGATTAGTAAAGTAGAAACATTGGTCATCAATTTAAGTGACTTAGATTACGGCTATATGCCATTATAGCATCATTTTCCTTGCGGTCATCATCCACAATAATTTTAAAGTAAATTAGAAGGTTAAAACCCGTTGTTAAATTATGATTAGATTTGTATCAAATTGCCCATTTTCTTATACAATTTTACTTACTCTCTTCTGACTAGACTCATCGAAAATTGACATATTTCCACTAGTTTGACGATAACTTTAAATGTGCTTGTTGGTATGTTACTGTAGACCCAGCCTTGAATATGCAGCATGTGAAAAATTTAGGAATATTATTGTGCTTTCACTGAACATTTGTTACATATTTCAGCCATGCCACGTTTAAAGCCATGCAGTTCCTTAACGCTTAGTACACGCTTCCAATATTAGATATTTCTTCCACAGTCATTCAACTAATGACTTATGTCATAAAGTATGCGGTGCGAGAGACATTCCCACAGGCCTACATAACAAATATGTGTCTAGTAAATTGTTGTCTTAGTGTAAACTGATTCCTGGTATGTATCCAGCAAAAAAAAAGTCTCCTACAAATAGAATCTGCACATTTTATGCAATAACAGCGGTGAAGATGAGATATGGAAGTACCAAAAGTGAAGAAGGGATTGAATACCTTTTATGAGGACGCTTATATCTCAAAAACTGAAGATGGTACAGTCATGATAATCGGTATTTGGAAGCTCTTTTATTAGATAAGAAGCATTTCTTTTCCAACGTAAGAGAAGACGGTTTCTCACATGTACAGTTCTATGTCGCATGGTCATCTTAGTCCCAAAAGGCAATACCACAAACGTGGTTGATAAAGAGTTTCTGGGGTAAATTAAAGTCAATATTCGGTAAGTTTTATACTTCAGGGATTTTCAGATGCCTTAGTACAGTATAGGGGAACGATTACTTTCATCGAACTACGAAATCCACGTGAGCGAAGCCGCGGGTAACTGCTAGTGCAATGATATTTTAGGAGAAATACTAACTCACATTACATATAGCCCAATTACGAAGAAGCGAGAATTCTTTGACAATACTGAAACTTACAAGGGGAGGCTATGGCGCATGAGCGCCCGATTCGATCCATCTTTGTATACGTGTAGGGCATAGGAGAATAACAGATGCAAGTAGTAAGGCGCAATTCTCATCAGTTTCAATTAATAAAAAATTGCAGAGCGCTTATGTAAAAACTGTTTGCCAAAAATACGAGCTGGTAGCGCAGCGGCAAGTGCTCCGCTTTGTAAGCGCGGGATCAAATCCCGCCGTAGGACGATTTTTTCAAATATTTCACATCTCTCAAATTAAGGTGTCTTCAATGATGTTCATCTTCAAACCTTCTTCTTCTTCTTCTTCTTCTTCTTTATTTGTTTACATCCAGGGTCGGTTCTTCCCTCGGAGTCAGCGAGGGATCCCACCTCTACCGCCTCGAGGGCAGTGTCCTGGATCTTCAGATTCTGGGTCGGGGGATAGAACTGGGGAGGATGACCAGTACCCCGCCCAGGCGGCCTCACCTGCTATGCTGAACAGGGGCCTTGCGGGGGGATGGGAATATTGGAAGGGATAGACAAGGAAGAGGGAAGGAAGCGGCCGTGGCCTCAAGTTAGGTACCATCCTGGCATTTGCCTGGAGGAGAAGTGGGAAACCACGGAAAACCACTTCCAGGATGGCTGAGGTTGGAAACGAACCCACCTCTAATCAGTTGACCTCCCGAGGCTGAGTGGACCCCGTTCCGGCCCTCGCACCACTTTTCAAATTTCGTGGCAGAGCCGGGAATCGAACCCGGGTCTCCGGGGTGGCAGCTAATCACACTAACCACTACACCACAGAGGCGGACCATTTTCAAATCAATACCAAAAAATTATTTTCTTAGTGGGAAAATTGTTCTGAAAAAATCGTAAAAAAGTAAACGTTTTCATTCAGTCACATACGTTCTACGTTATCTGCATTGCAAATAAATTACTATTATTATACAAGCTCCAGGACACTGCCCTTGAGGCGGTAGAGGTGGTATCCCTTGCTGAATCCGAGGGAAAAACCGATCCTGGAGGGTAAACAGATTACGAAGAAGATACAAGCTTGTGCGTGTTCTACTACATGTATATCTTTATACGTAAAAGGCACCGTTTGATCCTTTCATCACTTCTGTGAAATATCGGACTTCTTCGTATCCCGTAAGCAGTAACTCATTCTATGGGTATCCGTTGGGACAAGTTTTGACCTGGTGAAGATAGCTGCAGTCCGCCTCTGTGCTGTAGTGGTTAGTGTGATTAGCTGCCATCCTCGGAGGCCCGGGTTCGATTCCCGGCTCTGTCACAAAATTTGAAAAGTGATACGAAGACTGGAACGTGGTCCACTCAGCCTCGGGAGGTCAACTGAGTAGAAGTGGGTTCGATTCCCACCTCAGTCATCCTGGAAGTGGTTTTCCGTGGTTTCCCACTTCTCCTCCAGGCAAATGCCGGGATGATACCTAACTTAAGGCCACGGCCGCTTCCTTCCCTTTTCCTTATCTATCCCTTCCAATCTTCCCACCCCCACCAAGGCCCCTGTTCAGCATAGCAGGTGAGGCCACCTGGGCAAGGAGCTGGTCGTCCTCCCCATTTGTATCCCCCGACTCAATGTCTCACGCTCCAGGACACTGCCCTTGGGACGGCAGAGGTGGGATCCCACGCTGAGTCGAAAATAAAAACTAACCCTAGAGGGTAAGCAGATTAAGAAAGACAGAAAGAAAGAAAGAAAGAAAGAAAGAAAGAAAGAAAGAAAGAAAGAGGACAGCTGCAACCGAACAAAAGATTTTGGTTAGCAGTCGGTTAACGGTGTCCAGACTCCAGGCAACCGTTAGAAGCCGCATTCGTTCGTTGGCACTTAGGGTAGTGGCATCGTGTTACTTTACATTGCGAGATCTCTGATTATACACGTGACAGTGATGTGCTTGTCCTTCGGAGGCCGAAGAAAGTGAACCTGAATCAAATTTCCAGACAAGTGAAGAGTTGAAAATACAATAAAAACTGCGCCAGTACAGTATATTGTGAGCAGCTCCTTCTGGAAAATAATAACATGGCGACGGAACATTCCTCGGTGATTAAAGAAGGACACATGAAAATCGGTGAAAAATTGTACAGCGAAATCATGAAAAATATGGCGTAAAATAGAAGTGTTACGGAAGACGATCTTACTACACAGTTCAAAAAAATTAGGGGTACATATTTTTGAACGTACGGCATGCTCCACAAAACAATACCTGACACCCAGGTACATTACCAACTAAACATTTATTCTTCACCGCTGAAGTATAGAAAAGAACATTGGTGGATTTGCGTTCATTTTCGGAACAAAAACGGAAATGTCCAAAAAGGGGCGAAAACAAAGTGATAACGGTCATGCAGGGTGGATTTATATCACAGTTGGAGAGCTTCAGTATGGTGTATTTCCACTACGAGCATTTATCACAGCTTGGCACCTACATGGCCTGCTCCGTATAAGTCGACGGAGGTCACGTTGCGGTATCAGGCCGCATTTTTCAATGAGAGCCTGTTCGAGGTCTTGGAGAGTATGTGGTGGAGCAGGACGCCCATGAACAATTCTGTCAAGCCTATTCCAGACATGTTCGATGGTATTAAGGTCGGGACTCACTGCTGGCCATTCCACTCCTTGAATGTCCAGTTCTCCCAAGACAGCTGTGCTGATGCGCGCTACATGTGTCCTAGCATTGTCGTGCATGGGTACGAATTCAGTGCCAACACCGTATGCAGCAAACAACACATGCTGTAGCAGTATCTGCTCGATGTACTCCGGAGCGGTATCATTAACACGGACGACGACAAGATCCGTATGGCCATCAATACCGATGTCACCCCACACCATCACAGAATCTTGTCCGAATCGGTCGCCTTCCTGGGCATTTGGCATATACTGCTCACCACGGCGCGGCGTGTCTATACCCGTTGACGTCCATCACGCTGTGTCAGGGGAAATCTGGACACGTCTGTGAACAGCACAGGTCTCCATTGGCGAAGTTGCCCGTTAACGTGAGTGTGGGCAAACAGAAGTTCAGCTGCGCGATGTTGCTGAGTTAAACGGGGCAATCGAACAGGACGTCTGAGTGGTAGGAACACTTCTCTTAACTTGTTCCTTATTGTCTGGTCAGACACCGTGACTCCAGTGATCCTCCTGAGGTATTGCTGCAGTTCTCTGGCAGTTGCTGAACGACGCCACAATGCACAGATGGTCAGTTATCGGTCATCCTGTGGGGTTGTCATGCGTCCACGACCTGGGACAACCCTCCTTGTGAACTGCCCTGTCTCACTGTAGCGATTCCACAAGCGTTGAATAACTGACGGAGAGACATTGAGATCCACAGCAACACGACGAAAAGTCCATCCTTCCTGGATCAAAGTGATGGCCCATGCGACATGAATCTCTTTACTATGTCTCATGAGATATGCTGGTTTGCGTACAACGTGCTCAAATGACCGCGATAGTCTGTGTACCTCACAACGACACACGGACACACCGCTATTCACTTTGTTTCGACCGGTCACCTAACATTTTAATGCATGGCTACGCCTACAGATGGAGTATAACTTCGATTTGACATACCCTGAGTAGCTATGGTCTCAAGGTATGCTGTACGACCATTGGAACCCCATCTATCAGATTAACGTTCACATACCAAACGTTACAAATCATGTTACCCTAAATTTTTTGAACTGTGTATGTTTAAAGAACCCGATTAAAAAGTCTTCGTAGCAGAAGTTGACGATTCTGCCTTACAATCGAACGGCGAGTAGTATCCAGACGAAGAAAGTTCGAAAATCGATACGTATATAATTCCGCTTGATTATAAAATAAAGGTAGTCAATTTCGCGAAAGAGCACCGAAAATGGGCCCTGAAAACTCTGCAGAGACAGGGAGGTTCCCGTCTGAAGGGAACGGATCAGTTGAAGATATGGAAGGAACAAATTAGGAGAGATGGATCAGCGACAGATAAACAGAAAACAATTGATACGTGGAGTCGTGATCGGTTTGTATGAGTTCGCCAATCCAACCAGCAAGTCACGACGAGGAACTTGCAGCAATGGGCTCTGGCTGCTGCCAGCTAATTTTCGAATTGGAATTTAAAGCTTCGCAGGCTTTGGTCTAAGTCTTCAATCGAAGACACCGAATTCGACAAAGAACAATAACAAAATTTGTGCCGGAGAGAGAAACAGTGACAATGGGGGAGATCCCGCTGAAGAAAAAATGTTTCGAATGCAAACATGAGCCCTCATCCCACACTACGACAAGGATTTTGTCATCAACACCAACCAAACAGGAATTTGGAAAAGAAATACTTTCGTTCTGTATCAAAGTAAAATATCATGTAGACAAAAAAGTACTTATATTCTACTCTTTTTTCCAGGATGCCAGTACCAGTCGACGTACAACCGAACCCTCGCCGAACAAGGACCGAAGGTTGTGCTTGTTAAGCAGAAGGATATGAATAAAGTCACGCATTCATATACCTCAAAATATGACATGATCCTCTCCAGAAAACAACTTCCAACGGTTTTCGTCTGTCTGCAAGAGGCGACTGGCAAATTTGGGCTAAGTGTGCAAAAATCAGTAGACGCTTACTATGCGAAAATATATATAAACGTTGCCATTACATCCTCGAAGTCCGGGAAACTGACAACAGCAGTGTACAAAGATTTTCTGATCTATGTGATGAAGCCATATGTGCAGGAAGAAAAAAAAAAAATTTTCAATCGATTCTTGGGGAGGGCAAACAAACCCGGTTTTGTATGATGAGATACTCATGGATGAAGATGATATACCAACGTGCACTATAAAAGTCATCTCACCAAAATACACTCCATTAATGTAGCCGTGCGACGCTTACTTTTATCTGCAAGTGAAGAACTTTATCAAAAGACTCCAGAACTGCGCTTACATTATCGAACACGACAGAGAAATAACTCCCACAACCAGAGAAGTCTGTATAAAAATTCAAATTCTGGTACGTCATTAGTTGTCGGCACAGATTTTCTGCAGCATGTTACGATACGCGTGGTTTGCGGCCAAACTGTGCGATGACACGACGTTGTTCATGAATGCCAACGAAGTTTGCTAAGCGACAGATGTATTAAAAATCCCTGCGAATGAAAAAATACGGCATTTATCACTTGCGCAGGAAGCCACAATAATTATTGTCTTCCCTGCTTCTGTGACCAATACCATCCTAGTTCGTGTAGTAATTCGTCGCGCGAACAGCACGACAATGATTAAAAAATACGGTAGAATAAGTTGTACAAAAGACTGTGAATAAAAGTATTCATTTTTCAAACAGGACCTGCACTTTTATTTCAGAACACCTTTACCGCTAAAAGAAATTATTGAAATTGATTGGAACGGGGACATTATTGAAGACACCTTAATTTGTGAGAGATGTGAAGTATTTTTTTAAAGTTGTCCATCGGCGGGATTCGGTTCAGCGATTCCGCAGTTACGAAGCGGAGCACTTGCCGCTGCACCACGAGCACGTTTCTTGATGAAATCATTTAGCCCACACATTTCGAAAAGAACCCAGCATTGACTGCTGTTCACGTACTGTGTTAGATTGTGCAATGCGTATGTTCGGAGGAAAAAAATCTTTTAACAGTGCTTCTCTCTTGAAACCACCATTTGACTCACCTAAAATATGTCAAAGTTATTTCTTTGTGCCTTTCTGAGTTATTCCAAGGGTATTCCACTTAAATCCGCCGCCCCCTTATCTTTAGTCACTCCAGTAAGGCGTTTCCTTGCTGTTTCTAACTCAAAGAGATCAAAACACAAGCAATGGCATCCTTCTGAATTAATCTTCAAATTCAACTGTTATTAACAGTTAGTATGTCCTCATCCTGTACCAAAACATCTCGTACTGAAACTCTTCAGTTATAAAAATTGCATTTCCACGTGTGATCTGTCAAACGACTGCAGCTCTTACTCCTATGAACTCTTCAGTGGCACAGTCATCCAATAAACAATATCGAACATCCAATTAAAAGTAATAACTCTTTTTTTTGTTAGTTGTTTTACGTCGCACCGACACAGATAGGTCTTACGGCGACGATGGGACAGGAAAGGGCTAGGAGTGGAAAGGAAGCGGCCGTGGCCTTAATTAAGGTACAGCCCCAGCATTTGCCTGGTGTGAAAATGGGAAACCACGGAAAACCATTTTCAGGGCTGCCAACAGTGGGGTTCGAACCTACTATCTCCCGAATACTGGATACTGACCGCACTTAAGCGACTGCAACTATCGAGCTCGGTAAGTAATAACTCCTTCTCTTTTCTCGTACTGATATCCCACTAAAAAAATATTTCACGGTCCTCGTATAACTTCCACATATCATAATTTTATCTTACCTTCACTGGACTAATCACACAACGTGAGTTAAGAGGGTCTTTGTTAGGGCTCTGTTGTGCTTTTGGTTCTTCATTTCTGTTGGTGGCTGTCATTGAGTATTATTAGCAAAAAATATCGAGCACCTCATGGTCTGTAGCTTTCCATTGAAATCTTCTGCGGTGTTGTTGAGTTGGTGTCACAAGAATCGGAATGTTGTATGCTTGTGTTACTTTAGATGGTTTAACGTGTTTTGGTACAGGATGCAGTGATAGTGGAATTCATGAATGTCTTGAATCAAGAAACTCTCAACACTGCCCAAAACCTGAGCAAAGGAGATATAACACACAAACACATTTCGGCGCACTTACTCATGAAGACAAGAAAAAAACAAAATCACTGCAGAAATTAGCACTAAAAGCAGAGTACCAAAACTTCAACAGAATTAAACTGAGAGGAAACATTCCGAAAGCATGTATAGCTCACCTGTTTACAACAACATCGCAACGAATAAAACTAATTATACAATGAACAAACGAATCAAAATTTCAAAATGACGAATACAGAACACATATCGCTCCTGTTTTGCCAAAACGGTGAATGTGACAATGCTCTTCGTATCCATTATTTCCTTTAAGACAGTAAGGTTCATTTTCCTTTACATTCGCGCAGAGGCAAATGTACTCAACAAAAATTGTTCTGATGGACTTCATATCAATATGTGGCTGGGAGGCGCGGCCAGTCTTAAAGGGAAATAATGGATAGGAAGAGCATTGTCACATTCGCGGTTTTGGCGCAGCGGCGATATCAGTACTGAAATATAACACAAAATAAGCATTCGCTAATCACTTACTAGACACAGGATAAGAATGTACAAAATACACCACAAGCATGGGAATTCTCCTCATTAACCCCAAAGGACATTCAACATATTAACACTCTAGAATAATGTGAAAAACACACAAACACATCTATGATGTCTCATAGCACCAATATTCTCGATAAGCAGGCACAATTTATATTACATGCACTATACGACAACTGAATTTCTACCTACGATGTTGGTAACAGATACACGAGAACTCCAGTCCCAGGAGTCAGTTGTTGAGGACAGCTTCTCAAATAATAGTTGAAAGTGCTCCAATTAAAACAGGTACTCAATTTACCGTCAAAACCTTTAGTCAGATAATGTAATTCATTATAACTGTTATCATCACTACATCATCCCTTTGTGGAGCAGTGGTAGAGTATTGGCTGTCGGATCCAAAGATCCCGGGTTCAATTCCTGCTGAGGTAGTCGGACTTTTGAAAAAAAACAAGCACATGGCCTTCCATGTCCATGATATTGCCATGTAAAGGACCCAAGGTGACATGTTCGGTGTTTACATATCAAAATTAATGAAAATACAGCAATAAGTCCCCGGGAATAGTGTCATTCCCTGTACCATCAGTGAGAGTAAAACGACAAAACTGACACCCATGCAGCGTATCTGGTGTCAAATAAAAATACTTGTTGACTTTAGGTAAATCCAGATTATTATTATTATTATTATTATTATTATTATTATTATTATTATTATTATTATTATTATTATTATTATTATTATTATTATTATTATTATTATTAATGCGTTGTAGGGGATTGCTTAAAACGCTAGCACTGGGGGATTATAGTAATAAGAATTGATTATCTCAGGCAATGGAAAACATTTATGTAGACAATCAGGCCACAGTGAGAATTGATGGTAGAATGAGTTCTTGGTTCGAAGTAGTAATAAATAATGGCGTATAGCCTCCGGAGAGGCCTGGTGCAGGTCTTTTTCTAGTAGACGGCCTATTAGGCGACCTGCATGTCTGTGAAGAGGGCCCTACCTACGATGATTTCTAATGTTGAATACGCCACACACACCCACACCCCGAGCCATTGGAATTAAACAATTAAGGTTAAAATCCCCGACTCGGCCGGGAATCGAACCCGGGACCCTCTGAACCGAAGGCCAGTACGCTGACCACTCAGCCAACGAGTCGGACTTTGAAGTAGTAACAGGGGTTGGACAAGGCTATAATCTTTCACCCTTTTTGTGCTTAATATAGATGGATAATTTACTGGAAGGTATAAAGTGGCAGAGAGGGATTCAGTTAGGTGGAAATGTAGTAAGCAGTTTGGCCTTTGCCGACGATTTGTTCTTAATGGCAAAGTGTGCTGAAAGCCTTCAGTCTAATATATTAGAGTATGAAAGGAAGTGCAGTGATTATTACATCAAAACTAGCATTTCAAAGAATAAAGTGATGATAATAGGGAAAATGTTGAATAACAGGTAGGGAATACGAAACTGCAACAGGCAGATCATTTCAAATACTTAGGATGTGTATTCTTCCAGGATGGTAGTTTATTTATTTATTTATTTATTTATTTAGCGAATGGCTTATAGTGCCTAGAGTGTCCAAGGATATGATTCGCTCACCTGGTTCAAGTGACGTCCGTGAGTGACCTGCGCGTCTGGGTGTGATATAATGATGAAAATGAAATGTCGTATGGCTTTTAGTGCCGGGATATCCCAGGACGGGTTGGGCTCGCTAGGTGCAGGTCTTTCTATTTGACTCCCATAGGCGACCTACGCGTCGTGATGAGGATGATATGATGATGAAGATAACACATACACCCAGCCCGCGTGCCATTGGAATCAACCAATTAAGGTTAAAATCCCCGAAGCGGCCGGGAATCGAACCCGGGACCCTCTGAACCGAAGGCCAGTACGCTGACCATTCAGCCAACGAGTCGGACTTCGAAGTAGTAAGGAGTCGGACATATGATGATGACTATGAAGTGGAATGATGGTGAATTGTAGTGTTGGAACGTAGACAGCACCAGTCGAATAACAATAAGGGGTCTGTTCAAGGCTTAACGTCCTCGTCCGACGGACGAATCACTTTCAGCAGTGTCATATACCCTCACTCCATTTGAACACTGTGGAGAGATTTGGGATTGAATCCAGGCTTTTCGCACGCAATCTACTAATTAGAAATGGAATGCGGAGATAAAGGCTAAGGGATTAACTCGTTGAAGGAAGCTGTACGTACCAACCAGCTTTGGCGATGGGGTCACCCCTCTTCCCCTACTGGCCAACATTCTGGTGATGGGGATTTTTTTCCACCAACGCAGCTCGAACCGGCTAATCACGGTGTCAGACCATAGACTTAACGCCTTAACGATTGTGGCCGCCAGACGGGGCCAAGGCAGTAGTAGCCTATACTAAGTGAAATTGAATCAGTGTGCAGCAAAGGTAGTTCAGTGAGCTAGCAGTGGAGATCAACGGCACTGAGTAAGAGAGAGGTGAGTTTTCTGATAAACCTTCTTCACTTAAGTCTGACTTCAGAGTGACTTTACTGTATGGGAGTGGAAGCTGGGTGGACTCTGGATTAATTTATTTATAAGTTACAAGCAACGTACAAGAAAGTGACTGCTGGTACATACAGTTGGGTACAATGGCAGGAAGGTACTCGGAATGCAGAAATAAACTCGATGAATGAAGCAGTACGTACAAACCAGCTTCGGTGATGGGTCATGAGAAGCGAATGGAGGAATATAGGTTACCTAACAGAATAACGGACTCGATCACGGCGGGTACGAGAAGCAGGAGACGATGGTTAGATACTGTTTTAAGGATAAGAGGTGCGCAACTAAACAAGGCTACGGAGCTAATTACAAATAGTGGATTGTGGAGGTGCCTAGTTGATTTACAGAGGTTTGCAGACTGAACGTTGACATGAATAACAGTCTTTAATGAATATATATGTACTGTAGGAGTAGCGTGCCTTCCTCTTACTTGGAGGATTCGGATTTTATTCCCGGTCAGTCCAATGGTTTTATTTCCGGGCTCGAGACTGGAACGGGCTTCACTCAGCCTCGTGAGACCAACCGAGGAGCTGTTGTTACGTGAGGTAGCGGGCCTGGTCATGAAAGCCAAGTAATACGGATAATAATATCGCCTCGCTGAACACGTGACACTCCGACTTCAGCATGCCATCTGTCTGGGCAGCAGTCATCTTGAAATGTGAACGTCCAAAATGGGCAATATGTGTCACTAGTTATTATTATCTACCATATATATTAAAAACACAAGGCTGATTTTTGTGACAACGAGTTGGAGAGAATGGCTGAACCGATTGACATCGTAAAGCATTCTGACGAAAGCTCTTGGCCTGTAGATTTGCAGAGTGTCTTTAAAAGCATAACAATTTCTTGCAGTAAATTTATAACCTCCCCTGCGAACCATGTGACCTTGCCGCGGTGGGGAGGCTTGCGTGTCCCAATGAAGCAGATAGCCGAGCCGCAGGTGTAACCATATCGGATCTGTACCTGTCGAGGGTCCAGACTAACGAATGGTTCATCGAAAGGGGGTAACAGCATTTCGGAAGTTGCAAAGGTGGCAGTCCAGATGATTGACTGATATGGCTTTGTAATAATAAACAATATGGCTTAACTGAGTTGATACTGCTACACGGCTGAAGGCAACGAGAAACTACAGCCGTAACTAACTCCCGAGGGTACGCAGCTCTGTCTGTATGAATGATGTACTGATGATGGCTTCCTCCCGGGTAAAATATTCCGGAAGTAAAAGAGTCTCCCATTCGGATCTCCGGGTGGGGACTGCAAGAGAGGGGCAATCATCAGGAAGATGGATACTGACATTCTGCGAGTCGGAGAGTGGAATGTTAGATGTTTGAATCGTTGTGCTAGGTTAGAGAATCTGAAAAGGAAGATGGGTAGACTAAAGTTAGATGTAGATGGTATAGGTGGAGTACGTTGGCAGGAAGAGCAGGTATCTTGGTCAGGCGATTACAGAATTATCAACACATAATCAAACAGGGGAAATGCAGGACTTGATCTAATAATTAATAAGAAAATAGGACAGCGGGTAAGCTACTACGACCAGCATAGTGAAATGATTACCGTTGTCCAGGGAGACACCAAACCAATTCCCACCATAATATGCCCACTAGTTCGGCAGTTGATTAAGAAATCGAAAGAATATATGAAGATAGAGAAGATTTAATAAAATATGTAGAAGGTGACGAGAATTTAATTGTGATGGGAGACTGGAATACAGTGGTGTGAGGGACTGTTTCAAGGAACATGTTGCACAGGGAATAAGTTAAAAAGCTGAAGGAAACATATTAGAGGAAGAATGGACAGTCATTAAGAATGAGGTCTCTAGTGCTGCTGAAGAAATGCTAGAAAGAAAGGAAAGTTCAACTAAGAATCAGTGGATAACTCAGGATATACTGGGCCTGATTTTTGAATGACGAAATTACAAGAATGCAAGAAATGAAGACGGCAGAAAAGAATACAGGCGATTAAAGAAAAGTGGATAGAAAGTGCTAAGGAAGAATGGCTGAAGGAGAAATGTAAGGATATTAAAGGTTGTATGGTCGTAGGAAAGGTAGATGCTGCATACAGGAAAAGTAAGCAAACCTTTGGAGAAAGGAAATAATTTAGGTGTATGAATATTATGAGATCCGATCGAAAACCACTTCTAGGAAAAGAAGACAAAGCAGAAACACGGCAGGAACACATCCAACAGTTGGATCAAGGTAAAGACGTAGACGGTATGGCTCTGGAAGAAGAAGAGGCTCTTGAAGCTGATGAAATGGGGGACCCAATTTTGAGGTCAGAAAACTGACAGAGCTTTGAGAAGCCCAAACAGGAACAAGGCACCTGCAATTGTCAACATTCCTTCTGAATATCTGAGTGCCTTGGGAAAAACCAGCATGCCGAGGCTCGTATTGAATGTAGTGTATAAGATCTATAGAACAGGAGAAGTGCCATCCGATTTTCGAAGAAAGCCGGTGCTACCAGTATGAAAACTGCCGCTACATCAGTTTAGTATCTCATGCCTGCAAAATTCTAATAAGTATTATTTACAGAAGAATGGAAAGACAAGTTTAAACTGAGTTGGGAGAAGATCAGTTTGGCTACAGAAGAAATGTAGGAACACGTGAAGCAATCCTGAATTTACGACTGATCTTAGAGGATCGAATTAAGAAAGACAAGCCCACGTACATGGCGTTCGTAGATCTAGAAAAGCCATTCGATAATGTTGATTGGACCAAGCTATTTGAGATTCTGAAGGTGATCGGGATTAGGTACCGAGAAATAAGAATTATGTACAGTCTGTGTAAAAATCAGGCTGCAGTGATAAGAATTGAGAGCTTTGAAAAAGAAGCAGCAATCCACAAAGGAGTGAGTCAAGGCTGCAGTTTGTCCCCCGTCCTTTTCAATGTTTATATAGAACAGGCAGTGAAGGAAATCAAAGACGAATGTGGGAAGGGAATCACGATCCATGGAGAGAAAATCAAAACCCTGAGATTTGCTGATGATATCGTTATTTTATCCGAGACTGCAGAGGATCTCGAGAAGCTGCTGAATGGTATGGACAAAGTCTTGGGTAAGGAATACAAGATGAAAATAAATAAGTCCAAAAGGAAAGTAATGGAGTGCGGTCGAATAAAGTCAAGTGATGCAGGAAATATTAAATTAGGAAATGAAGTCTTAGAGGAAGTAGATGAGTATTGTTACTTGGGTAGTAAAATATCTAGCCATGACAGAAGTAAGGAGGAAATAAAATGGAGACTAGCACAAGCAAGGAAAGCCTTTCTTAAGGAAATTTGCTCACTTTGAACATTGATATAGGAATTAGGAAGAAGTTTTTGAAGACTTTTGTGTGGAGCGTGGCATTGTGTGTAAGTGAAACGTGGACGATAACTAGCTCAGAAAGAAAGAGAATAGGAGGTTTTGAAATGTGGTTTTACAGAAGAGTGCTGAAGGTGAGATGGATAGATCCAATCACGAAGTAGAGATACTGAATTGAATTGGTGAGAGGAGATCGATTTGGCTAAATTTGACCAGAATAAGAGATAGACTGATAGGACACATCTTAAGACACCCAGGACTTGTGTTGGTTTTTGAGGGAAGTGTAGGTGGTAAGAACGGTAGGGGTAGACAAAGGTATGAATATGATAGGCAGATTAGACTATATGTAGGACGCAGCAGTTACGTAAAAATGAAACGTTTAGCTCAGGGTAGGGAGCAAGGAGGGCTACATCAAACCACTCTAAGGACTGATGACTCATACAACAACATATTTTCAAATTATTAAAGAAAAATATAGCATGCTGCATGGTCAAAGCGCTCGTCAGTACTTCAAGCCGCCTGAACCTTGATAGCGCTGAGGCGTATGGCACGACAGATGAGGTCGAAGTGGATAAGCACGCATGATCAGTCAGACGTCTTCCTAGTCAGCTGTATTTCGTGGACAGGAATAGCCGCTCTTGTGCTGTCCAGTGGTTGAGCAGTGCACATTACATTCATGATTCCTCTAAATTTAAATAAGAGACCGGTGTCTGTATTAAAATTAAATTCCAAAGCAGCTGACGGTATTCGATTTGCACGGCTCAGTATAGGATGCTGCCCCAGGCAAATAAATCGTCTTTTAAAACATATCATAGGTGACGACATTCCATTCCTTCTGGTGGGACAATTATTGTTCTTGTGGGAGATTTCATAAAGGTTTTGCCTGTTTTGCCACATGCTTATGGCCAAACAATTACTATTAGTTGTGTTAAATACTCTCCTCTTTGGCCCTTTTTCGAAATACGCCGCTTACGTAAAAAAAAGGAAAAACTACAGAAAATGGAATTATCTGATTTTTTGCAAGAAGAAATCGATAACGGTGACTACCCCTCTGTAGATGGTGATGGATCAGATATTATTGGACTTCCAGTCAGAATTTTATTGCATGAATGTATCGTGACTGAAATTTATCGCAAAACGTTCACTTCTGCGAAAGATATAATATTCCGAAAGTTGCCATTCTGAATTAATTTGAAAGTCATTGGGCTTACACACGGTAGTTGAAAACCATACAGTAGCGCAAACAGATTAATACTGAAGTTGAAACCTAGCTACTTCAGTTTCCTACATAATTCTAGAACTCCTTGGAATTAATGATTTGCGTTTGCCTCAACATATTATAATTCTAAAAATAGGAGCCGTAGTTATGCTCCTTATAAATAGGAACGCTTTCCAACGGTTCATAAACGGCTCCAGTTTAGGGCCTAAATGTAAGAAGTACGTACGAAAATTGTTTAGATTTGGAAATAGTAAATGGTGATAAAGCTGGACTTAACATCATCCGATAAAACACTTGTATTTTCTTTCAAGATACATCAATTTCCAATTTGCTCGGCATTTTGTATCACGATAAATAAACCTCAAGGAAGGTGAAGACCTCTATTCGCCTCAGCCAGTTTTTAGCCATGGCCATTTAAATGCCCAGCCGGGATGAGTGGCTCAGACGGTTGAGGCGCTGACCTTCTGACCCCAACTTGGCAGGTTCAATCCTAGCTCAGTCCGGTGGTATTTGAAGGTGCTCAAATACGTCAAACTCTTGTCGGTAGATTTACTGGCACGCAAAAGACCTCCTGCAGGATTAAATTCCGGCACCTCGGCGTCTCCGAAAACCGTCAAAGTAATTAATGGGACTTAAAAAGAGTAACATTATTAAATGTGCCTACCGAGCTCGATAGCTGCAGTCACTTATGTGCAGTCAGTATCCAGTATTCGGGAGATCGTGGGTTCGAACCCCACTGTCGACAGCCCTGAAGATGGTTTTCCGTGGTTTCTTATTTTCACACCAGGCAAATGCTGGGGCTGTACCTTAATTAAGGCCACAGCCGCTTCCTTCCCACTCCCATCCCTTTCCTGTCCCATCATCGCCATAAGACATGTCGGTGCGACGTAAAGCCAATGGCAAAAAAAGTGCCTATGTCAAGAGAATGTTCTTTCTAAGTTGTAATACTGCGAAAGCTAAGTGTACAGGGAATACACCGAGCAAGTGGCTGCGTGGTTTGGGTCACTTAACTTTGAGCTTGCATTCGGGAGATAGTTGGTTGGAACCCCACAGTCGGCAGCCCTGAAGGTGGTTTTCCGTGGTCTCCCATTTTCACACCAGGCAAATACTGGGGCTGTACCTTAATTAAGGCCACGGTCACTTCCTTCCAACTTCAAACCATGTTCTATCCCTTCGTCGCCGTAAGACCTTCCTGCATCGGTGACACGTAATTGTAAAAAAACATGAAAGTACAATGAATGTCACAGAACTAAACCGGAAAAATATCAGGGATGCTCTTCGTGTTATGTGCAATTGGATTGGCGGAGAAAATGACGTTACTTTGTTAGTTCCGGACGCGCGATTCAAATTGACGAACTCGCCGTATTTGCTATGCCAGAGAGTCAGTCGCTGCCTGTTTCTACACTGAATGATAGTGATCGCACCATAATGTAAACTGGAGGTTAGCTAGATTCAGTTAAGGGTCCAGGTGACTCATCCTGTGCTGATTGTAAATTAGTGGACATTTTCAATTAAAGAGCAGGTTTGGAGATCAGTCCATGATATTTAATCGTTCCAGAAATCAGAAGCATAACCCACGCTTGTTTATGGACCCGAATTGTTGTTCTCGTGCAAACGTCAAAATGGTTTTCTTTTAAATACCCTTTCATGTATTTTCTTGTCGTAAACATTAATTTCATCCTGAAATCGTCCAGTCTCAGCATTGTGTTAAGGTCACTGACCTCAGTTATTCTTTATGGTCACATTTGTAAAATACACCCGATATCATACTGATCTGATTTTTTTGAGTTAATAAACATCGATTATCTGAGTTTAATTTCAAGTAGTGACGAACAGTCGTTAATTACCCCTGAGATACAAGAGTCTACAATTTCATGCTGACGACCTAGAACAGGTAACTCTCATGCGACGTTGGCTAATAAAGGTTTCAATACTATATAGCTTGCCAGTGAGTTATTTTTCCTATTGAGGGTTTGTTTGTTTCGGAATCGTACTTCTGCCCTCCCTCTCAACATACCTGTTCCCGTTTCGTCTGTGAGTAGGGCCTATCTATCTACTGAAGGGCAGGTTGAATTCTTCAATGCAAATTGTTGTTTGTATTTTCAGGTGAATAAATGTGAGTGAAACTAATGAACTTACATGTAAGTTTGTACTTGAGAATTTTTTTTTGGCTATTTGCTTTACGTCGCACTGACACAGATAGGTCTTATGGCGACGATGGGATAGGAAAGGCCTAAGAGTTGGAAGGAAGCGGCAGTGGCCTTAATTATGGTACAGCCCCGGCATTTGCCTGGTGTGAAAATGGGAAACCACGGAAAACCATCCTCAAGGCTGCCGACAGTGGGATTCAAACCCACGATCTCCCGATTACTGGATACTGGCCGCACTAAAGCGACTGCAGCTATCGAGCTCGGTGAGAAAATGTTATCGGATAAATATGTTGAATTCAATATCCGATAAGACAAGCTCATTGAGGTATTTCACAACGGTCCAAAAATTGTGTAAAAAGAAACTGGAGGTGGGAGGATCTTACATTCGAAGTTCATTTACGATGGTATAGCAAATAGTAGTATTTTTATGCTGAGAAAAGAACAGCGCGAAAGATAAAATTCGTTAGTTTACTCCCTACTGCCACGTGCTACAGTATAACTCAAGAAAATTCATAATTGACTTCTGACACTGGAACATACATTGGTAACAAGACATGTTCGACAGCAGAAATTGCAGGCAGGATAATGTACGAGCGATCCTTGAGCACCCTACAAATTGTTCACATCTTCATCTCAGCACTCGGTGGGGGCGTATAACTTTCTTGAATCGGCTTCCATCACTATTGTGAAGCATGATGACCAGACTATGCTGCATTGTTTCAGACTTTGCATGTAAGAAGATTTGTTTTTGTATTAATGGATTAACGCTGCACTAACTCATTGAAGATATTCGGCGACGCAAAAATGGGAAACTGATAGGATTGGGATGGTAGCGGTCATGGCTTTATTTAACGTACAAATCGAGAATTTGCTGGTGTTAAAATGGGAAACCACGTAAAACTATCTTCAGGGCTGCCGACGGTGAGATTCGAACCCACCGTCTGCTGAATGTAAGCTCACAGCTACGCGACCCAAACCGCTCCGCCGACTAACTTGGTATGTAAGAAGAATACCAGAGTATTGAGTCTATCGTCGTTGCGCCTAGAAAAACCTGTATGTGATAATATATCAGCTTAGAACTCTGACCAGTATTGCTCTGTAATCTAAGGTTCAGTATTGCATGAGCTGTATCAACGAATTTTCATTCTAAGTGGTACATGTGTTGCGGGTCAGTATTTCTCCCCTCATCATTGTCACATATCGGTATTTCGAGGCGCAACGACGTTGTACTCCTTCAAGGAATTTCCTCCTTCTAACGTGTAGTCGTTTAAACAGCGTTATAGCTGCACAGATTGTGCTTTCCGAAACTTTAAACTTGAGCCTATTATTTAGATCCAGAAAACTCATACCCATACTGCCCTGTCATTATCCCGGCAGAATTTCTGATCCCTCCTCGATGAAGCGGAAGACATTAATGTTAACTGCGACCGTAGTTACGTGACGAAATCAAAAGGATATTTTGATCACTTTGAGATCGACTGTAGAATTAGTACAGCAATGATGGTTCACGACACATTTATAGTCCTTCAGAGTACTTTAACGAGACTACAAACAGTTCGGTCTTTCTTCTTGGAAGTATTAGTATCTGTTATTTACTGGAGAAGATCGTAAACTTGGAGTCATATGACTGGAAGTACTGGGCTGTGATTTATGAAACACTGATTCTTAATAATCAACTCAGAATTGTCCAGCTCCATGGTCCAAGGGGTCCCGGGTTTGAATCCTGGCCGGATCGGGGAATTTAACCTTCATTGATTACTTCCGATGGCTGTGAAATTGGTAGTGTGAGCCGTCTTCAACACTGGAATACATCATAGATAGGGCCCCATCGTCACAGACGTGAAGATCACCTATTAGGTGCCAACTCGAAGGATCTGCACCAGGCCTCTACGGAAGACACACGCCATTATTACCATAATCACATTATACTCATGGAAAATATAACTGTCAAGCCTGACACATGTTAAAATGACGAGGCGTTATTCTTTCTGTTGGGAATGTCCTGATTTCGAGCACCTCGTGTATTTAGCAAATCGTCTCACCGCAAGCAATATCGCGTATCTAACAATGCTCGCCATATCCATTAATTTCTTAAGACTTGTCACGCGTCCCAGACATATATGCATATGCAGACTATCAGAAATGAAATTGGTCATGGCGTGGGTTACTGTAGTCACGTCCTAGTTCATGAATCATGGGCAACGGCTGAGTGGAATAGTAAGTGGTCCTGAGGGTAGAGATATCAGTTGCTGTGGAGTGGGAGTGATCATCTCGGACATATTCTAAGTCATGGCCTTCCTTGTGCTCAGAGGGCTAGGACTACAGAATCCACCAGTGGTTCCTAACCCGATACAGGTGAGATCCTCACTTGGACTATGTGTAAGCGGAGGTAGCATCCTGTTCACGAAATTTTCATCGAACACGCTCAGAACGTTTCAAGCAAGCCTCGGGCCTATGGAAGTAACGGAATCCCACTCCCACTTGACAGGCGAGGGATTCCGTGGAATCAACTTGACGAACGAAATGGAATTCGATGGGGAGCATTCATTACTAATGGGGCTTATGGAAGAAGGAAAGTAGAACTGGCTGAGACAGCATGTATGTACTAGGAGTAAATGATATTTGGGTAAGGGGAGATAATGAGGAAGAGATAATAAAGTGTATTTGACGGGTGTTAAAAAGGGAAGGTCAAAGTGTGTGGTAGGGCTGTTCATCAGGAATACTGTTGCACGCAACATTGTTTCTGTTATTCACTTAAATGAGCGAAGGATGTGGGTAGATTCGGCAGTTGGAGGAATTAGGACGAGAATTGTCTCAGTGTATTCACCATGACTGTGAGGTGCAGATGAGGATGTTGACAAGTTTTACGATGCAATGAGTGACATCGTAGTCAGGATCAAGGAAATGATAGTGCTAATGGGCGATTTCAATGCGAGAGTTGGAAATATAACTGAAGGATACGAAAGGGTGATTTGTAAATGAGAGAAGATATGGAAACTAATAGGAACGGGAAGCGCTTGCTGGACTTCTGTGCTGGTATGCGTAGAGCAGTTACGAATATATTCTTCAAGCATAGGGCTATTCACCGATACACACAGCAGGATAGGAGCACCAGATCCATAAATACACTGACTGACAGAGCAAATGCAACACCAAGAAGGAGTGGTCAGAACTTTATGCCAATTGCAGGGTAGACTAACGTCACTGAGGTATGCTCATGATGTGAAATGCGCCGCTGTGCTGCGCACGTAGCGAACGATAAATGGGACACGGCGTTGGCGAATGGCCCACTTCGTACCGTGATTTCTCAGCCGACAGTCATTGTAGATCGTGTTGTCGTGTGCCGCAGGACACGTGTATAGCTAAGAATGCCAGGCCGCCGTCAACGGAGGCATTTCCAGCAGACAGACGACTTTACGAGGGGTATGGTGATCGGGCTGAGAAGGCCAGGTTGGTCGCTTCGTCAAATCGCAGCCGATACCCATAGGGATGTGTCCACGGTGCAGCGCCTGTGGCGAAGATGGTTGGCGCAGGGACATGTGGCACGTGCGAGGGGTCCAGGCGCAGCCCGAGTGACGTCAGCACGCGAGGATCGGCGCATCCGCCGCCAAGCGGTGGCAGCCCCGCACGCCACGTCAACCGCCATTCTTCAGCATGTGCAAGACACCCTGGCTGTTCCAATATCGACCAGAACAATTTCCCGTCGATTGGTTGAAGGAGGCCTGCACTCCCGGCGTCCGCTCAGAAGACTACCATTGACTCCACAGCATAGACGTGCACGCCTGGCATGGTGCCGGGCTAGAGCGACTTGGATGAAGGAATGGCGGAACGTCGTGTTCTCCGATGAGTCACGCTTCTGTTCTGTCAGTGATAGTCACCGCAGACGAGTGTGGCGTCGGCGTGGAGAAAGATCAAATCCGGCAGTAACTGTGGAGCGCCCTACCGCTAGACAACGCGGCATCATGGTTCGGGGCGCTATTGCGTATGATTCCACGTCACCTCTAGTGCGTATTCAAGGCACGTTAAATGCCCACCGCTACGTGCAGCATGTGCTGCGGCCGGTGGCACTCCCGTACCTTCAGGGGCTGCCCAATGCTCTGTTTCAGCAGGATAATGCCCGCCCACACACTGCTCGCATCTCCCAACAGGCTCTACGAGGTGTACAGATGCTTCCGTGGCCAGCGTACTCTCCGGATCTCTCACCAATCGAACACGTGTGGGATCTCATTGGACGCCGTTTGCAAACTCTGCCCCAGCCTCGTACGGACGACCAACTGTGGCAAATGGTTGACAGAGAATGGAGAACCATCCCTCAGGACACCATCCGCACTCTTATTGACTCTGTACCTCGACGTGTTTCTGCGTGCATCGCCGCTCGCGGTGGTCCTACATCCTACTGAGTCGATGCCGTGCGCATTATGTAACCTTCATATCGGTTTGAAATAAACATCAATTATTCGTCCGTGCCGTCTCTGTTTTTTTCCCAACTTTCATCCCTTTCGAACCACTCCTTCTTGGTGTTGCATTTGCTCTGTCAGTCAGTGTAACTATATCATAACCGACTATAAATTCAGCAAATATATTAGGAATGCACGAGTTTACCGGGGATTTTTCGATGATACAGATCACTATCTGATCTGCAGTGAACTCTATATCAAGGCCTAGAACAGAGAAAGTGAAATTTGTTTGCATGCAGATAAGGGTAAATGGGTGGCATATAGAGATAATGTAGTAGAAACAGCATGGGAATGTCTAGGAATAACTGTGTGTAACCATGGGGAAAACGCGGAAATCTTGGTGATATGAACAAATGAGAGCAGCTTGAAAACGTAAAAAGGAGGCGTATCAGAAATGGATCCAATCAAGGACTAATTTAGACAGGGAATTGTACGTACATGTACGAAACAGCGCGAAACAAATAACTGTAGGATCCAAGAAGTCACGGGAAGATTTCGGTAAAAACCTGGAAAGGCTAGATCATGCGACTGGGAAACTTTTCTGGACACCAATACGCAAACTTAGAAATGGCGGGGAAAAAATGAATAGTGTTTTGGGTAAGTCAGTTGGGTAGATCTAGGGTATCACTGGACAGGTGGAAGGATTATTAAAAATTTTCGTCAACGTGCAAGAAAATCTTTCTGGTGATGTCGCTAACAACCGAGCTGATAGAGTGAAGGATAATGATTTTGGTGAAATTACGCTTGAGTGAGTGGAAAGGATGGTAAATAAACTCCATTTTCATAAAGCTGCAGGAATAGATGAATTAAGACCTGAAATTTTGAATTTTTGTGGGAAGGAAGGGGTAAAACGGCTTCATAGTGCAATAAGATTAGCATAGAATGTTAATAAAGGTACCTTATGAATGGATGAAAGCAGTAATTGCACCAGTCTATAAGCAATGGAACATGAAGGATTGCAACAACCATCGAGGTATTCCATCGATGAGTTTATATCAGGCAAGGTGGACACTGGCATTTTGGAAGGGAGGTTGCGAGCAATGGTTGAGAGTAAGTCGGATGAAAACCAGTGTGGTTTCAGACCTCGGAGGAGCTGCCAGGACAAGATTTTCATTATGCGCCAGGTATTTGAAAAATGCTAGGGGAGAAATAGACAGTTATGTTTATGTTTCGTAGATCTAGAGAAGGCATATGACAGAGTACTGAGAGAAGAGTTGTTCGCCGTACTGGGGGACTATGGGATTAAGGGTAGATTGTTGAAATCACTCAAAGGCATTTATGTTGACAATATGGCTGCTGTGAGAATTGATGACAGGATGAGTTCTTGATTTAAGGTACTTACAGGGGTTAGACAAGGCTGTAATCCTTCACCTCTGTTATTCATAGTTTATATGGATCATCTGTTGAAAGGTATAAAGTGGCAGGGAGGGCAGTCTGGCCTATGCTGACGACTTGGTCTTAATGGCAGATTGTGCCGAAAGCCTGCAGTCTAATATCTTGGAACTTGAAAATAGGTGCAGTGAGTATGATGTGAAAATCAACCTTTCCAAAACTAATTTGATGTTAGTAATAAAGAAATCCAAGAGAATTGAATGTCAGATTGGGGACACAAAAATTGAACAAGTAAGTAATTTGAAGTATTTAGTATGAGTGCTCTCCCAGGTTGGTAGTACAGTGAGACTGAATCAAGATGCAGCAAAGCTAATGCAGTGAGCTCACAGTTACGATCAACACTATTCTGTAAGAAGGAAGTCAGCTCCCGGAAGAAGCCGTCTTTACCTAGGTCTGTTTCCAGACCAACTTTGCTTTACTGGGGCGAAAGCTGGGTGGACTCAGGATAGCTTATCCGTTAATTAGAAGTAAGGGGCATGAATGTAGCGAGAATGATTGCTGGTACAAACAGGTGGGAAGAATGACAGGAGGGTACTCGTAATGAGGAAACAAATGCTAAGTTGCGAATGAAATTGATGAATGAAGCTGTACGCAGAAATCGGCTTTGGTGGTGGGGTCTTGTGAGGCGAATGGAGGAGGATAGGTTACCTAGAAGAATAATGGACTCTGTTATGGAGGGTAAGAGAAGTATAGGGGGACCAAGGTGACGATAGCAATACTCGGTTTCTAACGATTTGGAGGTAAGAGGTATAGAACTGTACGAGTCCACAGAACTAGTTATAAATATAGGATTGTGGCGGCATTTAGTAAATTTATAGAAGCTTGCAGACTGAACCCTGAAAGGCATAACAGTCTATTTTTTTTGCTATCAACCTATCAACAGATAGGTCTTACGGCGACGATGGGAGAGGAAAGGCCTAGGAATGGGAAGGAAGCGGCCGTGGCCTTATTTAAGGTACAACCGCAGTAATTGCCTGGTGTGAAAATGGGAAACCACGGAAAACCATCCTCAGGGCTGCCAACAGTGGGATTCGAACCCACTATCTCCCTGATGCGAGCTCACAGCTGCGCGCCCCTAACCGCACGGCCAACTCGCCTGGTATAACGGTCTATAATGAAGATATGTATGTATGTATGTATGTATGTATGTATGTATGTATGTATGTATGTATGTATGTATGTATGTATGTATGTATGTATGTATGTATGTATGTATGTATATTCTGAAATTAAATCGTCCCATAATTATATATGTGTCTTGCGCAGTTCCTTCCAAACTAAGTATTCAGGTGAAATTCAAAATGTTGGTGAAAAATGTGTTCACTTTACCTGCATTCCAATTACTGCATAAATGAAGAACAGCATGACGATGAGCAGAGCAACATAAGGCAGTGCTTGAAATGATTTGATGAACGTCCAAAGTAATGTCCGGATACCTTCCCCTCTACTCAGCAGTTTCACCAATCTCATCACACGGAACAGACGAAAGAAATTGATGGATATCATTCCAGACCCTGGCTAAAGGAAAAGAAAATTGTATATTACTACAAGTGCTAAAACACATATTGCCACAACTTATGTACAATAGGTTTGTAATAAAGGCAACATCTATTAAAGTGTTGAAATATAGGAAATATAAGAAAATCAAATCTGCTGAATAAGATTTAAAGGAAATAGAGTAACAGCAGAAAGTAACAATTATTTGAGAATTAAATACATAAAGAAAGTCAAAATCACTGTAGATACATTTCTTTATTTATTATATAATTTTGTTTACTAACTTTGATTAAAATATTATAATAGCAATGAAAATTTGATTTTAATTATTTCTTTGTCGTACAAATGTACTGTACCTAATGTTAAAATATTATGAAATTTATCAATATTAAATTCATTCCACACAAATTCCATTAAAAGGAAAGATGGAAGAAGTGGCAGTTAGGGGACATCGACTTGCACATCCATAAATACATGCATCAAATGCACACAAAAAAGTATACAGGTAAGTAAATCAGCACAAGGAAAAAATACAATAGAGGTTAGGTATACTGACTATATGTATTTCATGCAAAAAATACTTCAACACTACGACTACAAAAAGCAACCAACTGATCTAGAACTCAAGCAAATCACAACATTTCATACTCACATCGATAGAATTTAAATACATTAATTACTGTAAGATACAAAAGAATCAACAGATTTCATTTATGCGATACGAAGTGAAGCAAGATCAGCACATAATACACAGATGTTTACAATGCAATGAATGCTCATACAATCCTACACTGGGGAAAATTACAGACATAGATATCTACTTGAATATCACACACTTCACGTTTATACACATATTTTATTCCGGTAACAGCCTTTTCAGTATTATATAAATCAGAAATTTACGTCCATCTCTATACAGCTTAATCAGTTGTTCCCAGATCATTTTATTTAATAAGACAAAGAGGCCTTTATCTTTCCGTAAGATTCACAATGACTATCCGCCTACGAAATATTAATACTGTACAACGTTATGTCATAAATTGAAAATTAATTTCATATTTTAATGTGAAGCATGTTAGAGTCTGGAAATCTATGCTGCAGAGCAAGTTTCCACAAAACTTATATATGAAGGTGCATGTGGTAACTATAGTCACTCAAACATTACTTACCTTCACTTTCACTTAATGGAATCTCACAAATTTTGTGCTCATTTTGTAATATGTACATTGTTTTCCCTTCTTATAGACTTCAGTAATTTCCTTTCAGGAACCACAAGATTTCATTTCTGGGTAGCATTATCATATTTTTAACTTTTCCAGATTGATGCACGTTCAAAATAGAAATGATTGTTCTCAGAAAAGCATCTAAGTAATTTTAGTTATTTCCTCGTTCTGGTATAAAGGACGCGTTGGTCACATTGTCCCGTGTAATTAATCTGTGTTTGAAATCTGCCTGGTAATTTTCATGGTGTACCAGAGTATCAGGACTTGATTGTTTTTATGTTGTGTCATGCATCATCTAATATCTTGCAATGAGCGGTAAATAACCTACAGAAAACTAATTTTGTCCAGCAAGTCGTTTCTTTATACATATTTTAGTCTAGGGTTGCCTTACGTTACGGATTTCATGGATGATCTGCAATCATATGGTGTGTGTAAAAATTCCGGTCCATGAAGACAAAATTCCACGATATTTGCTAGTTCTGAAGTCATCTACGGATATTATAAACTTCCGCCATCATCGCCAGGACATTATCTCATCATCATACAAACGTTGACTACAGCAATCAGTGATAATGTCGATTTCATGGACAGCCATCTCTAGTACAATACACTTGTCAATACCCAATCGATACTTACAATCTTTCATCATTTCCATTTCCTTGTATACCATGTTCCTTTCCTTCCCAACACTGTACTTCTTGGCAATGCTCAGCTGGAACCGTATTCCTGTCCACTTGTTTGTTGGATATACTAACGTTCAGACCGTGTTATAATTCTGCTCACGACATAGAATAAATACACCGGATTACAATAACCGAAGTTTTAGCTCTAGTGACTGTAAAGCTAAGTTGAGAAATAAATAGAGAGGCACAGATTAAAATATAGTAAAAATATTCGATGACCTTAGGCTCTTTAAATCGAGAAATTACCAGCGTTTTACCCCAGTGTGACAGTGGGCCAATCAGTTGGATTACCACACATTTGCAAGACAATGGCGGCTAGTGCAACGTTGAAGTCATCACAGCAAAGTTCCTATGAAGGAAAATGCAGAACTTTTGTCTTCACGGACCTAACTTTTTCACGCACGATAACGTACAGGACAGTTGTTCAAAATTTGCTAAACAAAATAAAATAACGTTTGGAATCCTCCTCTGATTTCCTGATAACATTCCTTCAAATACGAGTCGGCAAGTCTATTTTAATATGTTGCATTATTACACGGCTTTTGAAGAATTTCGCTGAAAACTGTTAACACATCTTACAAGGCATATATATGAGTCGAACAGTTACATTTTGCGTAGATGATCACACCGTTTATGACGATTTTGTGGTCTCTTTGAAAATTGGTGTTTGCCGCTCTTTTGGAAATGAAATAAATGAAGTTATAAGGTAGTTCATTTTATCAAAATCTAGTTATATAATAATGTGGTAACATAAAAAAATGTGCAAAGGCATACATAGGTACAAAATGTTCACACATTTTTTCCAATAATCCATTTAGCGAGATAGTAGAAGCTAAGCTTCTCAGAAAGAGATATATGTCCGGGACATTGTGAAGTCCCTGTTGCTTCAAGCACGTAGACTTCAATTTAGATGCGTAGTTATTTTGCTATATTATGGCACGTTATTGTTTCTGATTTAGTTTTGTACTTGACATTAAACGGCGAACACTTCGGAAAATTGTACTTATTCGAACAATGCGATTTTGTATGCCCGCACTTGGATTAAGGTGATTGTGGGACGAGTTCTGTTTAACAACTCTACAATAGTGTTACAAGATATTTCAGTTAGTGGCAAGTATTGAAACGACGTGCAAATAACTTAATTCCTTTCTCAAAAGAAGTTTGCGATGATGTGAATACGAAATGCAACTTACAAGAAGGAAAATCGATAGTACGGAAGAAGTATAAATTACATGGTACACCGGGTCCGCCCTTTACTTTTCTTTAGAGATACATCACCCAACGAACTCGTATATCATAGCCAACCCAAAAACAGTGGTACCTGATCCTCTATTGCCTTCGTACAACTATACCGTTGAGTTCATGCTCGTGAATATATATGAAATCATTAGCGCCAGTATTATTTCAATGACGTAAACTAACGGGCGCCAGGAAATGTTCTCCGCAGCTCCTACGTGTTGCTGAGTAAGGTAGCATCAGCACTTTAGTTGGCAGCACGGTGTCATATCTGTCACACTCACTCGCCGGTAGGCCAAGGTCAACAGGGTAGTTGAACAGGGAAGGCCAGACGTGTGAGCTATGGGCTGTCGAAATCGTCAGTGTGTATTACAATAAGCGAACCTTCAGATAGATTATTGGAACAGTGCAACAAGGTACAAGTGGTAATGTTTACTAAAAGAGAGAGCTTTTTTGAGGAATACGTTTTTCGCGAAGGCAATCCGTTTACAGAAATTGTAAAACTAAAATTTCAGGCGCGGTTTCCTAATTCAAAGTGTCCAATCAGGGACACCGTTCGGGATTTGATAAGTTTATTTCGTGTGACCGGCTCAGTTCACGATGTACCGGTGAAAGACAGGTCTACGCTTTTAACAGACAAGAGACGATTGATGAACTTAAAGTGAATATCATTAATTATGTGCGGTCTATTGCGCAAGAAACTTTAGTGAAAGTCTTCGACAATAGGTGTACACGCGTTGAAGTCTGTCTCCGATCGCAAAGACGACACTTCCACCATCTGTAATGAATTGCTGAGGTGAGTACAAAGTTAACTGTATGTTGCTTGTGTGCTTTGGTTTGATACAAGCAGCAGCAGCCGTGCTGCCAACTTAAATGCAGATACGACCTCGTAAATAGCACGTAGGCGCTGCGAATTATATTTCCTGGCGCCCTGTATAATTAATGTTTAAAACAATCACAGCTGCAAATTAACTACCTTACGCTATGACAGGAAGGGTATATAACGACTACGGACATATTCCATACATGACAGTCATACGCCAAGGGGTCTCCGTAGCTAAACGTGGCCGTTGCAGAGCCAAGCTGCAGGGAAAAGGTTGAATTACCAGGCTGGTAAACTTTCATTTTTGCTTTATGCCGTTTACAGTGGATGTGATACGGCTACTTACTTACTTTTTCGAAATGGTGAATTTAAACGTTATAGACATGATATAGGCTTTTGGGCTTATGCCGTGTCAAGAAAATAAGGTGCACGCCACGGGTCTCCGTAGCTAAACGTGGCCGTTGCATAGCCAAGAATTTCATTTCATTCACCTTATTTCACCTTATGACATTGTCATGTCTATAAGTACGGGCCGCGAAAGCATCAATGGCAAAATTTAAACGTTGACCACCTCGATTTATACAGATTTCAGCACGAAGTTGTAAATCTATTTTTGCTCGTTGTAACACGTGAGGTGTAAGCTTGGATGCCTCGGTGAACAGTTGTCGAAGGTGACCAGGATTTTCAGGCTTCTGTGCATACAGTACCTGCTTCAAGTGAACCCCAGGAGGAAGTCAGATGGCGTATGATCGGGTGATCTGATGGGCCAGTTAACGGGTCCTACACTTCCTATCCATTTATTCGGTTATGAAGCATGAAGATGGTTCCGGACGACTACTGATCCGTGGGACTCCATCCTGTTCAAACCGCACTGGTAATCTGCAGAGCAGTAGTGCGCTCTCCAGCAACTGTGGGGGTTCATTTTGAGGAAAATGAAAGTAGCGTGCTCCCGTCAGATGGCCGTCGAAAAAATATTGCCCACTTAGGTAGACGACCAAGTTCCCACCTCAGACATTTGCTCCCACTCAGCTTGAAATGCGACCTATCTTACCCAATGGGGATTCTCCGCGCTCCAGTAGGACATATTGTGCCGAATCACAGTGACATTGTCATGAAATCATTAGTAATTTGAAAACAGGGCACTTCCAAGTGTCCCAGTTGACCGCAATCGTCGATCAAGGTTTCGGAACTTAATGGCACTTGGTACCTGGAAACCGCTCGTGATACAGGCGTTACGAATACGTTATGCCTTGTTTCCCCACAAATTAGCACCATATCAATGTACTTGTCTTTGGAATACATCGTGAGGGAGTGGATAAGTGCTGTGATGTGATCTGCAATGGTGGATAAACATAGTGTATCCGTTACAATGGAGCACGATACGTCGTTAAAAACTGCATGTGGTTGAATTCGAACCACTACACTACCGGAACTCAAATACCAGAGGCGACCGGCTACAAATGCAATATACATGGTATCCGTTAGTAGTGTATTTCTGAATTACAGCCCTTCCACCCCAAAAGTTAATATCCGTGCCAGAGTTTACAGTCATGCTTTACGCCGTTCATTTAAATTTCTACCGTTACAAATCAGGCGTAACCAATGAATTCGATCGAACTACAGGTACACGTGTTATTTCAGGAAGCAATACATCTCATGTTTGTACAATGGTCCGTAGGATTGGGTGCAGAAATTGTGCATAGTCGTTTTTCCTTTGGTACTTCCATGACGCGAACGGACCATCCGATATACGGGGTGTCCCAAAACAGACACGATAATTTCGTCCTTGTATTCTACATGGAAAAGCTCAAAAGTCTAAAAAACAAAATTATTTAGGATGGATATTGGTCGAATTATTGTGCGTCGAAGTTCCAATTTGAAAACTAAATCTTAAAATTGTGAACAGACAAGTGCTAAATGGAAAAACAATCATTTTGGTTCATAGTAGGTCCTGAAAATCTTTCCAAATATTTTCAGAAAACTGCCATATTTTACTGTTGAAAATTAGGCATTTTGATCTAAAGTTTTTGTTCAACTACCTTTCAATCCAATGAAAATTAACCGTAAAAGCCACTTTTCAGGAACAGAAGTCAGAGTCCCTGACGGTGGAGAGATACGGCGTATTGTTGTTGTTTCAGTCATCAGTCCTTAGACTGGTTTGATGCAGCCTCCCATGCCACCCTATCCTGTGCTAACCTTCTAAATTCTACGTAACTACAGTATTGTCCAAAAGTTAAACATAATCACTAAACGAGGCCATACCGCCTGATAGGAATATCAGACGGATTGCTGAATAAACGGAAGCTGAATCACACACCATACGTCACACAACTTATAAAAAAAATACAGTATGAGAAAGGTTCTGATAGCTAATGTACACCTTTGACAACAACTAACAAAACTTGGCAATGTCTTCCACAACAAAATATGCTGTTAATAGGGTGTATTGTTACCCCTAACGTCCACACATGCTTCGCAGCGACGTGACATGCTCTCTATCAGATGGTCCAAGAGCTCTTGTGGTAGTCGATTCCATTCCTCCGAAAGGGCAATGCGA
Organism: Anabrus simplex; assembly: GCF_040414725.1. Lineage (NCBI taxonomy): Eukaryota > Metazoa > Arthropoda > Insecta > Orthoptera > Tettigoniidae > Anabrus > Anabrus simplex. Next base: position 286,114,142 of record NC_090266.1, on the reverse strand, counting down.
AGGTCTTGGAGGGCATTTGGTGGAGGCTGACGGGATGCCGTTCGCCTCCCCAATCTATCCCAGGCATGTTCTATAGAATTTAGATCCGAAGACCTCGCTGGCCAGTCCACGCGATGAATGTCTTCCCCAGCCAGAAATTCATCCACCAGAGCAGCGCGGTGCGGTCGGGCATTACCGTCAAATAAGAGGAAGTCTGGACCAACCGCACCTCCGAAGAGTCGAGCATGTGCTCTCAGTACCTCATCCCTGTACCTCCGAGCACTAACAGTGTTCCTCGGACCACCCATGAAGATGTGCAGGTCCTTAGCCATTCAACATGATGCCGCCGCCCACACCATGACGCCACCACCACCATACTGGTCCCCTTCCACGATGTTCCTGTGGTTGCATTGGCTACCCGGTTCTCTCCAGATTAATGTGCGACGGAAATCGTTGTGCAAACTGAAGCCGGATTCATCTGTGAAGAGAACATGCCTCCATTCATTCATGGTCCAGTTTTGATTTTGACGGCTCCACAGTAAACGGGCCCGTCTCTGTGCTGGAGTGAACGGGACGCACACCACTGGACCTAGGACAAACAGCCCTGCTGCTCTGAGCCTCCGGTACACAGTTTGCCGGGAAACAGCAACCCCTGAGACGGCTGCAAGCTCCGCCGATAATTGTTTTGCAGGTGCACTCCGATTTCGTCGGGCGGTTAAGGTCAGATATCGGTCCTGCAGTGGGGTGGTTACCATTGGTCGACCTGGTACTGACCTGCGACTAACATCTCCTGTATCTCTAAATCGTCTCGAAAGCCTGGAAATAACACTTTGTGGCACATTCAAGGATACGACGACTTCGGTCTGTGTCTGGCCTGCTTCCAGGCGGCCGAGTATTCTACCCTGGAGAACGGGGTCAAAAGGGCGTCGTTGTGCCATTATGTCGTCACTATCACTACGAGGCTATACTCAACACACTATAACAGGGTAAATACGACTGAGGGAATATGGGGCGCAGGCACTGGCTGTGTTTACCTAGAGGGTACGCCGCTAGTCAATGCAGGGAACACTCCTTTCCTATACAGCGTGAACACGTAAGGTTGGTAGGTGCATATGTCGTGCGATTTGCGGTCTATTTCCTGTTGCCCTGCTTACTCATAACTAATGCTTAACTTTTGGACACTAGTGTACTACATCGCACATCTCTTCTAATCTGCCTGTCATATTCATACCTTGGTCTATCTCTACCGATCTTACCGCCTACACTTCCCTCAAAAACCAACTGCACAAGTCCTGGGTGTCTTAAGATGTGTCCTATCATTCTATCTCTTCTTTTGGTCAAATTTAGCCAAATCGATATCCTCTCACCAATTCGATTCAGTATCTCCTCATTCGGGATTCGATCTATCCACCTCGCCTTCATCATTCTTCTATAACACCACACTTCAAAAGCTTCTACCCTCTTTCTTTCTGAGCTAGTTATCGTCCATGTTTCACTTCCATACAGTGCCACACTCCAGACGAAAGTCGACAAAAGCACATTTCTAATGCCTATATCAATGTTCGAAGTGAGAAAATTTCTTCTCCTAACGAAGGCTTTCCTTGCTCATACTAGTCTGAATTTTATATCCTCCTTACTTTTGCCATCGCTAGTTATCTTACTACCAAATTAACAATACTCATCTACTTCCTCTAAGACTTCATTTCCTAATCCAATGTTTCCAGCATCACCTGACTTATTTATTTTCATCTTTAACTCCTTACCCAAGACTCTGTTCATACCATTCAGCAATTTCTCCAGATCTCCTGCAGTCTTCGATAAAATACCAATATCATCAGCAAATCTCAGGGTTTTGACTTAATCTCCTTGGGTCGTGATTCCGTTCCCACATTCGTATTTATTGCTTTACTGCTAGCTCTATACGAACATTCAAAGTGGGGGTTGGGTGGGGACAAGCTTCAACTCTGCCTCACTCCTTTGTGGATTGCTGCTACTTTTTCAAAGCCCTCGATTCTTATCACTGCAGACTGATTTTTATACAGATTGTAGATCATTTTTCGTTCTGGGTATCTTATCCCGATCACCTTCAGAATCTCAAATAGCTTTGTTCAATCATCATTATCAAATGTCTTTTCTAGATCTACGAACGCCATGCACGTGGGCTTGTCCTTCTTTATTCGATCCTCTAAGATCAGATGTAAAGTCAGGATTGCTTCACGTGTTCCTATATTTCTTCTGAATCCAAACTGATCTTCTCCCAACTCAGTTTAAACTTGTCTTTCCATTCTTCTGTAAATAATACTTATTAGAATTTTGCAGGCATGAGATACTAAACTAATGGTGCGGTAGTTTTCACACTTGTCAGCACCGCCCTTCTTGGGAATAGGTATAACGACATTCTTCCGAATTCGAATGGCACTTCTCCTGTCTCATATACAGTATCATACACACTAAACGGAATAATCTGGCCATGCTAGTTTCTCCCAAGCCAGTCAGGAGGGAATGCTATCAATTCCAAATGCCTTGTTCCTATTTAGGTCTCTTAAAGCTTTGTCGAATTCTGACCTCTAAACTTGGTCTCCCATTTCATCAGCATCAACAGCCTCTTCTTGTTCCAGAGCCATATCATCTACGTCATTACCTTGATACAACTGTTGGATACGTACCTGCCAGATTTCTGCCCTGTCTTCTTTCCCTAGAAGTGATTTCCCATCTGCGCTCTTAATATTCATACACCTAGATTTCCTTTCTCCAAAGGTTTCCTTGATTTTCCTGTATGCAGCATCTACCTTTCCTACGGCCATACTATACAGTGAAATAAAACGCAAATTGTTTTGATGGACTCCATATCTATATGTGACTGGGAGGCATGACCAATCTTAGTTAAAATAATGGACAGGAAGAGTACTGTAACATACGAGGTATTGCTTCTTAGGCGACGATATTTTCAATAAGGTTTATGTCCGAAGACCTGGACGGGTCACTGTAAGAGCGTGGTGTCTTAGAGTGCTTCCCTGGAGATGCCGGTAAGTGAAGGCGGGCACTGTTCCGCTGAAACATCCTATTTAAAATGGTCGCTCTCTATTTGACCAGCACTGAGTTGTCACGCTATCCACATACTGTTGAGCAATCGTTGTGTCCTCAACAATCACTAATGGTGATTTTAGGTGAAAGCCAATTGCTCTCCAGACTGTAACACATGAGGCACACGTCGGACCATCACTGTGGCCAAGACAAAAGCACGATTCATCATTGGATAAGTCACTGTATCATCCATCGGCCCAGCGTAATCTAGCAGGACACCACGAGAAACTCACATGTCGATATTGTGGGATTGGTGGAAAATTTACTGATCGTATAAACAATCCTGACTTCCTGAAGCCCCCATTCCTTTGTAGTTACGGTCACCACCTTTTGGTAGGTCAAAAGAGGGACACATTGAATATGAAATACCTCCCCTCCCCTAATTGTTACATACATACACACACACACACACACACACACACACACACACACCATATTCATCTCAATTATAGATCTTAATAACAACATACATTTTACTCTAAAAGAATGCCCCATATTTCCCTTTAAAGAAGAAAAAGTAAAACAAAACCACACGTAAGGACAGCCAACCCGTAGAGTACATTCATTGAGGATTGAACTAAGTTAAATGACATATGTATATATGTCTATGGTAATATACTGTATAACATTAATAACTGTGATTTCACCGCTGCCAACGTAACTTACAATAATTGGTGGAAAATCCAAAGACATTGAACACATTAGCAGGCCATTCCATTCTAAAAAAGGAATCGAATCACAACGAGATACGTCATCTCAGCATAATTTAACTATTTAACTTCCAAATCAGAAATATATTAGAGAATACACTGAACTGATTGTTGTCAGTTGTTGTGGTTTCCGCGCAGTAGTGCTATTTCAGGATTCAACCTGCCTCTAAGCTGATGTCCTACCAAGCAGACAGACTGAATGGCTACAAATTTTCAAACATCGGTGGCACTCAATACGAATTTCTTTTGCACGATTTGTAAGATTTCGGGTAATTTGACGCCCCGAAATACAAGTTGTCCCCCTTGGGTGTAATTCGGGGCGCTGAAATTTTTCTGCAAATTCAAGATGTCCCACCCAAATCGGGATATGTGGCAACCCTACTCGTGGTCTTCTATTTTCGGTTGTTTATTTATTCAAGTGGATTAAAGAATGTATGAGGGTAGTTTTAAGTCGGATTGTGACTAAATGAAAGTAAAGAGTTATATTATGGGACAAAAGGTATTGTGAGTTTCTTAGCATAAGTTTCTTCAGCATAAGTACACTGAATTGAACACAAAGATTCGCTGGTAGATTGCTTAACATCAAGGATTATTCTTTCTCAGCAGTATAAAACTGCTGTGTACAGCATATACCAATGTACGAAGCTAACGTCGTGTTAAATATTATACTGGATACGCTGAAGATGCTTCCTTCATCTGATGTAAGTTAGACTACGTTATCTCAAAGTATTGCAACTCCTGATCAGAGGCCTGGGATTGAGAGAAGAGTGGAATCGATTTCCTTCATCTTCCGACCTCGAGATGGCGCTCCATGGCCAGCCTATTTCAACTCCTGAACATACTGGTATGGCTTGTAGCTCTCGTAATTCTTGCTCTAGCGAGAGTTTATCAGACAAATCTCACACACACTTGTTAATTACACGGGGATTTTAAACACGCAGTTCCAGGTTTTTAAATAAAACTTCAGCAACAATTCTCCTTATAAAACGGGCAGAATTTTGAACTCATTGGGTTTTTTAATATTTTCCTTCTTGTGTACAGAATAGGAACTTATGGTCATAAGTAATGGAATTACATAACACGAACTTTATAGATTAAGCATCAGCAGCCTGATTACAATCAGAATTACTGTCTCCTCAGGCAATGTAACTAAGTAGTGTTTTGCCACTGACTTAAGTTCTTCAAGAGTTTTTTTTGACTTACCTTTCACATTTTATTTGTTATAGTATCACACTGATTATAGGAATTTATGTCGTTAAAACTGACCTTAGTAAAGTTACGAATTAGGGTTAAATATTAAACCAAGTTTGAATCAGAAGAGAAAAATTGTTCCAATCTAACATCCTTAGGATAAGAGATATGCATTTTATTTATAATTGGAATATTACATCTAGGAAATATAAATTCGCCTTGTTGTTTATAAACAATTAAGTCAAATTCTATTCTCTACATGTATTCAAATATAGAATATCATGAATATCGGTACTTGTCTTAGAACTAAATTCCTCACTTTTAATTTTAAACTACAGCAGTCAGTTGCTGGCTTAGCACAGAAAGTATTGCCTAGAAGTTATTTATCGAACACAAGCTAAAATCTCTAAGGTTTTCACGGAATCCGACAGATAGGGACAATACATTTTGAAGCTAGCCACTAATCGATTTAGTTATTACGTCTGTCGTCTGTGAAGATCATTCTGAATAATGCTCATTGTACACTATTAGGCCTATTGAAGGAAAACATTTTTCTATAACCTAAAAGTGGTCTTCAGCTCATTCAAATGAGCATTTTATACCGTTTATCTCAGAGTCACTTCCGTCTCCAAGAAGTTTCCGCAACAGAATGCAAGTTTACATCGTTATATTGCTAGACAATGCCAAAACAAACATTTCGGTTTCGTTCAATTGTAGTCTCAACAACTGCTGTGTACACTTTGATTACTGACAAGACGATCATTCATTAGGATTAACACACTATTCTAAACAAATGAAGACCCATCTCTTCTGCTGAATTACTGAGAGTGTTGATGCGAGGTAAATAAATTCTATGGATTTTGAATGGATGTTATATAGTTAAACAAGGCATTTCTCAGTTCGTAAGAATATGTGACCCTCGCAGAAAGTGTAATCATTACAGCTCCAAGACAAATAGGAAACAACGTGGATGTAGCTCAGTACGCAGAACATAATCAAATATCCCACCAGTTTATATGAGTGATAGAACATACAGTAACATTGAAAAGGTGATGTTTTACGAGAATTAGTAAAAGAACTGCGATATGAAAGTGAATATTTGTTTGGAGAATATTCCAGGAAAATATTCGCTACTATTTACACTAGAGCACTGCTGATAACTCACAAATTGACGGATACTAGTAAACTGCGAAATAAGATAATTAAATTTTGTTTGTTGTGGGTACTCAGCTTTTGTGCAAATAATGTTTCTTCTTTTTCTTCCGCTAAGATGCATGCAAGTTAACGAAATATTTCCATAGTACGTCTTATAGGTGAACAACGCAGAGCTTAGGAAGTTTTAGTTCGACTGTTAATGTTATGGTTAACCTGAAATCTCGATAGTTATTTGTATTTGGGAAAGCACCTTGCCACTAAAGGGTCTTCGAAATATAGGCACAGTAACACACTCGTACTTTCTTCAAATAAGCCACAAATTGCACTTACGTGAGCAAAATTATGTACTTTAGCTATTTCAAATGTTGGAATTAAATTTACTTGAAAGCCATTACAATAAAGTACAAAGTAATACTGCATATCCAAGCACATGCATTATACTGGCAAATATAAATCTCTCCGTACTATTTGTGAAGTATACATTATTATAATTACGATTGACTGACTATTCAATTAATGTTTGAGGGCACAATGTGTTCTGAGTCATGGCATATGTTGAGCATACAAATAAAGAAAAGATACCAGTAATCAAGAAAAAGGGAATTTTTGATTGTATGAAATATAACATATCGATGGCTTACTTCTAAAAATCTCGTATGTCCCAACGCTCTCCCTATCCATTATATTCCTTAAGACTTGTCACGCCTCCCACCCACATGTGGATATGCAAGCCCATTAGAATAATTTTCGTTGTGTTCATTTTCCTATGGATGTGTGTAAAGGAAAATGAACCTTAACAGTTCAACTTGAGCAAGCAACCAGTGTAGACGTGTGGAGTGGTGAGTGCGGAGAGACATGGTGGGTATTGAGCAATACCGGGCGGCGATTGGAAGCTGGAAGCGAAGGCTGAAGAAGACGTTGGGGTGGCCGGTGAGCAAGGGAGTGCAGGGGAAGTTGGGCGAGGTGCTACTGGTAGCGGCGGTGATAACAATGCTACTAGTTATTTTGGGGTGTGGAGTTGATCCCAGGCCCAAATATGAACTGGGAGGACTGGGATAAGGTTAAGAACTTGATAGGATAAGCTGTTAAATAATACGCCGGAGTCGAGCAGGTAAAGGAAATGAGAAAGGACCAAGCTAAGGGATTCGAAATTATGAAGGTATAGTTCCAAGAGAAATGGGGTGACACGGTTAAAGGTAGGAAGTAATGAGATTGCAACTGGAGTGTCAAGGGAGAAAGTTAAAAACCGGGAAAAGGAGGTGGTATTTTTGAAGAAGGAGATGGACAACATTAGCCAAGAAAGGGTGAAGAAATGTATATTCATACATGGGTTGCAGGAAGAAAGGAGTGAGAAGAAAGTGAACGTTATATACAAAGCGGTGGACGTCGTCCAAAATAAAATGAAAATCAATTTCAGTGAAGCGGACATTGATGATGTTGAAAGGGTAGGAAAAGTGAAAGGACGGAGACCAATTAAAGCGAAGTTAATATCAACTCTGATGGCGGACATAGTGCTAAGAAACGCAAGGAACTTGCAAGGTGAAATAATCTGGGTCGAGAGAGACTTGGAAAGAGAAGGGAGCAAGAACTTAAAAATTCTGAAGAAATATCCAGGGAAACATCCAGGGTCATAGGGCATATATAAAGGATCAAAAGCTGGTGGTATCTAATGGTGTTTGGTGGCGTGTCTGGTCTGTGGCAAAATTGAAAGTCATGGAGGAGGAGCTGAAGCGGGAAGAGGACCTAACAACACGGCAAAATGGCAGGCAGGAGGCAGTCCAAGAGGAAGGGGAAACGTGGTAAGGATTAATGAAAGTTCGAGTCAAGAGAACAGTTCAGAGCAGTGCAGTGAGAGTGCAAATATGAGACCGCAGGTACAGGAAGTGCTGTTAGATAATGTTCCTAAAGGAAAAACAGATTCAGTGATTGATGATTTGAGGGAGGAAAAGAAAGGACGAGATACGATGATGAAAGGGAGAAGCAGGAGCCTTAAGGACCTGTGGGGTAAAAATTAAAGATATAGAATACAAGGAAAGGAAAGATAGTAATAAAATGTCAAAGTACGATGGAGTGGAGGTAGAAGGAGAGAGAGAGAGATAGTGACGAGAAGCAAGAACAAAGATGGAAATGGAGAAGGCAGGGAGTAAACGCTGTAACTAGACTGGAAGGTAGGCTTGGTAATATTGATTATTTATTGGGCAAAATAGGTAATATAAAAGTGAAAAATGAAATAGAAAGTCTTGACATTGTAGCACTCTTGGAAATATGGCTAGAGGTAGGCAAGGAGATAACTTCGGGAGGGGGTATTTACTGTTAGGCACACGTCAAGAAAAAAATTGAAAAATAAGGGGCGTTTGCTAGTTAAAGAAGAGATCAATGAATTAATAGAGGACATTGAGAGCGACCTGGAAGAAGTTATGTGGGTAAGATTTAACATGGGTAGGGAGAAAGGGAGAGAAAAATATGTTTGCTTGGCTTTTGCCTATTGTCAGCCAAAAGGGATCCCTATATGCAAACGATAAGTTTTTGAGGAATTACTAGTAGAAACCAGTATCATTAGAGGGAAGTATGAGTAGGACGGAATATTATTACCTGGGGATTGGAATGACAGAATAGGTGAGCGAAGTCCAATGTACAGTAAGGAAGACGAGATGACAATAGGGATAACAAGAATTAATGATAAGGAAATTAATAATACGGTGGGAAACTCCTGGAATACTGAAATGCAGGAAGATTTTCGTCTTAAATGGTTGATGAGAGGGCGACAGAAAAGGTAAAATGACTTATATTACTGAACAAGGGTGGAGTGTTATTGACTTAGTAATGAGTTCGGAAGACACGTTAGAGAAAATCAAAATTATAGAGGTAGGTGATTGGGTTCAGTCGCATCATGCACCGGTATGGGCGAGAATAGTGAGAAGGAGAGAGGAATTAAAGGTGGGAGGCAGGAAAAGGTCTTCAGAGAGAGTAGCGGCTATATTAAATATAAATGGACAGAGAACTCAAAACGGGAATTAGATGACCTTACGAAAATGAGATACAATTTAGAAGTGGATTGGAAAGGGCTTTGGAGTAAAATAACATAGATAGCACACTGGAGGTAATAGAATATCCAGTAAAGAGGGTGGCACGGGCAGTTCAAGTCTTTTGCAGATTAAGGGAAGAGTATAAACTTAAAATTGATGAGAGGAAGAAGCTATGGATGAAGGAACAATTAGAGCTAATGAATAGGGAATGCGGGATGAATCAAACTGAAATAATATGGGAAAGAATAGATATAAAGGAGGGAAGAGATACGAAAAAATGAACATTGAATATGATCAGTGGTTAACATAGTTTAGCGGGTTAATAGAAGGAAGAGATGAATGGGGGTATAAGGAAAGGAGGCAAGTCATATGGAGCAATATGGAAGTAAGTATATATGAACTAGATAAGGTATTTACTAGAAGTTCGGGGGTGAGAAATGGTATTAGCAATGTATTCTGGAAATAAATAAATACAGTCAGATGGGGGAGGGAATAGTAAAATTATTTAACAGACATTTTAATGGGGGTAAAGTACCAAAAGAATGAGAATATGGGATTATTTACCATATATATATATAAGGAAAGGGAATAAAAACTTCCCTAATAACTACTGAGCAAGATCTACACAGGACTCTTGGCAAATAGGTTAAGAGATTGATCTGAAGAGAATGCTATACTATCCATATTCCAAGGAGGATTCAGGAAAGAGAGACAAACGCTAGACAACATCATGACAGTGAAGATGATAATAGATAAATACATGCGTAGGGAAAGAGGTAGTGTATTTCTAGCAGCTATTGATTTCGATAAAGCATTTGACACGGAGAGTGGAAGAGCGCTAATAGAAAAATTAGGGAGTATTGGAGTTTCTAGAAAGATGATTCTAGCAATTGAGGCGATATACCAGAATGTATATTGCTGTATGAAATTAGAGGAGAATTTAACTAGCAGACCAATAGAGTGAAAGGTTGGCTTAAAGCAAGGTTGTAAGCTTTCGCCAATATTAGTCTTATTTTTTATAAATGATATGCTGGATGGGCACGGAGAAGCAAAATGGGCGGTACCGGTAATGCACAATCTAGAGATTCCAGGATTGATATTCGCGGATGATATAATGTTAATGGCTTTAACAATAGGTGGTTTACAGAAACGTTTTATTGAGATTTCATAATACGCACAAAGTGGTCATTAAAAATTAATTGTAACAAATCGAAGGTGTTAATTTTACATAAGAGGAAGAGGACGAAACATGGAATGAAATGGATGATACAGGGGAGAGAATAGAGGACGTTGAATGGTTAGAATATCTAGGAGTGCTGCTGAATAGTGGAGGAGGATGGGATGATCACATTAAGATGGGTACATTGAGAGGGTTACAGCTCTCGCAGCGGTAAAATTTCTAGTGGATAAATACCCAGGGATAAACTACAAGGTACTGAGATTAGTATTAAAGACTTTAGTACTAAGTAGAGCTCTATATAGGGTAGAATTATGGGGACTGGAAGAAAGGGATCTTTTGAACCAAATCATACACAAATTTAGTAAGATAGCTATGAGATTACCGCAATGTACAGCTAATGTGGGTGCGTTAATAATATGCGGGGAGTATTTAGAGGTGGAATGCGTTAAAAGAGTAGTGAATTATTGGATGCGACCCAAACGAGGAAGGGGAGGTATCGTGTTTAAGGAATCATTTAAACAAGAAATGAAAGGTATGTGTGACGATAGTTGGTTGGCAAAAATTAAAACCTACGTCGAGGATCTGGGTATTGGCTATATTTGGTGAGAATGATGATGATGCTTGTTGTTTTAAGGGGCCTAACATCGAAGGTGATCGGCCCCTTGGGGATAGAAGGAGGAAAGGCGGTCTATTATGGTGGCTTATGGGTTTGTACAGAAACGAAGGATGGACTAGGAACAAAGAGAGCTCACAATGTATCCTATGTGGGGAAAAGACTGAGGACATACATTTATTAAGCTTTTGTAAAGAAACAGAGAAGTTGAGGGCATTGTTTCTAATCTCGAAACAACAGGAGTTTTGCAAGCAAAATGATGAACGAAAAATTTTAGTGTGGATTGTGAATCAGTGGAACAGTGAAGGAAACTTGAATAAGTTTTATGTGCAATCAAAAACTATGTTTAAGAAAAGTGAAAAGTATTGCATGTTAATATAGATGGTCATGGATAGCAAGAAGTAATTACGTAGACGCAAAGGTGGTCTGGAATGTAAACAGAAAAGAGGCCAGCATAAGTAGAACAGTAGTCGATTTGCACTCAGCATCTGCAATGTTTTGATAACGTCAGCTTGGAGTGGTAAGCTGTTACCTGACTAGCTGACGAGGTCAGATGAACGTGTAGAAGTAGGTCAACATAAGGTTGCTTCTTCATTCCCTCTTCTTGTCACGTAACCTAATCAGGATTAATAAAAGTTCTTATTCTTTTGTTAATCACCATGCTCCATCCAGCAGTTATCACTACTGGAGGGAGCTATTATCCCTATTAATCCAAACTCTTATTATTATCGCGAGTATCCTCGCGATTCCCTGGCAATCGCCGAATATCTGGTAATCATCAGGCTCCACCGCGCAATAATCATTGCGTGGAGGGCCCACTATCCCTATTACAGTTTGTTTAGAACTTATAACTTTTCAATAGATTTGATTTGTTCATTACTAACATCACAGGGTCAAAGATGGAGGAGAAATCTGTATAGACTCTTTGGAAATAAATATGAATATTAGTGAAAATTTACTTTAAGTACATTATACTGTAGGAGTGCGTAAATTAGCTTGCAAACAACATTCCTACAATAGGGTTTGGTAAGGTCTATTTTCCTTTACAGGTCAGCAAAGGAGAATGAACACAACGGAAATTATTCTGTTGGGCTGCATTTATGTGGCTGGGAAGGGTGACCAGTCTCAAGGACTATAATGGGTGGGAAGAGGATTGGGACATACGAGGTTTTAGAAGTAAGGCATCGATATGCTGATAAGAGTGGAGGGAAATTAGTTAATTATAAAAATAAGAGGAGGAAGGTTCACAAATCAGTTGAAAATGTTCTAAGATTGACCAGGAGCGAGAAAATGTTTTAAGTTTCTACTGTATATTCCCTTTGTATCATACATGTAATACGTTTACTTTAATTAAATTACCAAATCTTGTATACAAGGAGTGACAATGTACAAAAATAATATCCCATACTGATATTACGGACGTTAACATCATATGCCATGAATGTAAATTAATATCAGTCATTGCTTGATATCATCGAAAACGTCTATGTCTGCTTATCGCTTGATGATATTCCATGAATACTGGCTCATAATCAACACTTCACCCATAAATTTCTTTTTCACATCATTAATGACATATTCAATTATTAAATGTATTTGTGATATTTTCCAAAATGTCTCTAAGCTACGATTTAGAGCTATAAAGGTATCACATTTTTAATAATTGAAATTTTGTATCTTCCCCTCATATCCAAAGGAAAATATTTCAGTAAAAGTTAATTCTGCAATGGTTTGCATAGCTTATTTATTTCAGCTACTATGTTGTGAAGGAGAATTGTACACTGGCTGGATAGTCATAGTCAGAATTTAAATATTTAAAAAACATATGCCCTTAAGAGTTGTGAATGAAATACAAAGTACCATGATATTATATCAGAGAACTATAGTCACCTAAATCTGCAATTAAAAGTGCTCATAGACATTTTGGCAGCAATATTGCTCGTTAGATAGGAATACATCTAAGTGGGAATTCGTAACTATAAACAAATCTTGAAAGCTTATTAAGTCTACGTAATTCTACGGAAATCAGGTCTTCATTCAAATGTTTTAGGATCATTCCCAGTTTAATACTGTGTAATAAGCAGTACTTGGAAAGGGGGGTTGTGTTGGTGGAGGATCATTCTGGGTGAGTGCGCTCGGTGATGGATCAATTTATCAAAATAAGTTACATGAAGCATACTTTGTACAATGTATTCATTATATGAAGAATATCTACAGCAGTGGAAGAAAAGTATTACTAATCATTCCATAGCAATTTTTATTATTTAGCAATTTAAATTACAGCGTTAAATATCATGGAAGCAGAATTTACATTTAAAATTATTAACAGGAAAGTTAGTTTGAAGCAATTTTGGTAAGGAATACGATTTCTTCATGCACTGTTTTGTGTATTCTATCTAACTGAATAAGAAAGGAAATAAAGTTATCTAATTAGGAGTAAATCATGCTGCGTTATAATGCCACTAATATGAGTCAGCATCCAGTGGTCAAATGGCATTCACTTCCGTAGAATCTAACTCTCAGCAATGCATTTCATATGCTAAATGAATAGGTCATATGTTATTGCTAATTTTTTTGTTAAAACATGTGATGAATACAAACTGTAACGCTTGCTAAATTTTCATGACACTGGAAAAATGTAGCAAGAAAGGAAAAATTGATTTTGATTGAATAAAGATAAATATTAAAATACTAATTAATCTCTCCTCTCTAGCCTACCTCACCATGCTGGTTCTGGTATATCTCCTTGTTTTTGAAACACTAAAACAAGAGACGTCTTTAGTGCGGATGAAAAATTTCGAAGCAAGTGACTAATTCCTTTTGGATCCAATCAGACGTACGGTCAAAGGAATTCTCACCATTTCTGCTACTAAATTTCGTGTTCGACTTTGCATTTTGTTGTATTGTGTGGAATGAAACTTGGATCGTTCACCACCAATTTTACAGTGACATGATGAGTACATGTCTTCAATATTTATTGGGAAAATCAGCTGTTTCCAATGAAATAAACATTAAACAGACTTTGCTGGATACTAAGCACGTGTACTTAAGGATCAGATTTAATTGTGAAGGTCATTTACAGATCATAGAAAAATATGGCCATTACTACGTAATGCAAAACAAAATGTTACATATTACCATTAAGGTTATCGTCGGTGAAGAAACCAAAACTCGTATGTCACAATGTTCTTCCTATCCATTATTATTCTTAAGAGTTGTCACCCCTGCCAGCCACACATGCACAGGCAGTCCATCAGAACAATGTTCGTTGTTTTAATTTTCCTATGCAAACTTGTAAAGAAAAATGAACCATAAGTACAGTATACTGTAGGAGTGCGTAAAAACGTCTCGCAAACACATATTCCTACAGTATTGTACAGTAAGTTTAATTTTCCTTTACACACATGCATAGGAAAACGAATACAACGACAACGTCTGATGGACTGCATATCAACCTGTGACTTGGAGGCGTTACCAGTCTTAATGCAAATAATGGATAGAAAGAGAATTTTGACATACGAGGTTTTGTTTCTTCAACGACAATATGTACTATTCCCATTGACTCAGTGTAAATAACAAGTCAAATTTTTCCTACGTATTACCATTAACTGAAACTTAAGTGACATTGTACAAGGATGAAAGAACCGTGACATATGAACCCCTTTTAGGTCGGCATGGCAGGACATCCGCTGTCCAGGCAGATGACCAGTACATATTTGAGAACAACGCGGTCAGCATGACGAAATCCTCTGCCATATTGCTTGGCTTTTATGACTGGGGACCATTTACTGTGCTGTAATCAAACATAATCGAGTGAAGAATGTAAGGTATTCTCTTCACATTCATACTTAACACAGCATTCATAATTCATTATTATATAAACGAAGTCCTTGGGGACTATACATTTACTTATGCTAATTCGTAAGGATGTAGGATCCTTCTACCTATGCTCAATACATATTTTTTGTTATTCAAAATAAAATTTCACCTCTCTGATTTGTTTATAAAATTGCCATCAGAACTGTATGGTGATTAATTAATTATAAATATGTATCTACATTAAATTAGTGTACTGGCGATATGAATAGGCTTTGTTTGTAACAAGAGTTATGCAATACACTTACACACATTTTGGTGAGAGTTAGTTTCTGAACTGTCTTCATTTATAACTTTCAGTCATATACAGCATGAATGCGCATGACCACTATGTCCACAAACCTTGAATTTCATAGGTGTCTGGAATGAGTAGACATGTAAGGAAAGACTTCAATTAGTGATTCTACAATTTTTTACGTAACTGGGAACTTAAAGGATCTTTAGTGTACTTTCTACTCAATTACAGGTACCATAATATCATTATTACAGAGGGATAAATTTAAAACAATTTTTCCATACCAAGGATTAATAATTGTGGAATAGGGTTCAGCGTGATTTGTAATAAAAGGGAACTATTTTCCCTTATACAATGGTAACACTACTTCCCAAAAATTAATCTAAGTAGTGAATGTAAAATTAGATAAGTTTTATTCCGAACTATGCTCACTATTTATGACCCGAGAAATAACTCCACTGCTGCTTCACCTTAATGTTAGAATGGACATTCAATCAATATTTTCTTAAGTATACGCATAACGAACACAGTTAATTTCTGTTTTGTAAAGGAAGTCTTTACTAGGAGAGGATATCAACTGAAAATTCACAAAATGTAGTTCAACTTTACAGCCTATCGGAAATAATTGTAATTGTAAGTGTAATTGTTTAAATTGCTAACACATTTTGAACTGATTTAAATACATGGAAGTTATCTTCACCATCATTGTTGTATAAATGAAATTCGTCCAGATAATTTTATTTAGTTATCTTTTAAGAGTACAATTTTTATCAAGATGATTTAAATTATTTAGGTGTAAATAAATAGAAAATGTGCCATCTCACTTGACGAACATGAAGGTATGTTTCGAGGTAAACTAAATCCTATGAATCTCTCTATAACCTACCGCACATACGCAGAAATTACCAGCACAAAACCAAGAACCTTCCACATAACAACAACAACAACAATGATAATAATAATAATAATAATAATAATAATAATAATAATAATAATAATACGAATTGAAGTAAATTCGTTGTTAAGTCCAGATTATCCACTAATGTATTGTTATATAACTGGATTGAAGATCCATTGCTTTATGCTTTAATGTAGAAGATAATAATAATAAATCTTTAACTGATGTTTCCTTTCACTGAAAACTACGACATGCAATTCTTAATTTCATCAATTTGTCATTATGTTATAGCCAAATTCCGAAATCTCGAGGAGTTTCTTCATCAGCTTGAAGAGAAATTTGTGTATTCATTAAATATTAATTAGTTATTTTCCGTCACGATCGCGGTGCATGGAGACATTTTTCTGTCCATACTTAACTTTCCTTTTGACTTAAACTACACTAAGTAGATAATAAGACTGATTTATTGGATATATTTAACATGACCTTGTCGTTTTCTAAGTGCAGTCCTTGTGTATTTGGAGTTATACAGAGTGTGTAACAAATCAAGAATAATTCCCTTAAAATTATATTTTGTTGGAAACAGTATTTAAGGGATACAAGATTTTCTAATATAAATCATTTACTTTAGAGTATGGATAATATTCTAATTTCCAATTCCTTTAGAGCAGGGATTCTTAACCTTTTCGAATATATTGAATATTGCCCATATGTAATACTAAGTGTCGAGCATCATCAAATCGAATTACTTTAATAAATACAAACATAAACACGTTTCAAGGTATTCATCTAGCCCACGGCCTCTCAAACGCCCAAAATCTCACGCGTGCAAATTGAGGCGCAGAGTTCCTGTGCACAGTGCATCGGTCCCATTCGGCTCGATTCGGACAAACTCTTCGTCTCTGGGCTGCTCGGCTAAGCTCGGCTCAATTCGGCTCGGATTTGGAGCGCTACGGAGCAAGTGAGGGAGAGGGAGACAGGAGGAGCGAGCGAGACAGGCGTGGGGAAGGAGAGAGACAGCGCTATTGCTTCAAATCGAAGAGTGGGGGTCTGCACTCTGGTCAACCAAGCGAAGTCGACTTTTGCACCGTGCACAGTGCAGCACTCGGAGAGGCCTTGATCTAGTCATTGGTATCCTTGAGCTTGAATACTACTCAGAATTTAAGGGATATCCAAGGAGAGATCACTTGTAACAACACGTAAACAATTCTAGATATGTGAACAAGTTAAACGTTATCTTGTTTTGTTCTTGAAGTTCTCGCACTGTTAAGTCCTCCCGAACACAACCAAGCTTTTGAGAGTGACACTACACAGTATTTAATATACTTTCATATTTTCTGTTCTTGAGAAGGTATGAATGTCTTGTTATGGAACAGATATTTCAGTGCTAAGAAAGGACCGGAGTTCAATAAGTCCATGTTCCAAACGAGCAGCCGCATTTATCTTTTGAATAATTTTGATTCATTTCGTTAGGTCCACACTGCATTGAAAGGAGCTTATAACATGTTTAATAACAATTAATACAACAATGAATTTTCTTTCAAAACACGAAATTGCCTATCTAATTCGCACAAAAAGTTTTGAACTACTTCTTTCCTAGCGTCTATCCCGTCGCCCGAGGTTTGTCAGAAGAATGTAATCAGTTCTACACCGAATATGATGACACTCCTAATAAAACGACAGCTGATGAGTTGCTAGGGGCTCTCTATATAAATCTAGGAGAGAGAAGTGGTACAGAACTACAGCAGAGATGGACATCACACACTCTAGTCCTAAAGCCCGGGAGCTCATAGGAAAACCTGGCAGTGACCCTACCATGAGTCGCAGAAGTCTGCCAATGAACCCGAACACCATTGCCTCCAGACTGACATAAATCTCTAGAGGAGTGTTAAGAACCAACTAAGAACGAGAAGATCTCAGTTGGCATCCCATCCGGAGTATTCCTGTGACTTCAGTACTGAAGAACTGGACAAGGCTCTATCCAAGATAAAGATAAATCAAGCTGCTGGTCTGGACGAAATCTATCCTGAGTTTCTGAAGGCCTTAGGCGCTGGAACAAATCATTGATTAGTCAACTTCTTCGATGAAATTCTACGAAATTCTAAATTACCTAAGTTGTTAAAACAAGCCAAAGTCCTTGCAGTCTTGAAACCAGGAAAGGCAGGAACTGATGTGTCAAATTATCGACCAATTTCACTCCTTAGCGTAATATGCAAGATGCTCGAAAGAATGATACTTAACCGTATCCAGGAAGCAATAGAAAGAGTCATCTCATTTGAATAAGGGGGTTTCAGAAAAAATAGCAGGATTCCAGAAAATACTGAAGACTGCTGGAGCTTTTGTCGACCTTGTCAGCCAATGACACGGTCTGGAGATAAGGATTGTTGCTAAAGTTTGTTCAAGTCATCCCTTGTCAGAAGCTGGCATGCTTACTAAACAATATGTTATCCAACCGCCAGCTTGCTGTATTTCTGAACGGTGAAAGAAGCAGGTGGAAATTTCAAAATAAAGGTTTACCTCAAAGATCAGTACTATCTCCCATTCTATTCAATCTTTACATCAATGACTTGCCAAGAACAACTTCAAAGAAGATACAGTTTGCAGACGATCTAGTTTCAATTACTCAGAGTACGGACTTGGCACACTGAGAGAATGTACTTACAGAGGACGTAGCTACCTTATATGACTATTTCCACAAATGGAGACTCCAGCCAAATCGTAAGACAGAAGTAACAGCATTCCACTTGCATAACATGGAATCTAATGAAGCTACATGTGGTTTTTAAGGGAGCAGAAGTCTCCAAAATATCTGGGTGTCACACTGGATCGATCCTAGTCGTTTAAACAGCATTGTCTGCATCTGTCAAAGAAGCTGAGTACAAGAGTAAATCTGCTGCATAAACTAGCAGGCAGCAACTGGGGTGCAGATGCAAACACTCTTCGCACTGCTTCACTTTCTCTAGCATACATGGCTGGTGAGTACTGCGCTCCTGTGTGGGAAAACAACACACATTAGAGCAAGACTGACGTACATCTCAATGAACCCATGAGAGTTGTTACAGGTACAGTGAGGTCCACTCCTACCTCAGTGGCTGCCTGCTTTAGCAAACATTGCTCCTCCAGATCTGAGGAGAAAAGCAGCGAAAGTACAGTTGCTCAAGAACAGCTTAGCATACAGTAACTCACTCTTGTTCAACGCCTTACGAGATCCAACTGTGATGAGGTTAAAATCCCGAAATCCACTCTGGACTGATCTACAATCCCATGAAAAAATCAATGTAACAGCAGAATGGATACAGCGATGGGAATAATGTCCACCCACCAACGTCTTTCTGATTAAGGACCCGACGAGGAAATTGCCACGTTTCGGTCCTCCTCGACACGAGTGTTCAAATCTCGACCGTTTCAGGACAGGCCACGGCAGGTGGCGATATATGATGAAAAAGTGGGCATATTGTGAAATTGCTGCGTGCGAGTGTGGTGCTGATAAGCAGACCTTGCTTCATGTTGTTGAGAGCTGTACACTGTCGGCATTCAAGGACGGTTTACGGGCTTTGCATGAATTGAGACCAAGTGCAGTGGACTGGTTGTCGAAGCTAGACATTCTAGTTTAATTATTTATCTATTTTTTACTTATAAGTTCATTGTGTATTTTTCACATTATGCTTGTAAATGCCATACGATAACAATAATAACCTTTTCGTACACAGGGTCGGTTTCACTAGCAACGGAGCATATTTCGCTATTGAGTTTTGATACTAGTATTCATACTGCTATGTCATTGTGTTAGACAGCGTAGCTTATCACCAGTGATTTTTGTAGAAACTTGCGTGCGTTTTCATGAGGAGAAATAGACTATACGAAATGAAAGTGGCCTTACTGTAAACCCCAACTCTGCTGTCAGTCGTGAATAATTTATTGTGTATGTATATTGGACCCTCAGTCTGAAGCTGGTTGGAACCTCAACAGATTCACCATTAGATGTCATGAGTTGCTTAGGTGTCACTGAAGGTGTACACCAGGGAAATGATGAGTGATATAGTTTCCCGTTGCATTTATCGTTAGGCCAGACGGTGCTGTCAGTCTGCCAAGCCCCCTGAATTGCATACACAAACCGACCCCATGAACAATAATTGCGCACCATTTATCAGAGGGACTGGATGCGTAACAAAATAGGTTATTAGCACCGATCATCCCTCAGTCACTTTCATATCATCAAAGCCAAGAATGAGACAGACAGAAAAATGAAAGTAGCAAACCTGATATGGCCCATACAGGGGACACAATATATTTGCACACTATATCTCACCAGAGATGGTCCTGGACAGGATGTTCCCATGAAAAGAGAAAATTAAGTATATCAGATCACTATCCAGAAAGCTTGCATAACGAACAAGCCGTGTTTAACAGATGATAATCCACGTCTGTTGTTGGCGGCAAAGGAACATTTAGGTAGTGAAGTGAATTATTACCTGAATATCCTCGCAGTCGTCGGACATAACTTGTTGATTCTTAGATGTTCTTGAGAAGACTGAGGTCCCTCCAATGTACGCACATCCCAAGTTTCAAGAATTACTTTATCGCTAAAGACAACGATATGATTCTGTTGTTTCAAGGGATAAAGCAACGTAATTATCAGCCCCTAACAACGAGAGAACTGCAAATTGTATCCAGCATTTCTTACAACTTTAATACAAAACCGAGTTCGATATCTCGGACCATAATATCAAAACCAGAATGGCGGAAGTCATTGGGGATCTGCTGCCAATTGTTCAAGGTTAGGGCTTCATCTCAATAACTTCATTTAAACGAGAAAGTTTCGCATATTAGATTTCTTTTCTCCACGAAATCCAAGATTAGTGTTAAAACATGTACTTTGTAGAAAAGAAATGAGGCTCAATAAACAAGAAGTAGTTTACTAAAGAATGCATCATTTAAAGCACGATAAACACAATACTGACAACGAAATACGTTTGTAAGTAACTAAATACTACATACAATAAATATATTTTGTCTAAAGCAGCTTTGCCTAAACAAGCAGTTCCAAAACATTCAGATATAAATGCTAGGAAATTTAAAGTAAGTAAATGTGTGTATATAGGCACATACCTTTATCCACTATGTAAAAGTTAAATTCAAGAAATGGAGAGTGCCCTGAGAAATAACGGTACCCTCATTACATAACATCTCCATTGCCATAATAATTTAATGATACGTGCTCATACCTAGAACACCTTTATGCCTCTTGATAGCTCTAGGACGCAAGGCTTCCCTGTTAAAGTTTGGAGCAAGCTTTAACAACACTTTTACGAGTCTATTCGCTAAAAGGCATACTTGATGAAAAATAGATTCGTGATGTTAGTTTCCTGTATAGACTGATAGGCTTCTGGATATAAATAGATATTCTAGAAGCCGATATCGGAAAATCTGGTGAATACTGTAGTCTACATAAGCTGAAACTGATTATTCTAATGATATTCCAATGCATATTTTCCTAAGTCTTAATATATCCATAACAGACCAATAATCAAGTCGTTCTCTAAAACATTCACTAGGACACAAACCCTATTGGAGGTGGAAAGATGTATATTTCTAAAGTTGACTAACCAAACTGTACAGCTTATCCCACCTGTTACGCTTAAGAACCCCATTTCCTCCTCGATGCAACACCCACTTACACGTCTCTATTGACACACACATACATTTTTTAATAGAACACCTTCACATTTAAGGAACTCGACACTTCAAAGCATGGATTCATTGACGGATGTCATCAAATCTACAAACACCGCCTATTATAATAAAAATAACATTATCATCCTTCATAACTACGTTAAATGTAACCAGCTGTTTCTTCTGAAGGCATAAAAAATTGATATAAAAGTCTTGTTAACAGCCCTTAAAAATACAAATCGTCCACCTAAAATATTCAACACTTTAAAGAATACTTCCCCAACCACAAATTTGGTTTCAAAATAATAAACGGTTAGGTCTGTGACTGCCTAACCTTCCCAGTGCATAGTCCCTATATATTTCACCCTTAGAGCTTTATATTAAGTGAATATAATGGTTGAGGTATCTGCAAAAGTTTAACTTAATCTGCAACCTGGTATGAAGCCCGAACGACCTATTTTCGGAAATGTTACAGCCGTTACAGCAAACAATATATACTATACACAATATTATATATACTATATATGCGAATATATATCTAACACTACACCACACTAATCAACTGTTAAATAGTGTGAATTTACACAGTATACACTTCAAAAGAGGTGGAAATAATATATTTTTTAATCCTCTCTACACAATTCAAACAATGTCATGTATGAAATACACGTCCGTACGATCACGCCATTTTCCTCCCAATCGATAGAAGCATTCAGGTCTGAGATGTTGTAGTCGGTCTGGGTTAATAAAACTAAAGAAGAAACGTCATAGTGATTGCATATAACATTATAATCTGGTACACACAGATTTTTCTTGACAGTGATTTGATATACTTAATAGACTATTTTATTTTCATAAAATTAATCATTCACGACTGGCAGCAGAGCAATGGCATAGAATAAGAGGAATTTAATTTTCATCAACCAAAATGTATGTATAATATGCTTTGTATCCATTATATTAAAATTCTATTAGTCTGAAATTATAGGTAGGTCTATTCACAAGAATACAGACTACCTACTATAACTAATGTATTCATTAATAACCTAATGAATTATACTTCAAGACAACTTTCCATGTAATTTTCTCAGTACCTAAAATGTGTCTATACAACGTTTACAACTCACTTTGCCCATTATTCTTATTTGGGCGAGCCGGATCGTCCCTCAGTCATGCAATTTCCTTCCTTCCGTTTCTAGAGTGTAGTTTGCCAAATGACAGATTTTCCAAGACCACGGTTAGAATAATGTTAAAATTTTATAAAACATTCTAAATTAACTTCATTACCATCTTATAATTACATGTTAATAATTTCTTATTTTAGTATTTCACCTCCACAAACTCTATAATTACTTTTCCACTTCCTTCAGTCTCCAAAAATATACTGTACTCGTGGAAATGTACACGGTAGTAGCTGTACGTGGCTGTTGATATCTATAGCCACATGTGAAAATGTTAAAAAGAAAAAGGTTCTTCCCCTACATGTGTCTGCCAATGCAATGTGTTCCCGCAAGAAATTAGAAATTTTCACAATGAGCGATTATGCACCTCCATAGTGGAACGTTTAGCGTTATTAGTTACCGAATTTGGAAGTTCAGATTTCATTCCCGACAGTGCAAGAAATTTAAAATTGGTAGAAGACAGGTGTGTGGTTAAATATGGTACACGCATCTCACTTCCATTGAAGTGTGCCAGAGAACAGGTGCACCACATCGGAACGAGGACATGAATTTATTTAATATGTAATTTATGAAAGCAAAGTCAGTATTATAAATAATGAGTTCCCTATTTCCTTCACATAAATGTCGACACGGTTCGATGCTCAACTTTTTTATCCAGAAAAGTGAAACTATGTACGATCCAGCCTTTTACTACAAAAAATTTCAGCCCTCTATTCCTTCCCCTCCTCCTCTTTCCTCTTCCCTCTTGCCCTTCCTCGAAAAATGTCCATTATTTGTCCATGCGAGTGTATTCCCTCGTATACTTATATTTCACACCAGGCAAATCCTGGGGCTGTGCCTTAATTAATGCCAGGGCTGCCTCCTTCCCCCTCCTCGCTCTTTCCTCTCCCATCGTCTTAAACCTTAAATACATTATACTGTAGAAGTGCGTAAATACGTCGTACAAACATACATTCTTAAAGTGCGGTGCGGTAAAGTTCATTTACACATTAGCATAGGAAAATTAATGTAACGAAAAAAGTTCTGATTAACTGGATATCCATGTGTGGATAGGAGAAGGAAAACATTAGATAGAAAAGCATTGTTATATACGTGGTTTTAGAACTAGGCCATCGTCATATACGTCGGAAGTGAACTGTCTCTGACATGCATAATTTGAAGTTGTTTATAATTATACCGTTACGATATGCGGTTCATGGTTTATACGATGACAGGTTTTCTTCTTCTTCTTCTCGTTATTATTACTATTACTATTATTATTATTATTATTATTATTATTATTATTATTATTATTATTATTATTATTTACTTGAAATCTATGTTACATCGGCAAATTGTTACTCATTAAGTTCATTTTGTTTCTCAAAAATGTCATCAGTATGTTAAGGAATAATCCTAATCTAAGAATAGAAAGCAAAAAATCAGTTGCAAAATACAATTCGCCTGAGGAACTGGAAAGCATGGTTACCAAGTAATTTCTCTTGAAGATAGGGCGATAGCGAATTTTGGAAACAACCCAGTATGGAGATTCGAGATCCTTTGTCAAAAAATAACAACGTTAATCTTCTATGTTTCAGAGCAAATTGTAGAAATACAAGAAATTCACTTTTTATATTTTGGTATACTAGCTTATACAATAAGTCTCAACATTCCTGGAATGTACCATCTTTAGGTAAAGCAAGAAAGGATTAGATCTGTTCCTACCAGTTAGTATTCTGTTCAACAAATACGTATATAATATACCAGGTAAGAAACTGATTCATAAAAAAATGCATTTTACAGGTTCACGTGTATCTGAATGGAAACATTTTACTCAATATCGCACTGACGGATTAAAACCGCAATGCAACAACACTATTTACAGGTTGAGAAAAAATTAGTTGTGTGTCGTTATGTATTCCTTACGATTATGCAACATAAGGTTATGGGAATATAGGAAATAATAAACCGAGGTAACATTTCCTTCAAGAAATAGCAATTCGTCATGTATTAAATGAGAGGAGATGGTAGTTCTTCATAACGACAAGCACAACCTACTTAATCAGAAAATTAAAGTTGTTGGGAAACTTTCGGAGGTTCAAGATAGTCAAAGTCTACCGTTCCACTAATAGACCAATGTTATTTTAATGTTCGCAGCACTTTAATCAGTGGCTAGTTGTAAAAGTAATACTGTTTTAGTAAAAAGTAATGAATATTCGTTTTTCAACGTCTGACATTTAAAAACACAGGAAAATCTAAGGAACTATTTTTTCTGTCAACTGGCATTTATCTCTAACTCTCTACGCACTGGAGTCAAATCTAGTTTGCCACAGCTCAGTTATTCATATACGGTACGTAATCTTTTCTTTTTCAGTATTCAGAAATGATTACGCAAGTTCGTTTGCAGAGTTGTGCCAATATGCTTAGTATACCTACCAACTATAGAGACATGGCTTAGGTACTTCCTTAGTTTGCAGCTAGTAACATACAATACATTAATTTAATAGCGTTCACCATGATGTCAGTGGTAGTGAGATCGGACCTCAATATGCCACCCTTGCGTTAAGACAGAGAGAGAGAGTGTGTGTGTGTGTGTCGATGTTCAGGAACTGAATGTATTATATATCTCTGGTGGAACTGTAAACAAGAGTTCTCTTCTCGAGAAATCCCACTGAAGACATCTCACTGAACATGTCTAAACAACTTCACCAATAAAATTGACATCTTATGCAGCAAAGTGAGACAATCATAGAATGGTAGGAATGGTGCTGTGTGATACTAGACATTTATAAAATCTGACACCAGATGTGCTAGAATGGTGAGAGCAACTAGGAGCAACAACCCATCCGACTGCCTGTTGGAAAAGTATTTATTCTACTAGATTATAATATGGGACTATACTATAATCTTGTGGTAGTGACATTACACAAATAACAAGGCTTTCACAGACTCAGATCCAACAGAACCTGAATGGGATTTGCCTTGGGCGATAACTATTGTACAACATCCCGCGGTACATATTAATTGTCTGGAGGACAATGGTCTTCGTCAAGTAGGAGACAGGACATTTATACCAATGAGAGCTCGGCATGCTCTGACTAGCGTTCTTCTGTGGACTGCGACGTTCATCCAGTTTTGACTTAAAACTTCAGAGTCTAGACTGAACAATAATAATATACAAACATTAATAATTATTTCAAGGCAGAATTTTAGTAGTGTATAAATAAAAATAATAGAGACACTATTGAATTCTTCTTCCTTCTAGTGTATGGGGGAATGTGATTCAACAAAACCAAATAGGTATCCATATAGCATTATTCTTATTCAATAAGGATAACAGGAATTTTCAATGAAATTATTAAAAAATAATAGTTGAATTTATTACAGTGGCTTCATTTTACTGAAGCGTATTCTCTGCATTCATCATGAGCCTTCAGCCTCAGACTACAATCCAATGTCAAAAGGAAGTTCAAAAATATTTACAAAGTTGATCGTTTCATTTGAAACATCAGTAACTGACTTGTTCCAGAGTAGATTAACATTCGTATAGATTGAAATTGTTTTGTTACAAGATAGCTATAAGAACGGAGAACAGTCTCAGGATGACTCATTTTATCATGATGCTTGATTAAAGACGATTTTAATTACTGATTTATATAGAAGAATCTACACTATAACCGTGTTCTGTAGACTACTATTCACAGAACGAGCTCTTCCCAGGTGATTTTCTCCAATTTCCGCTAATATTTTTTATGATGTATTTTGGTAATATACCTTGGTGGGTCGCTGTTCCATTCCTGTGCGATAATTTTTTTCTATTCTTCATCACACCATTGAATCATGTTACGAAATTCTCCTTTTTTACATTCACCCATTATATCCGTGAGCTCCACGAATGTTGCAATTTGCCTAAAATATATGCCGTGATCTTAATTAAATTTCCATTAAAATTCGGTTAATATCCTAAGTTATGGCTTTCAAATTCCAGCTCTGTTTCAATAAATCTTTATCAAACATATTAGTCATGAACTGCGCCGATGTGATTGCCACCCAAAAAAATATTTCAAATACGGATTCTCCTTCCGGGTTCATTTTATCCATATAACTTCCTTGAACAGGTCTTTGTTAAAATCGTTGTCACTACTTCTGCCTAATGTGTTTCAGTATTCCTTAAAGATTTCCATTTAACTTGTTAGTGGAATTGCGCTTAGGACACGTCCTTGGTCCCTAACTTACGAATTTTGGTAACAATTGACGATGACATGTAACTCCTTCAAATGCTTGGAATTGATTCCCTCGTTGGAAGAATACTACTTCTATTCCGTTCTCTATCTCTGCTGATGTCGCTATTCTCAACAATGTAATTAAAATTGGCAGCTCTGAAATTTTAAACGTAAAATTCCTCTTCCAGTGAATTACAGGTATAATGTATAACAGACGTATTCCTTACCATAATTATCCGGAGAAGGCGTTGTCAGCTTGTCCATCTGTCGTCTACATATACTCTCCATTAGGCTGTTGTCATTATACGGATTAATGATGTTTATCACTTTATGGTAAGCGTTCAGTTTCGCACTGTGTAGTCTGTGAGGTGAACGGCGTCAATTCCGTGAGATAAATTTAATGAGACCATAATGATCTGACGGTTGTTTTCTAGTGATCGCTAAGAAGGTATCCTACCGTTACCACTATTAACCCTATCCAGCACTGTCCTTCACTTCCCTGTCCATACAGCGCCTACTGAGCATCCTGTCACTTTGCAACTTATATCAATCCAGATGTTACATTATCTTATAATGGAGTTTGGGATGTCATACTACAATTGTACCGGTTGAAAGATACTTGCTGTGTGCATTGGAGATGGAATGTCGTGTAATTTAGGTGACAGGATGCATAACAATTCAATACACTGTGTGTAGTCCATTCGAAAGTCACTGAATTCGATTTTCTATCGGCCTGATTTGACACCGGAGTTTTGATAGACAGATAGATAGATAGATAGATGGATGATCGTTATCTCCTAAATCGGCACGCCGAGTTCCGCGGAAGATACCTAAATTCAAGCCTGGATTTCTGAACCAAGTGGAAACGTTTTCATGCATGGGACTATGAATTCACTAATATGTCAAAGGATTTATAACTGAGAATAATACTATTCGATTTCTACGACAATTTAACACACAATAATAGGAAAAGGGAATTATTCACATATTGTTTCGGATTTTGTTAACAGATATTATGTAGTTGCTAGTTATTCCCCGTAAACTGAAGTAGGTTCCACTAGTTCATTGACTATAATGAAGTACATTTATTCTGATTTTCATTATGATTTAAAACACAGCATAATCATAGTTTTTCTATTTTAAAAATCTAATTATTGAACTCTTCCGAGTACATTATCCATTCCACTTCAACTGAAAAGTGACGGTGCTAGAAATGGCAATGGCTGATAGATACATTAAATCCGTTTTAATGTCCAGAATGCTACATTTCCATGGGAAATATTCACATGCCATAGCATTTACATTGATAGTATACATCAATGTTTCAGCTTCATCAACTGAAACACATAGCAATGATTAACATACGGATCCACCGTTCTGGATTCATGTTCTTGTTTCGAATGTCATAATTTCAAATGAAAAAATGACGTTATGATTTGGATATCGCGTTTCTAGGGTTGACTGTTTATTGATTAAACTGGAAATATAAATGTTCATTTATATATATGCATCTAAAACCCGGAAGGATATATTGAATTTCCTACTATGTATTATGCAAAAGTACAATATTTGTATACCAGGAGTGATATTGAAATTTTATGAAATATGACGAATTTTTCATAGAAACTGAATCAAACAATAGCGTTTATACATTTTAACTGGAAATTACCGTTTAAGGGAGATCATCCACAGTTCTTATAAGATAATTATAAAGATAAATGTATTTTACAGATTATTGTAATACAAATGAAACAGTTTCATTTTAATTAGTTGAAAACAGAAATATTAGAAAATAATTATGAAAGTATCCATTGGACCTTCATATCTAATTCTAGTTGTATTTATTATTAGTATCCACAATGTTTCCAAGAGCATTGTATACAATTTGTGTATGCTTCAACAGTGTTATGTCCTCTATCTCGGAAATTAATGTACACTTCGTGCCGTATTTAACTTCCTTTATATGGACAAATGTTAACATTTCTTACGTGAAATGTAATTCATGCAAGTAAAATTCAAGCACCTGACTATAGTCTTTAGTTCGTACAAATTCAAGCACCTGACTATAGTCTTTAGTTCGTACATTTGTATCATCTCCTGACGTACAGGAGGATCATTTCAAATCTACAACAATCATAAATGAACTGGAATAAAAAATGTCAAATATTATATTTACTACTACCTTGTAGATCTTTTCGACCTATTCATTTTGTACCATTCACATCATGATAAACTGAGTTATATCCTTGAATTCTTGGCTGTAAGTTCGCTGTAATACACAGCTATTCATTTATGAAGTACGATTAATGAAGTACGATTGCCTAAATACAATATGTACTCAGTTCATGAGACTCGAGGAGTGCGTTCACAAAATTTACTGCTCCCAAATTTCTCAATCATTCACTTAGATTAATTCATTCCTATTGTAATGTTCCGGAATATAACCTTCAGGCAGGTTACTCTGTTGTATGAATATTCCATGTATTATTTATCATATAGTTATATACATTGTTAAATGAAGAGGTGCAAACACTAGCAAAGATATTCTAACAGAAAATGATATGGTGCCATATAATATACGTCAGCTTGTATTGGCACTGTTCTTGGCATGGCTGAAATCAATCCAAACAGTGGGTCCATGATTTATATCAGCAATACACAGTGAATCTTGTTACAATTTGCTGGACGATAAAGGGTCTGCTTGATAATATTTTGTTAAGCTGCTGAACATGAGGATGCCTAACAATTAAGCAATAATTAAAATATAGGAAAACTGTCTTCTTTATACAACTATTAAGGTGCTACCCTTCATCCGTTACCTTCTTTATGTAATTATTATGTTGCTACACAACACCGTTCCTCGAAACTTTTTGTGCTATTGAGTATGTTCCTATATATGAAGTATGGAATTATCACGAACTGGTTAAATGTATCCAGTGACGTCTCCAATGACGTCTATCATTCTTGAATATGACCAGATAATTAAATTTCGTACAAGGAAATAAGTTGTAATCAGTATAATTCCTAGTGAGGATACTGAATATTATATAGCTTTAGAGATATGGAACTCATCAAGACAGGACTTTTTGTGATAGTCAGGGCATTAACTGTACTATGACAATATGAACCAAATAAGTTTATCTTCTAACTGCTATTGCTTCAAAGACTACCAAACCGATATATTTAGAGACAAGAAGGAATGTACGTTCTCTATTTCAAGAACAGAAACTGTACTAAGGAGCTAAGGACACATTAATCTGAAAAATAAAAGTTTGGACATCATGTACTCTATAATATAGTTCACAAAATTAAGAAAATCTGAGGTTTAGGCACACTGCAAACATTGGCATTCTCTATAGTTTCTACTCACGTTCACCTCATCATAGACGATGTCAATGAAGCTTCCCAAGACGATTATGAAGTCGAACACATTCCAAGCATCACCAAAATAATTCTGAAATGAAGTGAAATTGTGCATGTTATAACCAGAAATCACATGAAGAAACACTAACCTACGAATAACAAGAATTTATCGATCCCAATAGTTCAAATAACTTCTGAAAGTTTGTAAGGAGTTCAGTACTCGGGCATACCTCTATGAATTTGTAGAGAAAGAATAATAAACGTGCTATTCAATTTAGGGGATTATAAGACATATTTAGAACTCAACGAGAAGAATTTTCCAGGCAACGCAAGTTCACGTCGTTTACAGTTCTTGATACTCATAGTCCCTAAGAGAATAACGGATATATCACCAGCAGTCTCCTTTGGAACACTGTCTATAGCAATGACTAAATACAAACAGAATAATTGAATGATGTGTAGTGAATGGCCAGATAGCCTTGAGACAATTTTCTGAAACGGGTTATTCACAAGTAAATATGCCTCTAATCAAATAATTACGATGTTAGTTATTCATGCGGTACCGAGACAAGTTCCATCATTCATGAACATTATTTTTTCCATAAGTAAGGAATAAAGGATATAAAGGACATTTCGATGGCCTAGAATGAATACCTCGTATCTCACAAAGTTCTTCCTATCCATTACTTCCCTTAAGACTGGTTACGCCTCCTAGCCACACATGAATACGCAGTCCATCAGAACAATGTTCGTTGTGTTCTTTATTCCTATGCCGACGTGTGAAGGAAAATGAACCTTATCGTACCGTACTATAGGAAAGTATGTCTGCGTGACGTATTTACTGACTCCTACAGTATAATTTTATATGGTTCATTTTCCTTTACGCATCAGCATAGGAAAATAAACCCAATGAACATTGTTCTGATGGACTGCATATTCATGTGTGGCTGGGAGGCGTGACCAGTCTTAAGGGAAATAATGGATAGGAAGAACTTTTTGAGATACGAGGTATTCAATCTAGGCCATCGATTTATAAATCAATATTGTGAGGAAGAAGGGTTTAGGCAGGATACGTAGCCGTAGGATTATAAAGAAGATGGTTGGAATGCAATTTCGTCAAGAATGAAAGTTATATTTTGAAATGTCTGAAGAGAGTGAAATCTATCATTAACAATTACTATGCCACATAGTCCAGATTATCGGCATTCGAAACACGACTACATGCTGTGAATACAAACAAACAAACAAACAAACAAACAAACAAACAAACGATATGTACTCATTTCTATTAGGAAGAAAGAGACATTAGGAAATACAAAACTTAATTTTAGATGTCGCTAATTGATTAGGAATCTGTAAGTATCTTGCTTTGAATAAAGAGTTAAGACAACAGAACAGTGAGGAGAAGGTAATTCTGAACATACACGAAAATTTATGAAACGTAATATATGAAACAGGATGACAGTATTAAATTGGAAAATCGATTTAGGAAGAGGAAATTGAAATGGGAGAACCCTATAGTGATGTTAATGTACAGTAGCTGCAAACCACAAAGCAAGACTGAGTAATTTCACAATAACTTCAGTTTAAAAGGAAAAGATAGGTATAAAGTAATTTGTGAAATAACATAATTTATAATGTACGTTGTCCCCATTATTCTCTTTCCTGGTGAAATTAAACTGTTTTTGGTTAATAAGAAGTTAATGCAAACATCAGATTCTCTATCCCAGGTACTAATAAGTCAATTTACAAGTGTAGTGGATTCCTCTTAGTTCAACTAACAATTAAATGGACTCTAGATAGTAGAAGAAGTGAGTATGCTAAGCTTTCAGTGCAGATATGGGATATTATTGTAACCGAAGTCTATCAGTGTTGTAAATGAATTATCTTCCGCGTTTTGTGTTAAAATTAGTTTCGTTAGATTTGCAGAAGAGGCGAATAAGTTTAATATAAGAAATGTGCACTTTTGCTTTGCTTACCTTGAATCGAAATGCCGCAAGCTTGAAAACGAATTCCATAGCAAACACAGATGTAAATATTATGTTGAGAACGTTTAACACATCCGTATATGCTTTAGGTTGATTATGAAATTTCATTGCTAATGTAATGGTATTTATCATAATTAGAATGAATATCGTGTACTCAAAAGGCTGTGATGTCACAAACCACCACACCTTATATTGCAGACGATGTTTAGGAATGTATCTGCGAACTGGTTTAGCCTTCAGCGCAAATTCAATGCAGTTTCTCTGAAAAGTAAATAAATAATTTTTATTGTACGAGATAATGTTTTAACACAAATTACCATGCTGCAATATTCAGGCCCACATCACCAGACAAGTTACAGAGAAAAATAATGTACACACTTGATAAAGAGTAATGTATATTTTACCTGATTTTTGTCAAGCTCACAATTTTTATATTCCTGTTCACCCTCGTTTTGGAACGTAACAATAACAAAACCTACGAAAATGTTGACCATGAAGAATGCAATGATGATAATATATATAATATAATACGCTGCGACTACCGGTCGGAAATTGTGAATTGGTCCAGTATCCTCCTTGTTAGAATCAATGGAAACATAAAGAAGCCTGTAAAAGTAGATGTTCAATTACAGATATATAATAAATGAAGTACATTTCTCACTGAAAATAGTATAGCGAAAATTATATGCGTAGCAGAATTAAGCAGAAAACTTACCCCGGCCATCCTTCAAATGTAGAGACAGTAAACAGAGTGAGCATAGCTTTTGCAACATCATCAAAATGGAAATCATTGCGTTTCCACTCTCGAGGTTTAACAGCTGGCTGGCTTACAACACCATCCTCAAATACAATGTACTGTCCCCTAGAAGTGTTACATGAATATAATTAATGAACTTGATAACAAATGCTTATAATATATGAAATCTGAAAGTATGAAACCCCTACTTCGTGTCAGTTACTAGTAAATACAAGGTCCCAGCAGCTTCCAATAAGCCTTTAGTTTTGTATTTATTTACTTGCTTATTGAATTTAAGGAGATAAATTTGGCATAGCCTTTTCACTGCATTGTTTGTAACTTGATGATGATGGTGATGATGATATTGTGTAAAGGGCCTAACATCTAGGTCATCGGCCCCTGTTTTCAATACATGGCCCACTTAAATGGTGGCAATATAACGATCTTATTGATCTTATTGAAATGAAATGTCGTATGGCTTTTAGTGCCGTGATATCCCAGTACGGGTTCGGCTCGCCAGGTGCAGGTCTTTCTATTTGACGCCCGTAGGCGATCTGCGCGTCGTGATGAGAATGAAATGATGATGAAGACATACATACATACATACACCCAGCACCCGTGCCATTGGAATTAACCAATTAAGTTTAAAATCCCCGACCCAGCCGGGAATCGAACCCGGGACCTCTGAACTGAAGGCCAGTACACTGGCCGTTCAGCCAACGAGTCGGACTATTGATCTTATTGATCTAGTGACCAACATGTCCGTAGCACCTCAATACATAGACATCAACAGCAAGAACAACAAAAATTATTGAAATTATGTAACAAGGAAATATTATTTATGGAGATGCTTTCACAGCCCTTATCGATGGATATGATAGTGTGGCATTTTGGCTTGTGCCGTGTCGGGAAAACAAGGAGAAATGATTGGTTCTCGGAGACTTTGCTTCAAGTCGAAAACACGTTTGCCCACGAGAATGACTTTTCTAATATTGACGGTTTGAATTTTACAATTCTTTACCATTTGTCTGTTGTAAGCAGTGATTTAGTTGGAACAAAATATTTACAGGAACTCACCTTATTAATTCAGCAATTTCCAAATGGACTCGTATTGGGCGTCAAAATCAGCGGCCTCATGTTTCCGACAAGTTGTTTCATCAGCTGAACGTCTCCCCTTTCGTAGCCATGACTTGACATATGGTTGTGGGTTAAATATATGCACAGGAGATCCAACGCTGCTATTTCTCTTTTCGATGTGGATCTCATTCATAGTACTGAAAGCTCTTTCTGATTCCGCTGAAGAGATGGGAATGGTCTGTACAGTCTTGATTAAAGGCATCAGCTCAACTGGAATTTCCTTGGTCTCGACATACTTTCTAAAAGCATTAATGTACCTCCTCTTGTCTGACATGTTGAAAAATTCACAAAGGTTGCCAACACTCTCATCACCATAGCAGATATCCAAAGTAGAAGTGGAGGGCCAATTATTTTTGTATAGTACCTTTGAATCACTGATAACTTTTGTCATTCTCTCATGCATCTGCTGACTAGAGCTGGAACCAGGATGAGATATTGTCGACACATTTTCCATAAGCCTGTTATTTAAATTGTTCACAAGACTTCTGAAAAACTGCTTTCTGTCAATTTTTACAACATTTTTAGAATTATGTAATCCAATGTTTCTAAACTTTTTGTTTCCTGCTGCTTTAAGAACTGTTCTGTAGTATTCTCCAGAAGCTGAGTTACACATAGATTCAAACACTTTTATAGTGCTCTTGACTGCATTTTGAGCCTCTGTCAGACTTGTCTCTCTTTTCTGCAACTCTAATGACAAATCAGCTAACTCAACAAGAGCATCATATATAACTGCAATATTTTCTAGAAATTCTACACATATTAACATATTTTCTAGACCTTGTAACTTTGCCCTTTCTTTGGAGTATCTCTGGTGGTCATTTTTGGCCTCACTAAAATGTTTTACTAGTGCACTATAGTTTTCCCAGACAGCTTTTTCAGTTCTCTGGCTTGATGCTACCCATCTTATTGTAAACATTTTCCCAATCTTCTTAATTCTTTGTTCCAGTGAAGCAGCACATATGTTGAGTTCCCTTTGACTTTTGGGAGACATACTGTATAAAGAATACAATTTGTCAAAGAAAGAATGGAAATGGTTAACACCTGTAACTTCATTTCTTGTATAAGAAACGACCAATTACAAGCGATGGTTTAAACAGTGCCAGATTACTAAATCTGGATATGACTTAAAAACTGTGCTCCAAATCCATTTTTTCTACCTAACATTACAGAGGCCACATCACATGCTAGACCAACTAAATGTTCTGCCAGAAAGTTTTCATTCATCCCATATGAAGAAATATTCTTGAATATCTCTTGACTAATAACATCTGCTGTAGTAGATTCAAGTTCTATCAAGTCCCAGAAAAAGGAAACAACTTCAGGATTTCTGAAAGAGCACATCTCAAACATAATACTAAAACAGATTTTACACTAACTGTTGTTGATTCGTCAATCATAATACTGATTCTTCTCTGATTTTCTGTTATAGATTTTGCTATTTTATTTCTCATTTCCTGTGAAATGTGTTCAATAATATTAGGTCTACGAATGGTCTATTTCTTTTCGCAGTTGAGTATGCTGTTCGAAATACTCGAACGGTGGTTTCTAGGTGTTTGACAATCATAGTGCCCAAGCAACTTTCAAATATCTTTTTATTAGATTCTGATTTTTACAGCATAGCTTTTTTGTGAGATTCTGAATGTTTGTGCTCAAATATTCTTTCCGAAGGCTTGTTTGTTGTTCATTAATATTATTTCCGTTGGGATGAACGTTGCATTCTATCCATACTTTCATTAGCTTAATTTCTGCCCCTTTAGAAACTCCTAATCCTAATTTACTTTCCTCTTTACATATTTTGCAGCCTAAATTTTTATTTTCTACAAATAACCACTTGTTCTCTGACAAAAAGAATAACGGTACTGAGACTAGTTCTATAAGTCTGGAAAATCTTGTTTTCGGTAGTTGGGTCCTTGAATTTCACAGTCGATGGTACAAGGTGTAGAACCATAACCCATATTCTCCCTTGAAGGTGCATCACACGTTTCAGCAACATTTAACCCGGGCTCTGTCTTTATACTCACGTCTTTAACGAAACTAATGTTCTCGGAACTCAATTCAGTTTCTTTTTTACTTGAGCCATCACACACCTTTTTAGTATTCTTTGATTCTTCGTCTTCATCCCCAGCACGTTTTCTTTGAATCCACCCACTTCAGTAAACTCATGGTCACACTCACAACTCACTTTCACAGCCACTGGAAAACTTGGAAGGTACTACGGGGCTACTGATGTTCATTGGGTGCAGAGAGATTCCATAATATCTGCTTCATAGCAACACATTGAGCAAAACATAAAATAAAACTTGGATTCACACAAACATAAGGAGTGGAAGAAAGTTATTGTGCTCATTTCCCGCTCTCCGAATCCAATAGCAGTGTAGCCAAGCTTAGAGGACCAGAAAGCCGCCCAGGAGTGTAAATGCGACGGTATCTTATGAACATAAAACTGTAAGGTTCGATATTATTCCGCTAGAGTACACCCATGACGTTTCAGCGAAATGTATAGATTATTAGATTTTCTTACTGAATGTAAAAATGTTACGTCACTCTAAAGCGGGAAAATATTTTTCGGAACGGCGTTTCGGCCCGTTCCGGTCCAGCTAAACCACTGGTTGTAAGTGGAACTCACCAGGTGACTCACTGTTCGCTGGGAAATGGCGACGCCATCTTAGCTATAATAAAGATGTTTTCCATTCATTACGAATGTATGGCAAGCTCATCAGATGAATCAAATATAATGGTGGAAGAATAATGGTAGAAGATGTAAATAAAATAAAGTGTAATGAAAGACTGACAAGGATAGAATAGAGATAAAGATAAAAAGAAGTGTTTAAAAGGCAGTGAGAGAGAGAGAGAGAGAGAGAGAGAGAGTGTGTGTGTGTGTGTGTGTGTGTGTGTGTGTGTGTGTGTGTGTGTGTGTGTGTGTGTGTGTGTGTGTGTCGAGCGGGGTGGGATGGGTTGGGAGGGGCAAGCTGAAGGATGCACTACAAAGAAATTGATGACACGAGAGTGAAAGGAAGTAATAATGAATACAGCAACAGGCGTACAGAAGATTAGAAAATATGGCACATAGCCCAGAGTGAACCATCTAGTGATGAGGACAGTACGAACTTGAAAAGAAAGAAACAAAATAACAATATTGATGGACAGATATCTAATAGATATTTCTTTCGTGTTCCTTGATACGAGTACCAATAGACAAACATGTTTGGCTAAGGTATACCTTGCTGCATGTACCAGAAATTTCGTACACCCCAAGGTCTAATAACTGTGATAATTTGCCCTTACTTTTACCTAAATTATGACCAATTATTGTAACGTGGCCAAGCACAGTTTTTATATTGTGCTTGAGGAAGGCCTTGGCAATGCGGTGTGTGATATTTGAAAGGAAGGTAGGCAGTTCTCTTCACGTCTTTATCCTGTGAGTTTTGCTCAGTTGCCCTTCTGGGATCCAGCCGTCTATAAATCTGTACATCATTGTAACCATTACCCTTGAACATGACTGAGTGTGTCCATCTTCTCCTGGATAGTTGATAGCTCACAGATTTGTTTCGCCGTCGTGGTGAGTGTCGGGAGACTACTCTGCTTTTGTGCTGAATAGTGGTGCGAATCTGCATGGAGATAGCGATTTGTGTGGGTAGGCTTACGATCGATGGTATAGCCTAAAGAGTTGTTCGGTTTCTTTCCTATTAGAACATTCAAGAAAAGAAGGCATCCGTCCGTCTCCATCTTCACGATGAATTTAATTGAAGGGTAATAATAATAATGTTATTTGCTTTACGTCCCACTAACTACTCTTTTACGGTTTTCGGAGACGCCGAGGTGCCGGAATTTTGTCCCACAGGAATTCTTTTACGTGCCAGTAAATCTACCGACACGAGGCTGACGTATTTGAGCACCTTCAAATAGCACCGGACTGAGCCAGGATCGAACCTGCCAAGTTGGTGTCAGAAGGCCAGCGCCTCAACCGTCTGAGCCACTCATCCCGGCCAAATTGAAGGATGCTGATGGTCTAGAAAGTGGTGAAATTCCTCAGAACCTTCTGTGCAGACCACATATATACCTTACAGTCAACATACCACCATCAAATCATCGGTTTGACGGACGCAAAGGAATAGCCTCCTCCTTAAAATCCTCCATGAAGAAATTAGGCACCAACAGCGAAAGTGGATTTCCCACACACACACACCATCTGTCTGTTCGTAAAAATTCACAGCCCCACAGGAACTAGCTGGAAGTCGTACGGTGCTGAAATTGCTTAGCAATGTCCTCGGGGAACAGATGGTCAATGAGAGACCTGGCCGAGTCAGCCGGCACTTTGGCGTACAAGGACTCCACATCAAAACTCACCAGAAGTGCATTGGCCTGAAGGGTTATATTTGGCAATATTTATTAACGAAATGCATAGGATTCAGTACGTTCTATTTAGGGCTGAAGCAATTTGCTTAGATATTTTGCCCTAAAATACGTATCGCACTAACCATTGGTCTGAAGGGAACGCCCTCTTCGGGGATTTTTGGTAATCCATATTATATTGATGGAATCAGATGTTTAACCTTATCTTTTGAAATTAAGGACTCCCTTAAGAGCTTCACAGTGGCGTTAGACACACGAGTGGTAGAGTCACGTGAGCTTAGTATGTAAGCAGGCTCTGACAACATAGCCGAGATCTTATTCTTACACTAGTCAGAGTCCATTACCACCGTCGCATTACCTTCAACAGCTGAGAGAATGGTCAGTTCAGAACAATCTTTGAGTTTCTACAGAGCTCTCCTCTCCTCCCTCCTGTTCATTTGTGCACGGGTACCGCAGCAGCCCAGGTCAGTCTCACACATTCCTGTCGTACCATCTCAGACTCATCTGTAGGTTGTTGTGGATGGCTCCCTCAACTGAAGTAATGAAGTATTCAGTCAGAACTGAAGGGGTAGCGACAGCGAAATAAAATCCCATAGCTAGAATTGTCGTTTGGTTCTCGTCCAAGGATTCCTCGGAGAGATTTATGACAATTTTACTAGTAGGCTACTGTATCAGGTTTCGTGCGAGGGACTGCCTGTTTCTGAGACAATGAAAGAACTTAGATTTCAAACCTGTATATTACTTGGTTAAATAGCTGCTTGTGTAGCACTAATGCCATCGAAGGGCAACCACAATTCCTGCAAAAAGGAGTGGTACTCAAAAAAAGGTGTAAGTACAACTAATCTCAACTCCAGCTTCTTACAAGTGTGATGTACTCATTCGATGACAAGAGCTTTGGTAGCGCGCTGATATGTTCTCCTAGCCTTAGGAGTATATTTATCGTTTTATTTGCTGTTTGTTTTACGTCGCACCGACACAGATAGGTCTTATGGCGACGATGGGATAGGAAATGCCTAGAAATGGGAAGGAAGCGGTCGTGGCCTTAATTAAGGTACAACCCCAGTATTTGCCAGTTGTGATAGTGGAAAACCACGGAAAACAATCTTGAGGGTTGCCGACAGTGGGGTTCGAACCCACTATCTACCAGATGTAAGCTCACAGCTGCGCGCCCCTAACCGCACGGTCAACTCACCCGTTGGGAAAGATAACATCGTCCCGGCATTTCAGAAGAAATCACAAAGATGAGCGGATTTCTTTTTCCTTAACTTGCCGACTGTATAAGCCATAGCAAAAGTATATAAAATCCGTGTTTGGCATAGTTACAAAAGTGGTCCCAGTTTGGAACAAATTGTCCCCACCTTACATGCTGGGGTGTACGAAATTCCCTGTAATTGCGGCAAGGTATACATTGGCATAACATGCCGGTCCATTGGTACCCGTATCAAGGAGCACACAAGAAAAATATCCGCCTCAACCAGCCAGAAAAATCAGCAATAGCTGAGCACAACCTATCATCTGGTCATGATGTGCTTCAAGATGTTCGAGCTCTTACCCAAACAAAACGTTACAGGTCTATACGGGAAGCAGTGGAAATACGCAAAATTCCTAACAATTTCAACATCAATTAAGCAATACGTGGTCGCCAACCATAGGTAGTTGTCTTCTCTGTCCTTCACTATTGTTATTTTATTTCCATTTTTGTCCAACTGCGTACTCTCCTCATCAGTACATGGTTCATTCTAGGCTATGTGTCAAACTTTCATATCCCGTATACACCTGTTTAGCGTATTATTTATTACTTCTTTCCACCCTTGTGTCTTTAACTTCTATGTAGTACATCCTTAATTAGGCCTATGCCACCCGCCCCCACCGACACACACAAAATTATTTTTCCTTCTACACACTTTTCTTTCCATCTTCATCTCTATTCTATTCTTCTATCCTTGTCCGTCTTTCGTTATATTTATTTTCTTCTACCATATTCCTACCCAATCATCTTTGATTCATCTGATATCCTTGCTGTTTATTCCGCAAGCACATACATGCTGAACAGGAAACACCTGTGTTGGGGCTAAGATGGCGTCGTCACTTCGCACTCACAGTGAGCCATCTGGTGGCGAACGAGACTACCGCTTAAAATAGACCAAAGATATTCTCAAATTCAACCATTCTTAGAGAAGTCTTCCTTGTGGACAGACGTGTTTTCTCTTCTGAGGATGCGGAGCAAAGTCTCTGGGAAATGGAAAGTATTTTTCCTTGTTTTCTTGAAACGACAAAAGTCCAAAATCCACGTTTTCAAGTCTAGAAAAAGAATATACTTGAATTTTTTTTCCTAGAAGTGAAAAAATGACAAACACAGACGGCCATTCAGCAAGGAACATTAACAGATTCATAAACATAAACGTATTAGTGGTTGAAAAATTACCTACCCATGTCTTCTAAGAAGGTACCTGTATATCATTCCTACTTACCGACATTCATCCATAGTCATCTTAGATCCATCAGTGCAGGAGAAGAATTTGCCCTGAAATATGAAATGCCTCATTGAACAACAATTAGTCCACTTAAACATATAAGAAAGTGCTAGCTGACAAGATGACCATGATACTGATTCTGATTCTAACTCTGACTCCAGTATGGTGGTGGTAATGGTGATGAGGATGATGATGATGATGATGATGATCATTATCATGATTATCATCATGGACATGATGGTCATGTTCGAACAAATACGGAGCCTGTACTGCAAGTAGCCTACAGCATAAATACTCAGCCAGCTCAGTCAGAAATATGTCAGAAGTTGATATTATTAGGGACTCAACATTCAGAAGATCCATCTCCAAAAAACAAAAAACATTACCACTACCTGTTTATATATTAGACATAAAAATAGTACCCTAATGTTCAATTGAAGAATGCGTACACTGGGTCTACAGAGTGCACAGTGATAATATAACTAAACGTCTATATTAGTAAGAAGACCAGTGTGATAGAAATATAAATAAAAATGATAAAATTGATGGAGCATAAAATGAAAAATTACATTTCTTGCTGAGGAAATACTGAGTGTAAATCTTCGCCCTCTGTTTCACAAACTGATTTTCGAAATGTGTCGTACTTTATGGAGACGGTGTGATTTAAAACAAATTTTTATTCTGTTTATGGTTCATTGTGTGGGTTACTTTATGGAGATGGTGTGATTTAAAACAAATTTTTATTTTGTTTATGATTCGTGGTGTGGGTTACTGTAGTCGCGTCCTAATGCGTGAATGTTGGGCAACGGCTGTGTGGCCTAGTGAGTGTCTTGAGAGTAGGGTTAACAGTTGCTATGAAGCAGCAATAATAGTTCTGAGTCATGGCCTTCCTTGATCTCAAACACCTAGGATTATACAATCCTCCGGTGGCCCTTAAACCGTTAGATAAGAGATCATCGCTGGGAGTATGTGTAAGTAAGGTAGTATCCTGCTTCACAAAATTTACCTAAGTCGAAACAGTCTAAGCAAGCCTCGATCCTATCGGAATAACTGAATCACACTTCCACTTGGCAGGTGAGAGACTCCTTGGAAACAACTTGGCGAACAAATGGAATTCCATGGAGAACTATCAGTATTAGTGGGGCTTATGGAGGAAAGAAAGAAAGAATCAGCAAACAGGATGCGTCCGGATGTGTTAGGAGTTAATGAAATTCGGCTAAGGGGAGATGACGAGGAAGAGATACGAGATTATAAAGTATCCTAAGCGGGTTTTAGAAAAGGGAAGGGCAGAGTGAGGACTGGTCATCAGGAATACTATTGCACGCAACATAGTTCCTGCTAAACACGTAAATAAGCGAATGATGTGGGTAGATGTGGCTGTTGGAGGAATCAGGACGAGAATAGTTTCAGTCTACTCACCATGTGAGGGCGCAGATGAGGACGACGTAGACAAGTTTTATGAAGCAATGAGTGACATCGTAGTCAGGGTCAACAGCAAGCAGAAGACAGTGCTAATGGGCGATTTCATTGCGAGAGTTGGACATAGAATTGAAAAATAAGAAAAGGTGACGTGTAAATGTGGAGAAAATATGGATGTGAATAGGAATAAGAAGCTTTTACTTGAAT
Organism: Anabrus simplex; assembly: GCF_040414725.1. Lineage (NCBI taxonomy): Eukaryota > Metazoa > Arthropoda > Insecta > Orthoptera > Tettigoniidae > Anabrus > Anabrus simplex. The sequence continues at coordinate 286,071,462 of NC_090266.1, read as the reverse complement.
TCGATGCTATTATAGGATTAGCAGTTACGAAAACAAAGGATATTGACCGGTATACATGCGCGGGTAGGGTCACCAGATTCATTATAGACTACTGTATACCTTAGACGACTTTGAATTCAGTAAATCTGTTAAAAATGTGTGGGTATGCCGGGGAGTTCTTGATTATACAGACTACTATCTGCTGCTACATTATACTGTATTTAAGGTTCATTTTCTTTTACACATATACATAGGAAAATGAACACAATGAAAATTGTTCTAATGGATTGCATATCCATCTGTGGCTGGGACGCATGACTGATGTTAAGAAAAATAATTGATAAGAAGGGTATTGTCAGATACGCGGTATTGCTCGCGCAGCCCCTTTTTATGTTTATGCTCATAAAGAAATGGGTATTAGATCGAGCATTCGATTTTATAACTTACCGAAAACAGATACAGAAAGTGACCACCGAAGAGCTGTTTTACAAAATTAGCCAAAATTCCTTCACAGGTGTGCTGGGAGATAATTTACAATCTGTATTTCAGATGGTGCCATATTTACTACGCAGTTGGCAGACAAAAGAATGGGATGCAAGTGAAGACTAGGATAAAGATGGAGAGTAGAAGAATACATTTCGCTGATGTGCAATTTTAAATAGATAGTTCCTATTATCTCAGCAATTAAACAGAGAATAAAAGAAAGTATCTGACTGGGAATAGTGGAATTCCGATTTGTATGCCAAAATTGCAACAAACTGTTATACAATAATTTTCCTACTCTCAAGAATATAGGTCTGGAATATAGTCATATATTGACCAGTATCATGTACAATAGCTTTAAAACTGGGAACGCAGCCGGCTAGTTCAATGAGTCATTCCTACTTCTACGATTTGTTTATCAAGTCCACTGATTTTAAAATATTTTGTAGCGAATGTTCTGAATGTTCTGAATATTTCAAATTTCAGTTTTATGAACTATTCCCTTCTTTTTACAAAATGTAATTTACCTTGTTGGAGAATTTTCCATGACCGTCCTGTCAATGTTATAACCTGCCTTCTTAACAGGAGTTTCTGGATTAGGATGAATAATAAATAATACTGTTATTGGCTTTACGTCCCACTAACTATTTATACGGTTTCGGAGATACCGAGGTGCCAGAACATTTTTCCGCTGGAGTTCCTGCACGTGCCAGTAAATCTACCACCACTAGGCTGACGTATTTGAGCACCTTCAAATACCACCACTGAACTGAGCCAGGATCGAACCTGCCAAGTTGGGTCAGAAGGCCAGCACTTCAACCTTCTGAGCCACTCAGCCCGGCAGATTAGGATGATTTCAACAGCAATAAAAAATAGGAAGCCGGTAATATCTCTGCACATAAATCTGTTCAGGGTAACGAAAGTTGTCAAATATTTAAGACAATAAGGTGCAATATAATGTATCTCCCTCTGTATGAGCTGTAACCTTTCCTGTGTACAAGGTTTAAAAGTGAACTTCAAATACACTTTCTGACTCATTATTGTGCTTTATCACTGTCAGCTAATTGTATGAAACTAAATTCAAAAGTCTTTGCAATCTCTGTTTTGCTTTATGTATAGAAAGTTTAATTAATTGCCGTTGATCGTTCAGATCACTGTCCACTGGTATCTGATGACAGAACACCACCTATAATTAATTTATTGAATATTTTTTCCAGCCTCATTAAAATGAGTTCACTAGTTTATTATGAGTTTCAAGACATTCATTAGACTTTGTATTTTATTTCTCCCTTTAATGACAATACATATTTTCTGACAAAAATTATACACTGCATTATTAAACACATACATAACTCCAGATCATTCCAATTTATTACCAGTATTTGACAAATAAAATAAATAAAATTTCTAAAGCTAGAGCCCAAGACACTCTATGTTTCCCAAAGTGCTGGGTTTCATTCCATATGCCAAGCAACAACTGCCGAAGAAACCAACAAATGCCAAGCAATAACTGCTGCAAAACCAGCATACATTTAATCAGAACATGCTTGCATTATCCAAAATATCTGAATGATTTAATGTTCTATCTGGGCATCCCACATCTGAAAACATAGCCAGATCCTAGAGGCTCAATATCACCACAGCACTTGGAAGAAGGAAAGTATGTTACGAGTTTCTTGGTCAAGATTATGTATGTATGTATGTATGTATGTATGTATGTATGTATGTATGTATGTATGTATGTATGTATGTATGTATGTATGTATGTATTGTACCTATCTACGCATCTCAGGTTAATGAGAAAATATCAATCAGCAAGGAATGACAATTATTTACCTCTTTCATTCAAGAAAATAATTGGTGCAAGTTCATTTCACAGAAAGCCTTGACCAGTCACCATAATACTCTCCGGGATTAAGAGATGACATTCATAATTTGTAGACAAAGTTACTCCAGTACCATACAAAAGGCAACAACCACAGGGATGAAAAAATGTCAATATTAGGATTCTTTCATCATGATGAAACCCCGTACCCATCTCAAACCAAACTCAAGAAATATGTCTAAGGTACTCAAGATCTCAGATTTTAATCAGATGTTTTCAAACTCCCATTCAAGTCCAGATGTCTGTTGCAATGGTCTTTTGGTTAGCATAGTAACCCTTCATTCAATCGATCTGAATTTAAGACTTCTTTGGAAGACTGGAAGTGTGAATACTCAACCTCTGGGAGTATAATTGAGAGGAGAAGTGGACTAAATCTTATTCTAGGAATGGTTTTCTATGAAATGAAATGAAATGTTGTATGGCTTTTTGTGCCGGGATATCCCAGAATGGGTTCGGCTCGCCAGGTGCAGGTCTTTCCATTTGACTCTCGTAGGCGACCTGCTCGTCGTGATGAGGATGAAATGATGATGAAGACAACATATACACCCAGCCCCCGTGCCATTAGAATTAACCAATTAAGGTTAAAATCCCCGACCCGGCCGGGAATCGAACCCGGGACCCTCTGAACCGAAGGCCAGTACGCTGACCGTTCAGCCAACGAGTCGGACATGGTTTTCTATGATTTGCACTCCTTAACAAGTGGGGAATGTCAGGATGGAAGGTACTCAATAAATTACTAGTCATATACCACTGAAACAATACCACCAATACACGTATACCAGATAGATTTCATATTCACAAATAATTGAAGACTGTGGACCTAGATGTGTAGGGAAATCACGTGAATACAAATGATACATTTTGAATTCCTTTGTGAGAAAAATATTTGAAATCATTTATCAAGATTTATCGAAAGATGTCTGATGGCTTCTGGTAGCATATTCTTGTACTGGAAATTGTATTAGATTAATTTCGGACATTGATTATTTTAGGACTATTCATAGAAAAGAAGTTTTGTTGTTTGCCCTATTTAAAATGTCATGACTTGGTATGTTCTGGGAGGTATTCCAAGTTATTATAATTATTCTCCTCCCTCTGTTACCTATTACCAGAAAGGTAAGCATTAAAGTCTATATGGGGTTAAAGGACAGAATAAGATAGAAAATCTCCAACCTCTAGGCAATTCATAATTTTGAATGAAAACATTAAAAATAATGAATTTTAAAATTCAGTGTGACTCAGAACACATATACTTAAAAAATGTGGGTATGATTTAAATTCATAAGCCATATTTTATATTTATGGATAGTAAAATCCAATGTTAAAGATTTTTTGATTGTACAATGATATTACTTTAAATTGTATGTACGATATTCAGAATCTTAATTTTCTGAATTTGTTTTGTTATTGGGAATTTTAAAACTCTAATAGGCAACTCCACACCAATGCCATTCTTTATTTAAAATCCAAGTTATTTTAAATGTTACAATAATTGTCAACTCTATTGATGAATATTTGAAGAATTAATCACGTGCTATTTTACCAAAAATACCAAAGATATTAACATTTTGGATTAGCTTGTAAAAAACTAGGCTTACATATATGTGTATAGTCTCACTGGACAGGAAGTCACCCCTCTGGAGACATCGTTCTAACACCATGTAACAGCGTTGATTCGGAAAGGAAAGGAAGGGAGTGTACAAGTTTTTGCAGGTATGCCATATCCAGTTGTTTCCACTCTCTGATCATGAGATCTCGCTGAGCCACCAAATCGAGGGCATGTTGATGTCTGCATCTCACCCGCTGTTCAGAAGAGACCCACACACATTTTCTATGTGATTAAGATCGGGGGATTTAGTGGGCCAGTCGAGGTGTGACAGATTGGGGGATTTAGCGGGCCAGTCGAGGTGTCGGTGTTCGTCTAACCAGTCATGTATGCGTGCAACCCTGTGAACACGGCTGTTTTAATCTTGGAAAATGGAAGTCTTCACAGGATACTAACCCTGAAGATATTGAATGAAGGGCAACACTTGATCATAGAGAATGTTGAAATAAACATCAAGTTCATGGTAAGCTGAATGAGTGAACCCAAGTCCTAGTATGAAAAACACCCCTAAAACATCACAAAACCACTTCCGCCCTGAACCAAATCCTCCACACACAGTGGGTTAAATGCCTCATTAGGCCGTCAGTGCACTCGACCTCTTGTATTACTTAAAAACTGGCAAAATCGCTTATTTTCGGACCCCACCACCCGCCTCCAGTCAGCTGCTGTTCACGTTCGGTGTTATTCGTCCCATTGAAGACGTTAAACTTTATGAGCCACTGTGAGCAATGGCCTCTGGAACTAATTTTTTTTTTGACAAGACGTGACACTCCTCCCTGGTCCCTGTCGGTTATGAGTTGTGATCTTTCTGTGGCCACAGTTCTTACTCTGGTTTTCATGTCAGCGAGTCGCACACCATTCTCGGTAGACACGTTTCACAGTCGGCGTTGATACACCAACAAATCCAGCAACCTCATCCACTGTGTGATCATGGGCACGTCCAAACAAGATACCCCACTTCGCCAGTCTGCCATGTCTTCGCTTCCATTCATTTTAATATGCTGTTTCCATTCAACCAACTCTCTGTCACGCGACTTCACTACCATAATCATATCTCAGCAGTGAAGAGTCACATGATCACCTGGTACCGTTGCAACGCTGTCTACAACACTACCAAGGTGACCAGTGTGCTGTTTCAAGGGTATGACTAAATTTTTGTCCAGTGTGCTTATACACTGTATGTAAGTAATGAATGGATGGCGTGTCTTTGTCTTCAAGCATTATGTTATCATGCAATATTAACGCCGTAGTTTATATTTTGAATCCAGACATTTTATTCAGTATGGTCTAAGAAAGAAATCTCAGTCAGAGCTTCTTTCTAGCATTAATGTAATATGCAGTCATTCAATAAAACATTTGTATTCAAGTGCGGTACAGAATATATCTCTCCAAAATTAAGTAGAAAGTTTTGTCTTAAAACTTGTAAAAGGTAACCCTGTAACTGGTAGAATAACAACAATCAAACTGTGTTCTCTTTAATTTTTTTGTCTCATACTGACGGCACTTGAAAGAGACTACCAATTTTTGGAGGCAGAATATTGACATTTCATCCCAGGTGTATAATTTACAAATATGTATGGATTATTTTAAAATACGTTTTGGTACAGTATTGTAATTTTACAAGGGGGTAACAAAATGTCAACAACACCAGAAACATCAGCGTTTTAGTCTAGGATGTTGTCTATAATTCGTTGCTGCTAGAAAATATTCGATGTTCCCCACTAAAGTCTGTGTAAAATAAAGAATTTAGGGATTTATACAATTAACTGTTAAAATACCTATAAATATCATACAGAATTAAAATTAATTAAACTGAAACTTACATGCAGATAATAATTAAAGCATTCCTATATGCATAGTCACATTGTGCCGAGCTTCAATATGTCATTTTCAAGAGCAGTCAATGATATATATTCCCATGCAGGAATTAATGACCAATTGGATGCTTTCATGTCAAGAATTGTCCACTACTAGAAGCATTACTGCATACCAGTTACAGGATTGAAATAAATTACGTAATGTAAGAGAAAGAAACAATGAAAAATGCAACAATTTGAAGAGTGGCCTCATTCTTCCCTATGAAGTCACAATATGAATCACAGTCAGACAGACATATTCATTGTAATGCAGATTCAGAGAACTTTGCCTATCTTGTTAAAGCATTAGCACAAAACATTAAAGTTTAATCTAAACAACTTTACATCTGAGATTCACGCATTTCTAAACAAGTTACAAGTTACTAGCACTATAAGATGCTGAATTCTAGATTTTAAATGAAAGATGAAACTTATGAAGTACCTATACATTTAAAGTGCACAATAGAATCACCAAGTAATACAATACCAGTAAAAGTATTCATACACAACAATAACCTATTTTAAATCATGTCACAAAATCTGGCATGCGGCAGGCAGTGATGCAAGGTAATACATGCTTTTATTTTGTGTGCAAGTTGGATTTGGCTTACGCATAGCAAGGTGGTGAGACAACTAACTGCAGCATATACACAGGCTTTGGAGGGAGTTACCTTGAATAGCTGCACTCCAATGACAGCAAACATGAACTGCAGAAGGTAGGTTACCAGCATGATATTGCCGATCGTCTTAATGGCTACTATCACGCATTTCACTACGTACTAGGGGAGGAGAGAGAGAGAGAGGCATGTGTCAGTATGGAAGTCGGAGTTGTCTTGGTTATGCTAGCCCAAAACCCTCAATAGGCAAGGCAAGCAGGATTCCCGTCAAATGCACCTAAGGGGAAATGACTGAAGGAAAATGGAAATTCCATTTCAGGACTGAAAGAGGCGGGAGGGTGAAGCACATAAACAAACCATTGGCAGATTAAGATGCTGATTATTGGAAATAACTATAGTACAAAAATACCCTGATGATCAGTGAATAATTTGAACCTCTCATCAATCATTCTACTCCTAAAAGAGTTAATTATATTCTCGGTATCTTGTCTTATTCCACAATCAATAATTTAAATACACTATCCACTTTAAATTTCATTAGTTATATAATATTAAATAATATATATAAATCAGCATCTTAGTCAGTGAGCTCCAGCTTCCAAACCTTTGTTCACTCCATTCATGGACAAACAAATCATCAAAACTCAAATACAAACCAATTTGGAGTTAGGGGGCTTTAAAACAGCATCTCAGACTGGGCGATAGGGAGCCAGCAAGCAAGCAAGTAAGCAAGCAAACAAGCATTTAGCAATAATGCCCTCCAAATTACCCTAAATGATCCCCACTTCTTCCACAATAGTAAGATACTTCATTAAGGAATGGTGCCACTGACCCATACTTGTAACTTATACCAATACTGCCTGGTGGCTCCCTTTCTTTATAAGTCTCTTCCTCTCTCTTACTACCCCTTGTTATGTGTCTCAGCAGCCCCTGCTGGTTAGTACTGTGTCGGCCAGCTGGCTAGCCAGGAAACATGACACATTAACATGCAGAGATTAGTTAATGCATAGGCACATAGTGCTATGAAATACAAAACTTGGGATCAGGATCACAGTCATTCTTGCTGGCTAACTCCCTTAATCTCCCATGAATTTACAAATTGTCTCACAGGTCTCCAGGACAAGAATGTGGAACTAAAAGGTAGACACCACTAAAAGAACCACTGGGAATATGAATTAATACAGTAAATAAATGGGAAAAACACAAAATAAACATCAACTCTTTTAATGATTAATCTTTACCCAGAGGTGCATTTGCCACTAAGTGAAAACTTTCTAACTGCTGCCTACCTTAAATAATTGGACTCCAATTACTGCAAACATGAACTGTAGAAGGCAGGTAACCAGGACAATGTTGCCGATAGTCTTTACAGCAACTATCACGCACTGGACTACATGCTATGGGACAAATATATCATCAACAAATACTATAAACTAGTAAAGCTGTCTGAAGCTCGGAGATCTGCTGCTTTAAACATACACTCTTCAGTCAATTTCCTTGAAGCTGGATCATTAAGACATACATAAACGAACACAAAATAACAGATAATATTCTTGTAATTTCCCACAGTCCGACGATATGGTGTGGAAACTTGCATAAACAGTATGCAGAAAAAGATTCAGAAACATCATGAGTTACTTTGAAATGTAAATATCAACACAAATATGCAATAAATAACAGATATCTTGATTTTACTGTTTTTTAAGAACTTAGAATGATGATAAAAATAGCAACAACAACAACGTAATAATAATAATAAAAATAATAATAATAATAGTAATAATAATAATAATAATAATAATAATATAAGGAATAAGAAAGATAATTTAAGTACTTTGTATACCAAAGTGATAAGGTGTAATTGACTTTACATTAAGGACAATGAGATAATTTTGCAAGTCATACAATTTAAACAAAGAGCCTACGTGGCTCAGGCGGCAGCACGCCGGCCTCTCACCACTGCGTTCCGTGTTTCAAATCCCGGTCACTTCATGTGAAATTTGTGTTGGACAGAGCGGAGGCGGGACAGGTTTTTCTCCGGGTACTCCGGTTTTCCCTGTCATATTTCATTCCAGCAACACTCTCCAATATCATTTCATCTGACATTCATTTATCATTGCCCCAAGGGAGTGAGACAGGCGTCGGCAGCCGGCACAGTTCCTATCCTTGCCGCTGGATGGGAGCTACATTCATTCCATTCCTGACCCGGTCGAATGACTGGAAATAGGCTGTGGATTATCATAAAATGTAGAAAAGCGAATAAGAACTTCTGTGTTAATGAATCACACATTAATTTCGTCTCCAGAATTGAAGAAAATTAATAAGACTTAAAAGTCATCCTGAGATCCACAGTCGCCGAATTGGCCATAGTACATAAGATAAATCATGTGTGTGTATTGAATATTTTTTCAAGGAATTTACAATATTATATAAACCATATTAACACATATTTATTTTGAAATCATTCGTTGTATTGAACGTGAAGTAATGTGGAATTTTGTTACAATCCTCAGGAAAGCTTGAAATGTTGAATCAAAATACCCAGTCGTTCATTTTTGATAATTATACTAGAAATTCTCAGGGAACTCATTTCTCTTTGCTCACCCCGCAGTTACATTCACTGTATTTCGTGCTGGACTCGTGAATGTATTTTCTTCTTCCTATTCATATTGAACCCTTTGTTGGCGTCAAGAAGTGCATCCGGGCGTAAAACAGGGCCAAATCCACATATGTGTGACGCTGTTCGCATCCATGACCCCACATGTGTGGGAAAAGCGGTAGGAAAAGAAGAATGATAATAATAAGAAGAAGTTTCTTACTGAACCTTTCTCAATTATTTAGGATTGAGACTTCTTGTGAATTAAGCTCAGCTTATTTCTCCAAACTTGTGTGAAGTAATGTAGGCATTCTCCATTGCTTGTTTCTGTGGTGGCTGGTAGTGCGATATGTTGTATGCAAATGAAGATGTGCGATAAGACCAATACGAACAACCAGCCTCCGAGACAAACAGACGTGGCTAAATCCCGTGGTCCTCTGAACTGAAGGCCACTACGCTGACCATTCATTCAAGGAGCCGGGCGAAAAGATGGATGTGTTTTTGTTGAAATTTATCCAATAGATTATTAGTGGTATTTTACTATTCCTTTCAGAATCGTCCTCTGGACAATCGCTCGACATCCAACCTGGAGCAAAGTTGTGTTTACACACAGATTCTCCCAATATGTATTTTAAAATAGCCAGTAAGTTCTAATATTCTGTCATACTTTTCTTGGATTTGCGTGACTCGCCAACCTTACTTGAACCATTTTTCTATTGGTAATCTGATGAATTGGTTTCCATTACCTACTTTCATGATCTGATTGTATGTTCACCAATAAAAGCGAAATATGTACATTTTTCAACACTTTTGAAAATCTGCTTTACATTAAAACAAGCGTTACATCATTGAAGAATAATCTCTCATCCTGCAGTGCAAAACTTTATAGTCTATAATAATAATAATAATAATAATAATAATAATAATAATAATAATAATAATAATAATAATAATAATAATAATAATCAAGTTAAGGCAGATTCATTATCAGTATAATATAGAAATGTTTCTCTCACCTTCAAACCCTTAGCCCGGTTAATTGCTCTCAGAGGCCGAAGAACTCTTAACACTCTCAAAATCTTCACTACAGAGATGGCGTTATTTCTGAAACAATAAGAGTTCATTTGTGTAGACACTACCATTTGTTTTAATACACACGCACTTATGCACTCGCATAATTCCTTAATTATATTATTTTCTAGCTTATACCGCACCGATCCTAACATTTTAGAAATCAGTTTACTCGTGAGGACTGTAAAATATAGGAATACACCATTAGCATATATACATTTAAATCATATTTGTAATAGACTGCATAATTACATTTCATTTTATTGCAGACTCTATCAATGAAAAGCCAATGAAAATCAAACATGATTCACCTTTTTCAATATTAATTATTATTATTGCACAAATCGAACAGATTTTAAAATCCTGTATCAACATAAAACATGCAGGGCTAGGATGTATGTTGCTATGTATCAATTGCTCTTAGTTACCACAAATCGATTATTTAAGTGAATTTAACTTTTCTTCATTTTACTGTTCTGAAAGTGGATATGTTAGCTTTATAATATTCCAACAATATTGATTTCTTTAAAGCGAAGGTAATTACTCACAAAGTACGAGTTTATACTTCCTAAAGCAAATGATTAACATGTAGACTTTGAAGAAATATTCTCTTGATTAGAATTCTTAGTGATTAATAGACTAATTTCTCACTTCATAGCGCTCTTGATATGAAACATAAATTATTCTTGTTTATCGTTATACACATGAAACTCTGATTATAATAACCATAAGTACTAAGCATTAAAAAAGCAATAGAATAATATGAGTAATGTGTGTTCCTTTTCTTGTTAACAAAGATAGCAACTGAAAATAGGGATCAAAATATGAGTTGAGAATAACACACGTCAATTATGAATTAAAGCCCCTAAATTTTACTAGCAAGACAAAATTAATCATAATCCAACTCGACAAAGTACCCGATGGATTAATACGATAATTTATTGAACTTTTATCATTCAGCAGGCATGAAAGACAATCACAAAATTAAACAAAAAAGACAGGCAAATTACAATAACCATCAGTAGTAAGCATAAACATGCAATAGAAAAATACGATTAGTGTGTATTCCTTTTCACAGTAACAAAGATATAGACTGGAAATAGGGATCAAAAATGAGTTTAAAATAACCATTCCCACGCGGTCAAAATAACTATTATCTTTTAAATGTTTGAGCAATCTATCCCATGGATTAATACGACTTGATCGGACTTTGATCATCCAGCAGGCATAAAATACGATCACAAAATTAAACATAATAAGACAGGCAAGCTAGACATCTCCGCTGTGGTGTGATGACCAATTTTAACTGTCGATAAGTTCTACCTAATATATGCTATACGTTGTGGAGGAACAGTGATCACCAGGTATTCTTATATATAAGGATTTAGGAACACACAGTGAACATTCCTCGATATAAAATAACGAAATTAAATATGAATTTAATTATTGGCGTACGGGCTGTAAGTTAAGATACATATCATTTAATGCATCATTGTCTAATTTAAAGCACACATACAAATGTCTCCACTTGAAGTTTAGGACACTTACACTGTCGAATAATAGAATAGCCACTGTAGCACACGTTTCATGGGAGTAATAACTTATAGCTATAATTATTGTTATGGAATATTACCTGACAAACGTGGCCACCAGGGAGACGCAGACAACCAATAAGTCGAGGAGATTAAATGCTGAACGACAAAAGGCACCTTCATGAAGTACAAAACCATATGAGACCATCTTCAGGCAAATCTCAATTGTGAACACCGCTGTGAAGAACATATCAAAATAACCAAGAATCTGAAACAGAGATACGGTGCATAAACATTTTCAGGATTTGATTACAATAGATTGCTAACAAAAAGTAATCTAAATAAACCACTCGGAATCATCAGAAATATTCTAAATCTTAAGAGAGGGAGGAATAATTATTTGAATCGAAGCAGATATTATCAACTATTGTAGACTCTTACGAAATATTATTTCGTACTTTGTAAGTAAATGGCAGTTTTTTGTAATATATTAATTTACAATAACCATATTAACCGCATTAACCACGTTATCAATCAATCAATCAATCAATCAATCAATCAATCAATCAATCAATCAATCAATCAATCAATCAATCAATCAATCAATCAATCAAGCAATCAATCAATCAATCAATCAATCAATCAATCAATCAATCAATCAATCAATCAATCAATCAATCAATCAATCAATCAATGATCTGCATTTAGCGCAGTAGCCCAGGTGACATATTCCCTATCTGTTCCTTACCTAGTTTTTCATAAATAATTGCAAAAAATGTATCAAACTTATTGAACATCCCTCTTGGTAAATTATTCCAATCCCTAACTTCCGTTCCTATAAACGAATATTTTAACCCAATTTTTCCTCCTGAATTCCAACCTTATCTTCCTATGGTTATCTTTCCTGCTTTTAAAAATACCACTCAAGCTTATTCGTCTACTAAAGCCATTCCACGCCATTCCTCCACTGACAGCTCGGAACATACCACTTAGTCGAGCAGCTCGTCTCCTTTCTCCCAAGTCTTCCCAGCCCAAACTTGGCAACATTTTTATAACGCTACCTACTCTTTTGCCGGAACTCACCCAGAACAAATCGAGCCACTTTTTTTTACATATTGCCGTGCCGTTAAGGGAGCGCAGCTGTGAGCTAGCATCCAGGAGACAGTGGGTTTGAACCCCACTGTCGGCAGCCCTGAAAACGGTATTCCATGGCTTCCCACTTTATATTTTCTAGTTCTCGATTCAAGTAATCCTGATGAGCGTCCCGTACACTGGAACCATACTCTAGTTGGGGTCTTACCAGATACATATATGCCCTCTCTTTTACATTATCACTACCAACCCTAAATACCCACATAACTGTATGAAGAGATATGTAACTTTTATTTAAAATCTCATCTATGTGATTACCTCAATGAAGATCTTTCCTTACATTAACACCTAGGTACTTAGAGTGATCCCCATAAGGAACTCTCACCCCATCAACGCAGTAATTAAAACTGAGAGGACTGTACCTATTAGTGAATGTCACATCCTGACTTTTGACACCGTTTATCATCATACCATTGCCTGCTGTCCATCTCACAATAATGTTGAGGTCTTTTTGCAGTTGCTCATAATCTTGTGACTTACTCTATACAGAATAACATCATCAGTAAGAAGTCTTACCTGTGATTGCCGAACTTTACCTATATCACTTATGTATAAAAAATCCTAAAGATCCAATAATACTGCCTTGAGGACTTTTCCTCTTAATGATTACAGGACCAGATAGAGCTTCACCTTCTCTCATTCTCTAGAAATATAACCACCCATTTAGTCACTCTTATGTCTAGTCCAATTGCATTCATTTTTGCGAGTAGTCTCCCATGATCTACCCTATCAAATGCTTTAGATAAGTCAATCGCCGTTCAGTCCATTTGACCTCCTGAATTTAAGATATCTGCTATATGTCGCTGGAATCCTACAAGTTGAGCTTCAGGGGAATAACATTTCCTAAACGCGAACCGCCTTCTTTCGACCAGTTTTTATTTCGCGAACATGTCTAATACGATAAGAAAGAATGCTTTTCCAAAGCTTACCTGAAAGACGTATAAAACTGACGGGCCCGTAATTTTCGGCCTTATGTCTCTCACCCTTTCGTTTATACACAGGGCTACTATAACAATTCTCCATCATTTGGCATAACTCCTTCATGTAAACAGTAACCAAATAAGTACTTGAGATATGGTACTATATCCCAACACAGGTCGGTAGAAGCATAGTGGGTCTCGACCCGTAAGTGGCCGCACGCAGCTGGCCCGTGGTCCAACAGCTCTGCACTGTGACCGGCCAACCAAGCAGAGGAGGGGTGGCCACGGCTCTACCGTGGCTGTACGCCAGTACATTCGGGAGACGGGACAGGGCTGGACCTCATGCCTGGCCCCAACCGTCGGCTGTTCTGAGAATGGTTTTTCAACATTTTCAACATTACCACAGAAACCACACGTGACGAAGTAATCTATGAACTGGAACTAATTCGCTAATGATTAATACGGAACAGAGAGCAATAGAGGTTTGTCCTAAGATTTTAGAAAGAACGTGTTTTAGGGGTGCTATCAGTTGCTAAATTACAGAAAGGATCTCCTGAAGATTAAAGAGAAACTAGCTTGGTGGAGAGCAGTTTCTTCTCAGACCAGCCCAGTCAGGGGTTAATTGTGTCTCATTTCTGTTCTACGACCGCAAGTTTTAGTCTTCCTGACACACTGTACTACTGAATAGATTTAAATTACTGGCAGTGAGAAATCTCTGGATGATTGTTAGCATGTCATAATGATTCTGGTCCCTTAGACAATTCCAGTAGGTTTTAAGAATTTCTCTTAGAAGTGCCAAAGGAATGGCTTTAACTAATTCATTGGTTACCATCAGTAAGTGCCTATGGCGAACTGTTTTTATTTATGGAATTTCAAACTGTTTCCATCGTGTGGTAACTTTATCTATCTGGATAACGCATCATCAAAGGTAGGTTAATGCCAAGAAACATTTGGAGCAAAACGTCACACACATTTAGGTCCTCGAACGAGAAAATCTATCCCGTTTGACAGAATTATGGTGTGACAATAAACACTATGTGACTGGAATACGTTCTTCCTATATTATTACTACTAATAACCAAACATTTAAAACATAACCCCATGTACAAGATAAATTTTAATTCAGTTTCTTCAATCGAATTTCCGGTCTAGTTTTGAGATTAGAAAGTTTTTCAAATGTGCCCCAACTCCCATTCTGTTGTTCTATTTCTAATATTTTCCATATCTGGAATATTTTGCAAGTTTCTTTAACTTCGCAGTAAGGATAACCATATTAAATACGAGTCCAGAGTATAAATTCAAAGGAGGATTATCACACATTTTACTTACATCATTTCTACTGCTATCACCACGAAGTGGATCTTCTGCTGCCAACATCGATGAGGATATCATGATGCAAACTAAAATGACATTGCCAAAGTAGCTGTGGTTGCAGAGCCAGTGGCAGAACACCCGAATGCTAGTTAAAGAAGTAAAACATTCAAATTATTTAGCTATAAGGAAAACGAATAGAATATGGTTAAATATTTATTTTTCAAATATCAGTAATATCAAAACCATTCACGTGTTATGAACAATTCCAAAACAGAGCAGAAAATATCGGAACACCTCATATTTTTCCTATAAATAGTAACAGAATAAGCAAAGGAGTACTTATTTTCTACTTTGGAACCTTTGATCCTTTACCTTAACATTAAATAAAAAGTAATAGAACAATGTGTATATATACCGCAGCACTGATTAAAAAGTGATCAACATATTTATTTTTTTAAATTTACGGGAGTATTACGAAGATCTTTACGAATAAAGCTAAACATTCAAGGGACATTCAATAGAATATTTAAACTGTGCAAGGGTAAATATACTGTCTAAATTTAGTCAAGATACGAAAACTTTTCAGGTGAATCCGTTATATCAATGGCCTAGTTCTAATATCACTTATCTAAAATGCTCTTCCTACCCATTATTTTCCCTAATTCTGGAAAATGTGTAAACAATGTGTAATACATTTAAGGTTCATTTTCCTTTACACACCATCATAGGAAAATGAACAGAACGAAAATTGTTCTGATGGACTGCATATCCATATGTGGCTGGGAGGTGTGACCAGTCTTAAGGAAAGCAATGGGTAGGAAGTACATTGTCAAACACGTGATATAAGAACTAGGTTATCGTTATGCATTAATATGCAGCACGTATGGTGTGTACCAAGCAACCCCGTTTATTCATATTTTCTAACTATTGAAAGTTACTGGATCTTTGTTCTTTCCAGACAATATTTCATAAAATATTTATACATTTACGTAAATGAAATAATTTAACGTACGCATAGCTTATTTGGAAATTCCAATAATATTTCAAAAAGCTATAACTCCAGTTATTATTCTCGCAAATGTGTAAAAATGGAAGCTGATAACGAATTAATGCGAAGCACTGATATCATACCGGTACAATTACGTTTATAACAGCCGTTCTCAAGAATTTCATACTGTAAATGATATCCTTTATCTCCAAAATTCGGAGTTGTCAAGGTCACAGCAATCTGAACTGTACATCAAGATCTCTGTTCCTTACAACTGTATTATTTATTTCAACATTACGAGTCCAAAAATCCGAAACGACGTTGTAAATTAGCCGATTAATACTCTGCGTAGAGACAAAATGCCAACAGGCAACGTTTAATGAATTTCGTGTTATTATTCTCTACCAATGATCCATACTCTCGTAAAAATGACAGAAGAGGTGACTGTTAATTAGTCTAAAATGATGTGGGAACTCACATCAGTACAATGTATTATCCTGGATAAAATTATATCTTGGTTAATCAAGAGGCACCCAAACATTTCCAAAGATAAAATCGATTAAAAGTCAATTTCTCTTGTAATAATCGATTGTTTGTTTTTCCCCTATGTATCCGATTAACACTTGTCCGCTCGACGACTATGACCAATCTTCAATACTTTAAAGTTTAGGATTAAAATTATTGTTCCTATATTTGCTATGGACAACATAAGGAATGTGTCCGAAATTTACTGCAAAGATAAGTGTCCACGACAGACAAATTAAGAAGGGTGAGTAAATATTGCACTGCTAAAAGACCTTAGTCTCCCGTCGATCTCCAAAGTCAATCGCTCAACATTACATTCTCCATTGTTTCAGAACAAACTCGCAGTTTGCATATTGCAAAAAAGGATTGTTGTTGCAATCACTGATGTGCGGTTAAGGGAAAGAAACAGGCGAAGAACTGCCGGAGTTCGGTCCTTTCATAACTAAATGTGGAAACTAAAAGGCAACAATCCGTTCAAAGTTAAATATACAAATAGCTACATACTTTTCTACATGCTTAGTGTTAGCCATGCACTAACTCTGAGCTGGAATTTATATTAAGGATGATGCTGGACCCAAGTAAGTCCCGAGAAAAATAGTAGTTTACCAAGAAACACACTTATTTCAGGAGTATAATATGTTCTTCATAAACGATTGGTGTTCCAGGAAGAAAAATATTAGTTTCCCAAGAAACACATTTATTTCAGGAGTATAATATGTTCTTCATAAACGATTGGTGTTCCAGGAAGTCACAATGACGTACCAAGAATGATGCTTCATTTCAAGAATATAAATGAGTAATTTTCGTTCCTTTTCTGGGTGATTATAACTTTATATCCAGGAGTTGGTAATTACGTAAACAAAATGTCATGGTAGACATAATTTAATTTTATAAGTTAGAGGAATGAAATAAAGAATATCTTTTTATGAGTTTTATTTAGTTTTGAAGATTTGTTCACAGTAATTAGTACACATAACAATACCTTGGAACCATTCTTGAAAATAAGAAATCAAACTTTCTTATGAATCTCGTTGATCTGCTTCTGATAAGCAATAAATGCAATGTAGGGATACCAAAATATTACCCAAGAGTATAATTTTTATTCCAAGGAAATCATCTCCACAATATTCAGTGTTTCCTTTATTTAGATGCTTTAGATGTCGGGTTCATCATCCTCATTTACTTACTGTTTGAATTAAGAGCGTCCACTAACCGATACTACAAAACATAGTTCCAATGAGACATGAAAATATAGTATTTTTCTATGACCAAGGACATTGTTTTATGTTGTCGTTTACACATCTATTCAGCAATCTCTAAATTACATGGAAAGAATCAAAGGCATTAAAAGTTCTCCGAATATTAGCTCATCAAATATTTATCTGAAGTAGAGATATAACTGATAAAGTTCGATCTTGATCATCTGGTGTCGAAAAGAAACAAGAAGTTATTAACACCTCATTACCTCAATATTGAGGAAGTTTTTCTAAGTACCTCTGTGCATTGCTACGGTTTTACAGTAACTCCTATAAATCTGAAATTAAGTACGTATATACCATTTAGTTCTCTGGCGTCAGAAAGTAAAAATTCACGGTGAAGAAATCTTGACTTACTACTAAACAACGCCGTTGACGAATGTTGGCTAGTGTGATAAGACACAACTTAGCTTATGAAAACTATAAAATCATTGTTATTTTATGACTGAAAAGTTTCCGGACCAAGTTATATATAGGCTATGCCATACACATGGCCTTACAGAATAACGAATTGAGCTATAGGTATTCGGCATATTTCTTTTATGTATGGACGATAAATTATTCTGAAATTTCAAGTGAAAGTACTCACTGAAAATTAATGTATATGAAATCAGAACTGGCAGAGTAAAGGAGAAGGATAAATCATTCTCAAAGTAGAAAATAATATGATGCACGGGACAAAAAATTCCAACTAGTTGGGTTTCGTTATCTAATTGACTGTACACTCATAATCACAAAGAATGTCTGGTTGAGATGACAGCAATAGTTGACGTCCTCCACAGTACTGATAGAAGTTCGTAGCAGCAACACGTCTATTTCTCAACCTACACTATAGATAACCAGATGTGTAATAAACATAACTTTTTAACAATTTATAGCCAAGAATACAAACAATGATCCTCATTGTTTCTGGATTGTAGTTTCGTATGGAAGGTACAGGTCATCAAAATGAATGTATTCCCTGTGTATGAGTAAATGGTTATTAACGGTTATTGAACGTGAGATTGAAATGTTCGACCATGCAATATTTGTATGCTGGCTTAACGTGAATTCCCCGCAAATATTTCCTTCAAGATACTTAAGTACAATTCCGTAAACAGCGCTCATCGATCACACTATGTTGCCATTTTGTTCTGATGCGTAGAATGACAAAAGGAGTAAATAATATAGTTAGGTCTGTAAGCACACTGTTCGTCCTATGTCACTCGATGACAGTGCACAATTAAAGATCAGACTCCCACACCACTTAACTTAGATCTTATACATATCGTCACACTATTTGTGTTCACGTCAATGCTCTTGTGACGGAGGATGGATATTTCAAAGCTTCTGAGTCGGAGACATAGTATGGTGCTGCGACCCCCACTATTGTATTCGGCATTGGAGTGAACGATACCGGTAGTGAGAAACTGCGAATCTGGAATTTGGAAACTGGACTCCGCCCTGCTTCTACACCAGTTCAGAATCACGGGCTAGTGAATGTATCACGGAAAGACCTGTTCCTAAACGTAGCACAGTTGAGAAACAATGCTCCATTTCCTGTTTCCGTGTAGTATACGGTACTCTTCCACACCACCTTTGACATTCTGGGGTACTATGCAGTAGTCTGACCGCGAAGTAGAACCTGTCTGATGAACAACGACGGTATCGATTAATATCGACTTCGGACAATATTAATCGTGGTCCAGTATGAATATACGTGGATGGTTTCGAACTTATTTCGCAGCTGGTTTACAACGTTTCGAAGACGTACGGTCAGAGAAAGGTACAGTGACAAAACTGGCCAAAGAACTAAAAGTGACCCTTCCGGATGTCATTCTAGCTGCCTTGGAGTAGATAGCTGGAAGGGAGAGTTATGCTTCTCAACTCACACATTTTCGTGGGGTGCATGTGGTCATTGAGTTGAAGGCTTGATAGATAGTGCACCTTCTTTTGGACCAACACATTTTAATAAGAGCTGGAATACCCGCGCTACTCATCTCATATTATCTGCTTAAAAGTCTGCCTCCATAGCGTAACGGTTAGTGTTATTAGCTGCCGTCCTGGAGGGCCCGGGTTCGATTCCCGGTACTGCCAGAAACTTAAGAATGGCAGGGGTGATGGTATGTAGTTCAAATGGTACATGCAGCTCACCTCCATTGCCTGAAAAAGGCTGCACCACCTCAAGATGAGGACACGAGTTTACTCTAATTTATCTGCTTTAAAGACTGAAAGTTGAAGTAATCCTCTCATACTGACATTCGAACAAGAACTCCCGTACCTTAACTAGTTTTCCTTCCAGTGTCCGTCTCTTTAAGTTAAGAAGTTGCTACCTAAATTGCCGCTACAGTACATACAAGCACTTTCCAGCCCTGCTTGGTCTCTGAGCGCGTCTTACTGTGTTGTGTAGTGTGTCAGTTTTACATCTACATTAAGAAGATTCAGAGGAAGTCTTTCATATGTTAGTTTTTGTGTGGGGTGCCAGGCAGGCAGCAGTTCCTTCCTCACAAGCATAATATGCTATGTTATGAACAGTTTATACTGTAATTCATGATTGACAGGTCTTTAGTGTGGTTAGTATTTCATCATCACCAGTAATTTCTTTGTGATAACGAGTGTACATGTCCTCCTTTGAGAGAAATGATATTATGATCATAGAAATGCAGAATCTATGAATCACGTGTGCTGTTGGAAGGGATATTGTATTTTGGGAATGTACATTAAATGAAATGATTCCTTGATGTATTATTATTGTTATTATTACAAACACAAAACACTTAAGATTATAAAATATATTATGTTTATCACTATTATAATCTTCACATTCTCATAATAATAAAAACTGTTAGCAGCCATTAATTTAATTCGTTTATAAGTAAGACCTATTTTAAACTAGTTTTATTGAATGAAAACTCATCATTTCGTATTAGATTCAGCAAACAACGCAGAAAATAGGTGGTGCATAAACATTAGACTAAGTATTAGATTTTCTCTCAGATTCATTGTATTGTACAGGTATTCCAGTTGTAAGTCATGTGATTTAGTCAATGTAGTATGTAACACTGAACTTTGACTTTAAGCTAGATATTTTACATCAATTGTTGCCAATAATGATCTGTTCAATGGAGAATTGAACACTATCGCTGATAGATATTATAATTTGCAGTAATCTACAATTTGGACAGCTGAACAGCAATTCATCGTGTGTATTTCGGAGAGGTGTACGGTACATCACTGTTTAATACTTCAGAAAACTAGTACTGGTATATACATTGATTTTACTAATAAACTGTAGCGTAGATATATAATACCAATAAAGGAGAAAAACTCTCTTCGTTACGATTTATTAATTTAATTAGCTAACATATCTAAATGAGATTTACAATTTGTATTAATTCAAATGGAAATTATTACTGCCATATTCATGGAACAGTTGTGAACAACTACTGTATAATGGCGTTTGAGAGCAGAGGAACATTCAGCTCACGATAATGAACGAGTCCCTTCAGAAATGCCATTCAAAGTATTGATTACATGGAAGACTGCCACTTTATTAAACCACTTCGAATGGATCTCATGAATCTGCTTAAAAAATCTAATATAGGTATGCCTTAACAAACCAGAAGTAAGCAAGAATATATTTCTTCAAGATCATATTTTTATATACTTGGATTTATTCTTCTTAAAAGATATGAAACATTTCATGAATTGAAAATGCTAAGAAAATAAAATTTCAACGATAAGCTTAACCCAAATAAAATGTAATATTTCCTTGGGAATTTCACGAAATGTAATGAGGATAATTAATAAAAGGAGCATTCTGGAGAATTCTGAAGAATATAAAGTAATTGAATTTACTCAGTAGCAGAATGCTTAACTGTATGAAAATCCAGATTGAGTAAGACATATTTGAAAATATGACAACAAAATATTTTACTTCTGTAAAGATACTGAAGTAAATTTAAAGAATTAATCCTATCTCTCTATTTTACTAGTATTACATACCAATCACATTCAATCAAAACCATATTACCCTGAGGTAATACTGAAAATTTGACTGTCTATTACATGTCTCAGTAGCTTATGTTACATAAATATTCTTCATCAAACTACGTAATCATGACTGTAAGTATTACATGTTCAAGACAAGTTTTACTGAATGATGGAGGTGAGCCAAAAAATTATTAATTTTAAAGTTTCTGAATTCAAACAAACTACTAAATTCTACGGCTGTGTTAATCACTTTTACTACAGGCAATGTATGTAATTACTACAGGTAGTTATATGAATATATCAATATGCTGCATGATATTTAGTGTGATTACGGTAATTTTGAAATGGATTTCTTATCATTCTGTTGTTCAAGTGTGATTTCTTTTTAAAATGAAAAATAATTGTAGATAATTTACAGATATACATCAATGAATTCTTGACTGAAAATATAAAGTGTGTTAATGAACCATGTAATTCTTAACAGTGGAATAAGAAGCATGCTTAATGATACAGCTCAGATTCTGAAGAAATATCAAGGTATATTCCTGGAGCGGTAATAATTTCCAGGATGGAATTATATGGCGGATGTTAGTGGTGATGTTGGGGGTTGTGATGATGGTATGCATGTTGTAGTTTTCAGGAAGGCAAAACAAAGTCATTAGTCCCAAGGATAAGCATATAACAAAGTTTTGGTGAATCAGTTATTTTAGTCGAAGGTAACTCAATCACGTAATAACCTACAGCGAGGTAAGCAAATTGCTATTACTGAACTCAGTTTCCTGCGTTGACCCACCAGTTCAGCAATTCTTTGGGCAAGTAATTATTACGTAGAATGTTAAAACCGTGACTGAATTTGTAGTTGAACCAGCAAGGGTCTCTAACGACAAATTAAGTACTTATTGGAACGAACAACGCTGGAGAATAGCGAGTTGTTAGAGTGGATGACATCTCTTCTAAGAAATGGCAAATCCACGTTAAGAATGCATTTGTATGTATTACATGGGAGGGGTTGGGACACCGAGTTCAACTATCCTGCGAAATTACAGCTTGCGAACTTTGTCTTTATGACTGACAAGGAGACATAGCAATGACCGTGATCTAAGTGTTAGATATTGTCCTGGAATTCCTCTAGAGATAAGGAAAAACCATGTGAGATCACTCAGAGAGGGATACTAACTCATATTTACCTCAGTCTATACTCTGAAATACCATCAAAACCCATTGCCACTAAATATGAAAATGAAGCTTTTAAGTGTTCCAACGTTCCACGAAACACATCTAAAATGACAAGGATTAAAATGTGAGTCTAATTTCTAAGTAAATTAAATTCACTTTGGAAAAGGTTTAATCTCCTAGCAACAAAATGTTATTTTATGCCCTTCAAAGACGAAGTATGAAATCAGTATTATGTGAATTAAATACTTTACATACTTGTTATTTGCAATGCCAAAAAGCAGCTTTGATAATTTCTCCCAGTCACTTATTCAATTTTTGCCTCTCCAGTAAAATTTACTTCAGTGGATATGTATCGTTTTCTGAATGAACCATTCATTTTGTTAATATCATGACAACAGTTTTACATGATGTGCTTTATACTTCCGAGTCTAATTTATCGTCATTGAATTAGAAGTAAAATCGAGATTATGGTTCAAAAGAATTCAATAATGTGATATTAGAAAGGGTCATAAGTAATCTGTAACTGCAGGTTCTGTTCCGCGGACCGAATTTGTTCCTAATTGACCTCGTATTGTTAGAGGGAAGTTAGGTTACGTGGATCTTACATTCACCTCAGTGAACTGTGCCATGAAGCATGTTTCTAATATTCATTACTTGTATCATCACACGAAGTCATGTGTGTGAAGAAAACACTAAAGACTTTTCAGAATGATATAAATGATATAGGTCTTAGATATCGTACGCAGCGATTAAGAATGATATTACAAGATTATGTACAGATTTCTGTTGGTCTAGCATTATCAAACTTCAATGTTATTCAGTACTGTCTACCTCTGGTTTGAAGCACATACAACCCAATTAGAATATGATAAATAACAAAGAATATTATTATATTACGTACACTACAACATTCAAAACTTCATACACAAATATAATACTGGATGTTGAACATGCGCGATGTGCTGAATCTACTCCCAGCATGCCATATATATGATGAGCTCTTGCAGGATACTACTGCTAGCTATACACTTAATTAGGCTATCTATGGCACCATAGAAAAAAACTAAAGTTATCACAAATTACCAGGAAGCTACTGTATGCAGAACAACTAAGCAACAATTCATACTGGACTACAACCAGACCCTGGGAAAGCACAACGTCAACTGAAATCAAATGCAACTATCAAATCAAGCATGGTACAGTTTAGAACAAGATATAGTACACACTACAGTCACTCCCACTGCAACTAAAATGAGAATACAAAGCTTGCAGAAGCTGGCATGTAGAGCCACAAACAAGTATTAGGCTGCACTAAATGATGTGTTGTGATGCTGGAGCAAGTGGACGGGGCTATCTATCACCTGTTTGACTGAGAGAAAATGAAGAAGGATGATGCTTGAGGAATGGGTTGCTTCTTGGTAGCCATGTTGAATTCTGATAGCCTCCTTGGACGAGCAGAGATGCCATCCTCCATTTCATCCATGTCTGCATACACAAGATCAAGTGAAAGCATAAGAATCATGTGTGAAGTAACTAACACGACCGCTAAAGCTCGGCATTTGATTCCGTTGTAGTACTTCCAACACATGAGAAACGTTAGAGCACCAGTGGATGAGCTGTACGTGGTATGTTGGCAATACTGTTCAAAGGCATGCTAGCACATAGAGCCAAGAGATCATTCCACATTCGAACAACCTGCTTGAAAATTGAGGAAGAATCATGGCCATCGTTGTATATTTCTCCATACCTTCTCCTTCAGAACCATAGATATCATTAATACAGGAATATCCCTAAACTAAGAATTACCATATTGTTAAAAATGGCTACACCAATGATGTTAATAGCTCCAAAATAGTAACGGCAGCAGGATGAATTTTCTGTAGTCCATGAAACTCCCACCTCAGATTTTATATTACGTTTCTACACGTACTCTTCCATTGGCTCTAGCGTAACGTCAACTGCACTTGCTGCAAGATGTCGCCAAGATAGACTAATGTGATACAAAAGCATATACTCCTGTTAATGTACATAAATGAGTACACCAACCTGTGAGAAATCTACAGTAATAACTGTAGTAAACTGAAATTGAATCCATGATACACGAAGAAACACAAAAATCATTCCATGTTTATGATAGGCAATACAGTAGGCATCGATTATACAAAGGGAAGAACTGCCATAAAAACTGTGAAGCAAAATAATATTTCATGATGCAAATAAAGGAAAAACAAACCATACTGGACTTATGTGGTTTAATCGTTATCCCACATGCTGGTTCAAAACAGTTTTGTGTGAGTGTTTAGCTTGGAAAATCAAGAAGGGGAAGTCTGTATTATAATGAAAATTACCGTAAAATTACAGAAAAATGCATTTTCCATAGAAACCATACAGGTATTTCCAATTGTAAGAACATATTTACGAAAAATACTGCATTTTTCAGTGTAAACATCTGCAACAATATCAAAACACAGCAAAAAAAGAAAAATAATATTCATGAGCTCAAAGCACGTATCATTGCATCCCATCTGTCTACAATGGCGAGCTGCGTATATCAAGTGCAGGGTAGAGACCTTGGGGGAAAAGGAGGGCCGTGGCATCATAGCGGTCGTGCTGAACAAATCAACCTCCTTACCTGTTGGTGTTGGAAAATATAAAGAAGGCACTTCCTGGTGGAAGAGGACGAACAGTTGTTTTGATGCTGATCTCTGACATTCTACGTGGTCTTGCAGATGGCGTTATCTCCAAACCACCTTCCTCATCATCAATTTCATCTGAAAATTTGCATTGCAAAACCGCACTATGTGGCACAAATTAGTTTTGCACCTTATTTGAACATACGGTTTGTTTTGACCGTATGAGGTTAGTTTCCATATTAATACAAAAAGTATTGTTGAACAGTTGTTTAACTTTTGCTTCAAATGTTCATAAATAACAATTTGTACACTACTTTGAGCACCATGCATGTCATGCAATTCCTTTCTGGACTAAAAATTGAACATATTAAGACTGAATTGGATCCCACGCATATTTGTAAAGAAAAGCTAAGTTAAACGGCTAAATACACAGTTCAAAAAATAGGGAATCATGTTTTTGAACGTATGCCATGCTCCACAAAACAATACCTGACACCCAGGTATATTACCAACTAAACATTTATTCTTTACCGTTGAAGTATACAAAAGAACATCGATGGATTCACGTTCATTATCAGAACACAAACGGAAATTTACAGATAGGGGCGAAAACAAAGTGATAACAGTCCTCCAGGGTGGAATTTTATCTCATTTGGAGAGTTTCAATATGGTGTATGTCCTCCACGAGCATTTATCACAGCTTGGCACCTACGTGGCATGCTGCGTATAAGTCGACGAAAGTCACGTTGCGGTATCAGGTCCCATTCTTCAATGAGAGCCTGTTCGAGGTCATGGAGAGTGTGTGGTGGAAAAGGACGCCCATGAAGTCAAACCTATCCCACACATGCTCGATAGGATTAAGGTCGGGACTCACTGCTGGATATTCCATCTCTTGAATGTTCAGTTCTCGCAAGACAACTCTGGTGATGCGCACTACATGAACCCTGGCATTGTCGTGCATGGGTAGGAATTCGGGGCCAACATCGTATGCAAAAACCAACACATGCTGTGGCAGTATCTGCTCGATATACCCCGCAGCGGTAAGATTACCACGGACGACTACAAGATCCCAACGGCTATCGATAATGATGCCACCCCTCATCATCACAGATTTTTTCCGAATCGGTCACCTTCCTGGACAACATTTAGCATGTACTGTTCACCAAGGCGTCTCCATACACGTTGACGTCTACCACGCTGCGTCAGGGCAAATATGGACCCGTCTGTGAACAACACACGTCTCCATTGGCGAAGTTGTCAGTTGACATGGGTACGGGCAAACAGAAGGCGAGTTGCGCGATGTTGCTGCTTTAAATGGGGCACTTGAACAGGACATCTGGGTCTTCAGGACACTTCTCTTAACCTGTTCCTTACTGTCTGGTCATGCACCGTGACTCCAGTGACCCTCCTGGGGTCTTGTTGCAGTTCTTTGGCAGTTGCTGAATGAGCCCCAACGCATAGGTGGTCATATATCGGTCATCCTGTGGGGTTGTCATGCGTCCACGAACTTGTCCAACCCTCCTTGTGAACTACCCTGTCTCACTGTAGCGATTCCACAAGCATTGAATAACTGACGCAGAGACATTGGATGTTCCACAGCAACACGACGAAAAGTCCATCCTTCCTGGATCAAAGTGACGGCCTTTGTGACTTGTACCTCGCTAAGATGTCTCATGGGATGTGCTGGTTGACGTACAACGTCCTCAAATGCCCGCAGTAGTCTGTGTACCTCACAATGACGCACGGATGCACCGCTATTCAATTTGTTTTGAGGGGTCACCTGACAGTCATATGCATGGCTACGCCTTCAGACGGAAAATTACTCCGATTTGACATAGCCTGAGTAGCTAAGGTCTCAAGGTATGCTGTACGACCATTGGAACTGCATCTAACAAATTAACGTTCACATACCAGACGTTACAAAATATGTTCCCCTAATTTTCTTGAACTGTGTATCTAGAGAAAAGTAAGAACGAGTTATAGGAGAAGTCTTATATTTGATGAACCAAACCTGACATTGTTCTGCAAAATACTATCTGTATCATGTGGGATAAAGTCAATATTCATGGAAGTGTTCATGAATTTAGGCATTTATATGGTTTGATGTTAAGCTTTTTACCTGTTTATACATTCATTAAGATCTATACCTAAAAAGTGGGTTGATTTACCTTACATAAATACAAATACCCAGCCTCTAATATGAATCAGTCAGTGACATTAAGTTTTCTTCTTTTCTGTGCTAGACATGTCTCTTGAAGTGTTAGTCTGGTTCTCGTGATACTTAGTTGCTCTACTGGAATTCCGAAAGCTTCAAGCAACTATTTACGTGTAGCACCTAACGAGGAGAGTAAGTACTGGACTAGAGGTGCCCCAATATCAAGAAATACTGTGGTTCATGGTATGATTTTCTCGATATGTAAATTAAATTTTCGATCCATCCAAATCATTATCGTTGGAGTGGAGCATCTAGAACTAACAGTAAATACATTCTCGTATGTGGTGAAGACTCAAATCTAGCATTAATTTAAGATATTGACCAGAAAGAATTATAAAATATTCTAATGTTTTGTTCAAAAGAGAACTACAACACAATAGTGGAAATTACTTCTTTTTGGGTCAGAATCCCTCTTCTTTGGTTCGAGTGGGAACAGATGAACGGACATGAAAACGTTCTTAATCCATTC
Source organism: Anabrus simplex (assembly GCF_040414725.1). Taxonomy (NCBI): domain Eukaryota; kingdom Metazoa; phylum Arthropoda; class Insecta; order Orthoptera; family Tettigoniidae; genus Anabrus; species Anabrus simplex. The sequence continues at coordinate 286,043,217 of NC_090266.1, read as the reverse complement.
AAGAAATAAATTGTCTTAACGTCCGTTGCACAAGCCCGTTGAAAATTATGATTCAGATTATAATTATATTGGATTTAAGTAAGATTGTTATTTTTGGTGCACAGTGCTATGTCACACTGTTTTTGAGATCTTTCTTATCCCCCTTGTGTATAATTTGAAAGCAATAAAATCTCCTGTAGTATTACGAGTGTTCCAGACATTTTACACACATACTTTAATACATGTAAGTCCGGATCCTTCACTGAATAATCAGCGTCGAAGTCTTCGTTTCGGAGGGACCCGAGTTCGATTTCCGGCCAAATTCCGTTGACTCGGATACTGGATATTTGTATTTGTCCCAATACTCTCCCCTTCATATACACACACGACCTTACACTACCAAACACCACAGCAACACACAATATTGACTACATCCCCCTTCATAGGACAGATGTCATGAAGGTCATCCGGTAATAAAAAAGGACCAAGTCCACATGTGTGACACAGTTCGCACACGCAACCCCACCAGGGTGTGGAAGAAGTCGTAGGAGGAGAAGAATTTAACACATGTAAGTATAGACAAGTGACTAATTTCTCAATAAGCCACCACCAAAGTGAACAATGTGGGGAAATAAGATACAAATACAATAGATGCACGAAGGTGCATTCACAGTGAACAGTTTTTAACAATACTCAAAATCTTCACAACTACGGCTTTGACTGGAAATATTACCATTTCTCTGTTCTGGTTACTCTGGGGGAAATTTCCCTAAATGTAAGTGGGGTGCCCCTTAATCCAAGCTTTCTAAACCCGTATTAGATCCATAGATTGTATGCTAAAGGTCGTGCATGAGATACAAAATGATTCAATCTTGGGAAACTGTGGTAGTGATATCGCACTGTAGTCATTCTATGAGCATTAGAAATAGAAATCATATTTATTAATTTAATACGTAATTGGAGTGATCAATCTCCTGCTTTACCTTTTAGTAAATAAGAAATTCCCGTGAATGTACAAATGTCATTATAAGTATACAGTATGAACACTTTTCATCAAAATAATCACTAGTCATATAGCACTTTCATATGAACGACAATAAGGGTTGTTACTATAGGTCAAATATCCCTCTTTTATCGGTTTTAGTGGAAACAAAATGTTTCCTTGAAAAATCCCAATTACTCAACAATATTAAAAATAATACAAACGTAATGAACCATACGTACTGGAATATTTCCCCAGCCCTGACAATTCATCTACATTTTCACTAATGTATCAACAAAGAGGATATACAAATTATCAAACGGTGAGAATAGAGACGAACACAGAACCTCAAATTCCAAAGTAAATTTTACTTCCCTTTCTTAAAACACTATATACTCGTAATTAGAAAAATCATGTGCATTGCTTCACGACTGTAATATCACGTAAATATTCATAATCTTCGTAATACGCAGATATATCGGCGCTACGGAGCCAGTACCGCGAATGTGACAATGCTCTTCCTATCAATTATTTCTCTTAAGACTAGTCATGCCTCTCAGCCATTTATTTATATTCAGTCCATCAGAACGAATTTTCATTGTGTTCATTTTCCAATGCAAAATTGTAAAGGAAAATGAACTTTAAATACATCATACCCTAGGAGTGCGTAAATATGTCATGCAAACGTACATTCGTACATTACGGTTCGGTAAGGTTCATTTTCCTTTACACATCAGTATAGAAAAATGAACACAACGAAACTTGTTCTGATGGACTGTGTATCCATATGCGGTTGGGGGGAGTAACCAGTCTTAAGCGAAATAATGGATAGGAAGAGCATTGTGGCATTCGGGGTTTTTGCTTCGCAGCGACGATATATCCCAAATATGAACTCCTGAAATATTTTGATTATTTCTGAAGATAGCTAACCCGCGAGTGGTCGTTAGCCGAAATGTAACGTGAGTGGTCGCGCGTGAGACTCTCTCTCACATTAAAATAAATATGACATTTTTCACAGTTTCGTGGGGCGTAAGCCTGAAATTTATTTCTGAAATGAAATGCAAGTTCTACCTTATATATTTTAGATAAATGAAATGAAATGGCGTATGGCTTTTAGTGCCGGGAGTGTCCGAGGACAAGTTCGACTCGACAGATGCAGGTTTTCCTATTTGACTCCCGTAGGCGACCTGCGCGGCGTAATGAGGATGAAATGATGACGAAGACGGCACATACACCCAGCCCCCGCGCCAGCGAAATTAAATAATTGAGGTTAAAATTCCCGACCCTGCCGGGAATCGAATCCGGGACACCTGTGGCCAAAGGCCAACACGCTAACCATTTAGCCATGGAGCCGAACATATTTTCGATAAAAATGAAATGATTAGCTGTTTATTAAAGACACAAATTACTACTTAAAATAACACATGCAATGCACATAAAAATAACTTCCGTCCTGAAGTTGTAAAAAATAAAATCTCACACATGCATTATATCTAGTAATATTTACGTACAAAGCAAGGTTTCTGAACACATTAACACTTTCAAAAACAAGAAGTGCTCATAATACAAATACTACCGCGTACAACAGGAGTAAGTTTCCCGCTCCACTTCAACATAACACCAACGTCATTGGTCGCGCGATGAGAGAAACTCTCACACAGCGCGCACGGACACATAGGAACCCCCGCCGGGCTGAGTGGCTCAGACGGTTAAGGCGCTGGCCTTCTGACCCCAACTTGGCAGGTTCGATCCTGGCTCAGTCCGGTGGTATTTGAAGGTGCTCAAATACGTCAGCCTCGTGTCGGTAGATTTACTGGCACGAAAAAGAACTCCTGCGGGACTAAATTACGGCACCTCGGCGTCTCCGAAAACCGTAAAAGAGTAGTTAGTGGGACGTAAAACAAATAACATTAACATAGGAACCTTTGTTCTGACTAAGGGAGGGGGTGCTTACCCTTCAAATGTGAATCGCTCTACTCACGACAGTTATAAACTCAGATAGAAGAGGGAACAGTCACCTCCCTTTCATCACTGTGAAGTAATATCATAATAAAAAATAATGTGAGAGACAATCTCATATAGCGACCACTCGCGGGTTAACATGTTGAGTAGGATATATTTGCCTCCGGTACAGACACCAAAGAAAAAATCATGACTCATTTTATGCACCACAGTTTCGGGCCGTGACAATGGCTTGTCGGCTGAACAAAAAAAAAAAAAAAAGGAACTACTGGAATGTCACAGCGCACGCTTTCTTAACAATTTTGACCGTCTTGGTATGCCATACTTCGCAAATTCCATTTCCCGTTCACTTCCAGCGGAAATAACTATACTCATACATTACCGAGTTTTCTTTTTTAATACGATCAACGTCTCTCCTTCAGAATACCAATGAAATGTTAATGTTCATTTATATTATGATCTAGAAAAGAGTCATCACCTTCCTTCACATGGGTATATGGAAACGCTTATATTCTGTTTTATTATAACGTCTTCAGAATTGTGTGCAGCAGTATTCTCTGGGGCGAGGAATTAAAATAACTTGGATGACCTGGAACTGGAAATAAAGCAATATCCTCAACTAATAAATGAAATAATTTGAATCAAATCAACATTCACTTCTATAAGTAAAAATTGATGTTAATATTGCGATAAGAAGGCAGAGTTTGAGGACTAATATAATTATTTTAGAACGCTGTACATCAGAACTCAGAACATTATTCTGTCAATCCTATGGATATGGATGGATTTGGAATTCTCCTTGCACTCCAATTTAGTTTTCACTGCCGGGCTGAGTGGCTCGGATGGTTGAGGCGCTGGCCTACTGACCTCAACTTGGCAGATTCCATCCTGGTTCGGTCCGGTGGTATTTGAAGGAGCTCAAATACGTCATTCTCGTGTCGGTAGATTTACTGGAACGTAAATGAACTCCTGTGGGACTAAATTCCGGCAACTCGGCGTCTCCGAAAACCGTAAAAGTAGCTAGTGGTACGTAAGGCCATTATTATTATTATTATTATTATTATTATTATTATTATTATTATTATTATTATTATTATTATTATGATTATTATGAGTGAATGGTCCTTTTCGGATACACGCGAAGCTTTATTTATGATTTCGTTTGCGAGGATCCAGGATGCTTTAATCTGTTCACTAAAGATCCTCTTCCTTTCTTCTGTCCACTTAATGTTATTATTATTATTATTATTATTATTATTATTATTATTATTATTATTATTATTATTATTATTATTATTGTTATTATTATTATTAATTTACACTGTTTGGTATTTAGTTCTCTTTCACACACTTTACCTCTCCAAAAAGTTTTTTCTCACGCTTTTACTTTCAAAGCAACTGTTGTAATTTTTGTTTTGTATTCTATTAATTAATATTCCTTAAAAATCTATTTACAACTTTGGTATTTATGCCTTAATTTTATAATAATGTGTGTTACAAATTCATGAATTTTCAAATAGTTGCCTGACTGATGGGTTGAGATATGAGGTATTTCTTATTATTGTAGTTACAATAATCTTCCTGAATACAAATTCAAAAGAAGAGAAATATATTAAAGAAAAATGCAAATGTATATCGTGTACGTTATAGGCGAATATGACAAAGAATAAGATGCTGAATTAAATTAATGCCAAAATATTGCATCAGCATCAAGATACCGTCAACTACGCATTAACAACTTCCTTTATTTTCATAACGAAAGTCTCTAAACACTTAATATAATGAAAAGCTACTTAGTAAGTGCTGTACAATGTGATAACGAATGCAGCCCGAACAGTTTTGGATGACAATGTTAATAGCAGGACACAGTAAAACAAATCGTCTTCCTATCACGGAGTCACATTTTTAATCCCACAATGTTCATACTAACATACAAAGAATGAGTTACACTAAATTTACACAGATCCCAATATAACACTTTATGTTTCATCGTGTGGAAGGTTTAAATGACAGTAACAGCAGTCAGCTGGCTGGACACTTCTCTGTTCCTGTAAGTGCTGTAACTGCTGCGCTGATATATTCCTTCTCTCATCCCTTCTTTCTTTCTTTCTTTCTTTCTTTCTTTCTTTCTTAGAGAATTGGAAAATATCTACCATTTGCCCTTGGTGTATGTCTCTGGTAAATAGGTGTGCAATGATCATCGAAACTGGGTTTGAATCATATCTAACCTTGGGCATTATATGCAAAAGATACGATGTGGGTTAGTTTCTACTTCCCAGACCATATATTGTGGTAGCTGTAATCCAGAATTAAAGATAGGAAGAAACCTCGTAGCCCATACGTGTAAATATCATGTTACAGCAAAGGAATGTTAAGTATTCGTAAATTCCTTGTAAACAAATGTGGTTCTTTTTTTTTTTTTTTTTACAATTTGCTTTACGTGGCATGAGACGCAGATAGGTCTTACGACGACGATGAGATGATAAACAGCTGGGAATGGAAAGGACGCTTCTGTGCCCTTAATTAAGATACAGCTCCAGCATTTGCCAGGTGTGAAAATGGGAAATCACGCAAAACCATCTTCAGGACTGTGGACAGTTGGGTTCGAATCCACTACCTCCCGAATTCAAGCTGATAGCTACGTGGACTAAACAGCACAACAACTTACTCAGTCTTCTTTATCATTGACAATTCCCTACTCCACCTCTTTTACCTATCTCTCTGTATCATTTCCAAACTACCGACTCGGTACTGTGGAGATTCGTTACAAATACTGTATGTGTTTTCATGTTGTGAAGAGAGAAGTTCTTTTGATTGAATACCATCACAAATGTGTTCCTATTTATGGTGGTCTCCCTGTATCATCTACCTTTTTAACAATACATCCATGGAGATGGCTGAGTGAGGTGATGTTTTCTTTTAAATAGAATATGGATGAGTCTATTCTCGCCTAACGAGGCGGTAGTTTTGTAAAAAAAAAAAAAAGTCAAGGAAATGACTAATATCTGGCCTTTCGTTTAGTTCTTTGACGAGGACAGGGAGTTTCATCTGAATCATGCATTCTGTGCTGACCCTTTCACACACTACCAAGGATGCCCTACTGCAATGTAGATAGGAACATCATCTTAGAGATTGGATAAAGTCCATCATTTCCGCTTCTCTTGAGTATGACACGTTTCGCATTATTCACGGCGTTATTCTTTGTTAGACAAGAAATTAAGGAATATAATTTTCTTGTTTTCGTCACAAATCACACCACATTTTGTAACAAGTAATTTCTTACAGATCTTTGAATGGCATCGTACACTCATTCCTTACTTAGGTCTTCCTACTTCTTTCAATGTTCAACCACGTAGAGGAGGAAACCCAACAGAATATTGCCCTTTCCCCCTTTGTAATCTTGGTGTAACTAATTCTTTATAGGATTAAGAATGTGACTCGACGATAGAAAGACGATTTGTTTTACTCTGTTCAAAACATTTGGGGTCACTCAGTTCAATTAAAATTTAGTAATGTTCGAAAGTTTCTTTATACCTGAATATTGTTGAGTGGGAATGGCTATGAATGGCTATGAAACGGTTTTGTAGAAACGTTAGTGTATATAGAAAAAGTAGATTGAAACTTCCGGTGTACCTAACAAACGGAAGATATTTTCAATTCACAACTTGTAAGATGTAATTTCCCGTGGGGGTTTTCTCACCTGTTCCCCTATCAGGCGTGTCCCAAGTGGCGGATATGGGGGCCCGCCGGACTTGTCTGGAGGGTCTGAGGGAAATAAAATACTCTCTCGCGGACCAAAAACAGGTATTGCCAGAAAACGCCTCGAGGCATTATGATTGTTCTAGCCCAAGCCAAGGCTTGGAAGTGGAAGCCTCGCCCACACATGCTGGAGAGGCATCCATGGTTCCTCCACATGGTTGGTACGGTGGTTCAGGTGAAGTGGTGCTGGTGATTGAGATTAAGGCTCACCGCGAGGTGTTGGACCCAGCACATCACTTTGCTCTACGTAGCCTGGACGAGCCGCGGGTTTAGAACGGGGTGAACCCAACCTAGGGGGAAACTCACGGCTGTGAACTCAGTCATGAGAATGCCAAGTGGAAACCACGTGAGTAGGCCTACTGAAGGGGGAACAAACCTGGCTAGGTTCCGGCCAGGAGCGGACCGCTGGATGGACGACTGAGGGGCGTGGTTTCAAACACTGAAGCCGCAAGACTCCAGAAGGTTCTTAAAACGGTACATATTAATCAAGTGGGAACACTGGAAAATCCCGATGGAACATACACTCAGGTGGGAAAGGAGATGCTGGAGCTATTGCTAGCTTGTAATTTTCCTGAGGGTGAGGAAGTAGAAGGGGAAGAAATGGTTGAAACAGAGGCCAGACAACGAAGAGCGAACTGGAACTGTGCCAACCGATTAATTAAGCCTAACCGTGTGAGGTGGATAATCAACACGTTTCAGCCCATAGAAGCTCCGGGGCCAGATGAGATACTCCCGATACTCCTGAAGGAAGGACGGGAGATAATCATCAAGGCCCTGACAGACCTTTTTAGAGCAAGCCTAGCTCTGGGGTACGTGCCGAAATCATGGTCTACAGACTTTCGCTTGGGGATAGTTTGCCCTTCCAGGCTTCTGTACAAATACCACTTTAGCCTTCATGCTAAAAGCAATGGAGAAGATACTGGATACATCCTTAAAACGGTGCAAATGAACTCCTTACATGAAAATCAGTTTGCATACAGACCTGGCAGATCCACTGAGACAGCACTCTATCATTTGCTTTGCAAACTAGGGGAAAGCCTAGAATACAAAGATATTACTCTGGCGGCATTTCTAGTCATAGAAGGGGCCTTCAGTAAATCAACCTACAACTCAATTATTTTTGTTGAAGAGAGTAGGGTGAGTAAGACTGTTGTAAAATGGGTTAGATCCATGTTATACGAGAGGAAAGTAAAAGCAACTCTGTTTGAAGAGACGATAACGGTTAGAGCCACCCAAGGTTGTGCGCAGGGAGGAGGCCTTTCTCCTCTTCTGTGGAACCTTGTGGTGAACAAATTCATAGCCATGCTCAACGAACAGGGATTTTATACACAAGGATACGCAGATAGTCTAGTTATTGTGGTAAGAGGTAAGGTGGTGATGATGAGTGACATCCAGGACCTCATGCAAAGAATCATTTAATCTTGTGGAGAACTGGTGCCGGGAAGAACAACTCACAGTCAACCCGAGCAAGATAACACTGGGCCGGGCTGAGTGGCTCAGACGGTTAAGGCGCTGGCCTTCTAACCCCAACTTGGCAGGTTTGATCCTGGCTCAGTCCAGTGGTATTTGAAGGTGCTCAAATACGACAGCCTCGTGTCGGTAGATTTACTGGCACGTAAAAGAACTCCTGCGGGACTAAATTCCGGCACTTCGTCGCCTCCGAAGACCGTAACAGTAGTTAGGTGGACGTAAAGCAAATAACATTATTATTATTATTATTATTATTATTATTATTATTATTATTATTATTATTATTATTATTATTATTATTAGATAACACTGGTCCCTATCACAAGAACGAAGAAATTAGAGGGGACGAGAACACTGAATCTCTTTGAGCAAGAAATCTATATGTAAGAACAAGTGTTACACTTAGGTTCCCCAAGGGCCCATTCTTGGACCTCTTTTATTCTTAATCTATATTAATGACATTTCTTCTCATCTGAATGACTGCAACTATTATCTTTATGCTGATGATCTTCAGATATACTCACACTTTAAAGTCCCCGACATTGACAAAGCAATCCACCATATGAACTTGACTTTAAATTCAATTAGCTCGTATGCTAAAGAGAACTGCCTATTAATTAACCCGAAGAAAACGCAAGCAATCATAATAGGACAATGTAGGCTTTTAAATACTCTAAACATCACACAACAGCCTAATCTCATGCTCTGTGGTGAAGCTATACCTTTTCAGAGGTCTGTAAAAAACTTAGGCGTTGTCATGAATGACACATTAAACTGGAATGACCATATAACAAGTGTCAGCAGAAAGGTATATGCATCTCTTCACCCCCTAAAAATTAAACAATCCATTCTTCCACACAGCATGAAAATAAAACTTATTCAAACTCTCATTTTTCCAATTATTTATTACTGTGATGTATTAACCGATGCAACTGCAGAACAAACTATGAAACTTCAAAGGGCAATGAACTCTTGCATACGATTTATATATTCTTTGAACTTTAGGACACACATTTTTCCTTATTATGAGAAGGTATCCTGGCTGAAAATCGATCAACTAAGAAATTTATATACTGCGACACTAATTTTTCGATTTCTGAACGACTTTACATCTGAATACCTATCCTCACATTTTAACTTCCTCTCATCTATCCATGGACATAAAACCAGATCGACTTCTACTCTTATGATACCGGTTAATCACTCAACTGTATACAGCCACTCTTTCCTAGTGTCTGGGGCAAGGCTATGGAATACACTCCCTGTCAGTATACGTAACAGCACTTCAATAGTCTCATTTAATCGGTCTTGTCGAGATTTCCTCTTAAATACGTCATCAGCTTGTATGAATGTTAGTGTGTATGAGTGCAAGTATGATTTAGAGCTATTGTTAGGTGATGTAGATAGGCTAGGTAATAATAATCATTAAAGATAACAATTATAATCTGTTGTAATATTACTCCATTAATTTAGGTAGTTCATAGAGACTGTTAATGTTACTTTTCCAAGTTATGTGACTATTTACTGCATGTTGTGGTTAAATGTAAGAGAGGGCTGTGATCCCTAACTTCGCCACATACAAAGGCATAAAATAAATAAATAATAAATAAATAATATTAGACAAAAGTTAACCTGTAATCCTCACACAGAAAGAAACATAACCCGAGCTACGAACATATTGTATGCATGCAAGAGGGCAATCGGGACAACATCTCGTCTAAAGCCGGCAATGGTAATGTGGATGTACACAATGATCATGCAGCATGACCTATGCAGCAATCATTTGGTGGATAAAGGCAAGTCAAGGAAAAGTCAGTAGCAAACTAAATAGCCTTCAGAGAATGGCATACATAGCCATAACTGAGGCAATGAAGACTACGCCGAAAGAAGCCTTGAATACCCTACTAGATCTCCCTCCATTAAGTAACTTTATAGAGGGACAGGCTAGAATGAGCTCATATCGATTATAGCAAAATGGATGCTGGAAGGCTCACTGTAAAATTAACAGAGTAATAACAGAGGAAGTTTTACACATGCCAGCTGATCATATGATTCCAAAGTATATTTTTGAGAAACCATTTTAAACCCTGATAACAAAAAAGGAAGAATGGGACATTAACAGATGAAAAACTGCTGGGGAAGATATTGTGTGGTGGACAGATGGCTCCAGGACTGAGAAGGGAAAAGGAGGAAGGATCAAAGGGGAAAGACCTGAGAGATCAATCCAAATGAGCCTAGGCAGACACACTACAGTTTTCCAAGCTGAAGTGATAGCCATCATTACATGCCTTGGGGAAAACCTGAAAATGAACTGTAGATATAAGAACATTTTCATATTTACAGACGGTCAAGCAGCCATTAAGGTACTTGAAGCTGTCCGGATTACATCCGAAATTGTTTGGTATTGTCATACACTTCTCCTGAAGCTTTCAAAGTGCAATATTGTTAAAATAATATGGGTACCTGGGCATGCAGGCATAGATGGTAATGAAAAACGCAGATTAACTGACAAGAAAAGGGTCAGAAACACCTTTTGTGAGCCCAGAAGCAGTATGTAGGATCCCCTGTAGACAAGCCCGACTTTACATAGGTAAATGCTTACAAAAGAAACAAATGGAAAACTGGAAAAATGCTCCAGAATGCACGTTTGCGAAATAACTAATAAAGAGCCCAAATAAGGAGCATACTAAGGAACTGCTGGAACTCAGCAGAGAAAATATAAAATGGGGAGTAGGACTGCTGACTCAACACTGTCATCTTAAAAAGCACTTACAAAGAATTGGAGTAATAAGAGACAATGTATGTAGGAATCGTAACGATGCCAGCTGAACACATACTCTTTGAATGTGAGGCGCTGGGAAGAATCAAAATCTCCACACTGGGATTACCTGGTGAAAAGAGAAAAAACACCCGAGAAGACCCAATAAGGAGGACCTGCAACTTTGTGAAGGGAGCAGGTAACTAGGTGGGAATGAAGGAAAACACGTGGTAGCAACAGATCTTCGAGGTCGACACTAAAAGGAAGTTTTTGAAGAGACCCCATGAATAAAGGAAGAGGAAGAGAAGCTGTAATTTTCATCAAGTCGCAGGTACATATTGCTTTGAAACACACAAGATGAATTTCCAATTTATTTTTACAATGAACTTGAAATTTACCTTAAAATAAAAGGAAACAGGATTCAACATGAAAATATAAACTTCTATAATTTACCTGTCAAACAGCATTCATTTCTGAACTTCAATGGCGAAAGTCGAATGAAGTGTAAAACTCAGAAATATTTAAGTATTTGACTTCACTCAGGGAATTTCTAACTCGTACATATTTCGATTTCAGTTAACCAGCTATCGTTTACACGTTTGGCTTATCTGTCAGGTATTAAATGTCTACATGTTACTGTATCACATAAACTGAAGGTAAGATCGAAATATTATCCAAAAGCACCTCAAAATTTAAACGTCTGTGTATCGTCGCTTCTGTGCCAAAACCACGATTGTGATAATGCTCATCCTATCCATTATTTTCCTTAAGACTGGTCATTCCTCCTAGTAACATATCGTCGGTTCACCGGTAAAACGTTGTATCCCACAATACTCTTCCTATCCATTATTCTCCTTAAGACTGGTCACGCCTCGCAGCCACATCTGGATACGCAGTCCATCAGAACAATGTCCGTTGTGTTCGTTTTCCTATGTCGACGATTAAACGAAAATGAACCTTACATGCATTGTACACTGGGAGTGCGTAAATACGTAATGCAAACGTACATTCCTACAGTACGGTACTGTAAGGTTCAGTTTCCTTCACACATGGGCATAGGAAAATGAACACAACAAAATTTGTTCTGATGGACTGCATATCCATACGTGGCTGGGAGGCGTGACCAGTCTTAAGGAGAATAAATGATAGGAAGAGCTTTGTGGAATACAATACTTTACCGGTCGAGCGACGATATGTATATGCAGTCCATCCGAACAATTTTCGTTGTGTTCATTCTCCTATGATGAAGTGTAAAGGAAAATGAACGTTAAATACATCATACTATAGGAGTGCGTAAACATGTCGTGCAGACATACATTCCTACAGTACGGATTTGACTCCTCAGCAACGATATATGATGAAGAAACAGGTGTAATGAATTCACTATATTTATAGTAAATATCGGTTCCAATGGCCATTTCAATGAATTATTATTCAAGGATATATTTAAAACATGAAAATAACATGAAGTTGTAAGTACTCGTCGAATAAATCTCAGGCTAGACAAATACTATTCTTGCGTATGTTACTAGAGGCGGTTATATGCTTAATTTTCCTTAATTTTCTGAACTTTACTTAGAGAAAAGGAACAAAATGAAATCTCAAGAGTATTTGAGTATTTTACTTCACTCGGGGATTTTATAACTACGTACACTGGAAGTTTCAGTCTGCATTTTCTATCTGCACAAACCTTTCCACAAACTCCCTTAAAAACCAAATTAGGTCTGTGTAGATGACAGTTGATCCAGAGATAATGCAGTTCAGTAATCAGTAACGGGACTGAAGATGCCATCATGTCGTAAATTATATTCGAATTAAATTTTTACTTTATACAGATATTGTCACAGGTATACATACATACATACATACATACATCATCATTATGCAATTCAGCATTCAGTCTGCAAGCCTCCGTGAATTTACTAAACGTCGCCACAATTCTCTATTTGCAACTAGTGCTGTGGCCTCACTTCGTTCTATAACTCTTATCTTTAAACCGTTAGAAACTGAGTCTAACCATCGTCATCTGGTCTCCCTCTACTTCTCTTACCCTCCGTAACAGAGTCCATTATTCTTCTAGGTCACCAATCCTCCTCCATTCGCCTCACTTACATTCATGGTTCATGGTGTGGGTTACTGTAGTCACGTCCTAGTTCGTGAACCATGGGCAACGGCTGAGTGGCCTAGTAAGTGGTCCTGAGAGTCGGGATACCAGTTGCTACGGAATGGGAGTGGGCATCTCGGACATATTCAGAGTCATGGCCTTCCTTGTACTCAGGCGGCTAGGACTATGCAATCCACCAGTGGTCCCTAACCCGTTAGAGCAGAGATCCTCACTTGACTATGTGTAATTAGGGTAGCATGCTGCTTCACGAATTTACCGACCTCAGAACATTTTAAGCGAGCCTTCCTTTTTTATTTCCTTGGCAATATTGTGTTCCGAGGATATATTCTTTAGAAGGAGCGAGTTGGCCGTGCGGTTAGGGGCATGTAGTTGTGAGTTCGCATCCGGGAGACAGTGGGTTCGAACCCCACTGTTGGCAGCCCTGAAGATGGTTTTCCGTGGTTTCCCATTTTCACATCAGGAAAATTCTGGGGCTGTACCTTAATTAAGGACACGGCCGCTTCCTTCGAATTCCTAGGCATTTCCTGTCCCATCCTTCACCCTTAATAAGAAATGTATTTATTTAGTGTTCGAGGACATCTTCGGCTCATCTGGTGCAAGCCTTTCTATTTGACGCCCATGGGTGACCTGTGCATATGTGTCTGATGACAATAGTGATGTAGAGAGACGTTGAAACACGGTGTCGGCACATAGCCTGCTCCTGTCGAATATTATCAAGGAGTCTGCTCAAGGCGAATCACCATCAAAAGCTGCATATGCCCTCAATCCACATGTTCACTGAAGGGAGGTCTGGAATTGAATCCATACTTTTGGCACTCAATATAGTGATTGTAAATTGTGTATTACCTCACCTCCTACCCTGCCAGCCAACATTCTGATCTTCTTTCGCCAACGGGACTCGAACCATGATGTCAGACCTTATAGACTTGACGCCTTCAGGGTCATGGCCCCTCAGGCTGGCTTTTAGTAGGACTTTCATGAATCTCTTACATGTTTTTTGTGACATCAATAAGTATTTACTGTATTACTGAATATACCATAGGAGACGTCTTTAAAAATGCATTAGTGTATTTCTAACCGTGATTTAGGTACTGCTTTCCCTGTAGAAAGACAACTGGACTGGTATGGGACACACATATTGTGCCACAAGGGTGGAATGATAATTTATAAAACCAAGTTACTGTAGACCAGCGAAGTCCCATATGGTAAAGAGCACAACATTATATAGAAGTCGTCTCTGAAATGGTTGTAGGGGTACGAACAAATATGACACAAAGACATCTGGGAGTGCATTTTTACAGAAAGTAAATTACTACAGTACCAGAATATCATGCGTTTCATCGTGATGTGATAGTACATAAGATGGTAGTGTTATGTATTTATCTCGTGTATCTTAGTACTAACCACCAAATGGGTTCAACACTCACGGCTTCACACTGTAAGGCAAGGTAGGGTGAAGTGCCGCACCGGTAGACTTGCCGCACCCCCTTCAATATGAAAGTTTGGCGCTGGATGTCACTATGTGTGCTGAGAGTAATTGAGTTAGCTCAGTACCAAAGGCTTCTATCAATTGAGTGCACGATTTTTCAATGCGTTGCTGGTTTTAACCATGGAAGCACAATATTTTCCTTGCGAAAGGTTTATGAACGTAAATTATTGTTTTGTTATCTGTGTTTTCTCAATTACCGGTATTGTGCATTTAGTAGTTTAATATACAGTACTGGAGGTTGTGAAGGTTCTGCATGAGGAGTTCGCCATTACTACATCAATTCAGCCTTGAAAGCAGGGTGCGGCATCTGTCCCATAGGTCTCCTAAGCGAGGATTTTGGGATATTCCATCGCTAAGGGGGTTAAAAAGGGAGTAAATTCTTTAAAGGAGCATATCTATAACTCAAAAACTTAAAAGTTTACAGACGTAAAAATTGGTGTTCAGGATCTCCTTTAAAAATAAAGAAACGTAATATTTTTACGAAAAACCCTTTAAGGGAGGTGAAAAAAGTAAAAGGGCTTGAATACCTCTTAGGAGGATACTTATATCAAAAACTTAAGAAGTTACAGACATGTAAATTGGCATTTGCAATCTTCTTTAAAAATAAATAACGTATTTTTTGTTTTTGGAGAATCAAATTAAGGGGGGGGTGAACAGCAGTGACAAAGGGGGTGAAATTATAAAAAGATTATATCTACAGTATATCACAGATAAGTAAATTGTTAAGACGTAAAAATAGGTACTTGGAATCTCCTGTAAAAGTAAAGAAATATAGATAATTTATTTTCGGAAAATCCACTTAAAGGGAACTGAAAAACTGGGTGAATTTTTAAAATGAGAATATCTACGGAACACCTCATAAAATTAACATGTTTCAAAAGTGAAAATTGGTATTTTTTTATCTTTATATTTTATAAATAAACATGTATTTTTAATTTTCGGAAAAGAACACTTAATGGTAGGGAAGTGGAAAAGGTCTTAAAATAAGGTTTGAACTCTTCTTATTAGGATAGTGATATCTCAAAAACTGAGGATGTTACGGATGTGAAAATTTGAATTTGGAATCGCCTTTAAAAAGAAACATGCATTTTGTAGGGAAAATCAGGTTGTGTGTGCGTTAAAAAGAATTTGAATCCTTTCTATGAGAATACATATATCTCAAAAAGTGAAGACGTTCAGTCATGATAATTGGTGTTTGGAAGCTTCTTTATAAATAAACACGTCCTTTTTGTTTTCGGAAAGTTCACTTAAGGTGGGAGAATGCTGGAAAGAAGTGAAGAAGATATTGAATTCTTTTTATGATGATACATATATCTCAAAAACTGAAGATGTTACAGACGTGAAAATTGGCATTTGGAATCTCCTTTAAAAATAAGGAGGCATGTACTTTTTGTTGTTGGAATATCCACTTAGGAGGGGGTGGGAGAAGGACTGATATAGGGGTTGAATTCTTTCTGTGGGGATACGTACATCTCAAAAGCTGGAGATGTTGCAGACGTGGGAATATGTAATTGGATCTCTTTTAAAAATAAGCATTTTTTGGACTTGAGGGAAGACTGTTTCTCACAGGTACAGTACTATGTCGAATGGTCATCTTAGCCCCAAAAGGCAATACAACAAACGTGGTTTACAAAGAGTTTCTGGGGTAAATGGAGCTAGTTATTCGGTGATTTTTTAACTTTAGGGATTTTCAGATAATGTCCTAGTACAGTACAGAGGAACGATTACTTTTAACAAATTACAAAATCCACGCAAGCGAGGCCGCGGGTAACTGCTAGTACAGTATAAAACTGTCTGCTCGTGTGCATATACGTCGCATACACAGTTACAATATGTTTATACGAATGTGCATCAGTATGTTGATAAAGTGTGAATGTATGCACGTGGATATCGTCGCTGCGTGAGCAGTACCACGTATCTGATAATCCGCTTCCTATCTATTATTTTTCTTAATACTGGTTACGCCTCCCAGCCACATATGAATATGCCATCCATCACAACAATTTTCGTTGTGTTCATTTTCCTATGTTGATGTGTATAGGAAAAGGAAATTTAAATGCATCATACTGTAAGAGTGCCTAAACACGTCATGCAAGCATAAATTCCTACAGTACGGGACGGTAAGGATCATTATCCTTTACATATAGGCGTAGGAAAATAAACACAAAGAAAACTGTTCAGATGGATTTCATATCCATATATGGCTGGGGATGTGACCAGTCTTAAGGAAAATAATGGATAGGAAGTAGATTATCAGATACGCGGTATTGCACCCGCAGTGGCTCTGTGTGTGTGTGTGTGTGTGTGTGTGTGTGTGTGTGTGCGTGCGTGCGTGTGTGTGTGTGTGTGTGTGTGTGTGTGTGTGTGTGTGTGTGTGTGTGTGTGTGGGGTTGGAAGGAAACGTGTTTTGCTTTTTCTTAAGGATTTGCTTCACGTCGTACCAACAGAGATAGGTCTTATGGCGACGATGCTATAGTAAAGGACTGGAAGTGAGAAGGAAGCATCCGCAGTCTTAACTAAAGTGCAGTTCTTGGCGTGAAAATGAGAAACCATGAGAAAAGCATACAAATGCTGTCTTTGCGGGTGGTACAAGGGACACTGATGTACAAATATTTTATAATTCCGTGCTCGTCATTTTTATGATGTCTTTGATATAAAATGTGATTATTTTCACTCTTGCGTAAGTGTAATAGATTTTCTTAAACGTTTTTGGCTAGCCATGCGTTATATAACTATATGTTCCTTTCACTGCATTGGCTATTATGGTTTACACACACGAAATAATTATATGATATATAGTGGTAATGTGTGAGACCATTCATTGAAATTGCTAGCGCAAATGAAGAAAAGTCTAAAATTTTAGATTCAGTGTTTCCGGGAGTATGAGAAGAAGATATATCATTTATTCAAAATCATGAGCGTTATAGGAATGCAATACTGCAGCTTACAGTAAACGAATAATGCTCTTCTTGAGGTTAATAGAAAAAATAATTTCTATTCAATTGTCTATGAGACACCTTTATAATTGGAAAACCAGCATTACAGCATCAGAAGCGAAGGTAAGCACTGCGAACATCAAACATATGGAAGGCCATGTATATAACAACAGGAAGACTGGGATTAGGGAATTAAATTATATTCTTATTTTCATCAGTGAAATATGTGATTCAACACCAACCATCAGGACTAGTAGAATAAACATCGCCTAATGTAGAATTATACGTGCTGCAGCACTCTCATACTAAGAAGTAGAACATATTCAGGATGAGTAACAATCATGTCATTCGTTTTACGTCCCCTCAACTACATCCACGGTTTTCCGAGACTTTAAGGTGCTGGAAATATTATCCTGAAGGAGTCCTCTTACGTTCCGACATCGGACTGACGTATCTGGACACCTGTAAATTCCACCTTGGAGAATGAAATACAGAACTCTTCCTACCGAGCCACTCAGTCCGATTCTGGATGAGAAAATGCTACTCGTTCTTTAGGTAGTCTCCTTTGTGTAACGTACGGCAAGGGTTTTCTTCTCCAAGAGGACGACAATGGCATGACCGGCTGACTTAAAGCTAGTTTAGATATTTCAGTTTTGGACAAGTCAGCAAAATCTCAATCAACGCAGAAAATATGCAGGCATTCATGATGAACAATTAACCTTTCAGGAAAGAAGAATTTCTAAGAGTGCATGTGACAGAATACTTGGTTGTTATTGGGAGGAAGACAAAATCTCGCCACTGATTCATGAGTTCTATTAGAATGAAAGTGATATACCTTCAAAGTAATTGCTCACCCATGGACAGGGAATACAGATGACGGTAACATTAGCATCATCCTCGTGGAAGAAATCCGCTTGAATCGAATCCACAATTTTGGTAACAGAACACTAACGGCCAACCGATTGAATCACTAATGCCGGTGTATTTTGTACACACACAATATCAGTCACTACTGACCTGCATTTAAGGCAGTCGCCCGGGTGGCAAATTCCCTGTCTGTTGTTTTCCTAGCCTTTTCTTAAATGATTGCAAAGAAATTGGAAATTTATTGAACATCTCTCTTGGTAAGTTATTCCAATCCCTAACTCCCCTACCTATAAACGAATATTTGTCCCAATTTGTCATCTTAAATCCCAACTTCATCTCCATATTGTGATCTTTCCTACTTTTAAAGACACTACTCAAACTTATTTGTCTACTGATGTCATTCCACGCCCTCTTTCCACTGACAGCTCGGGACATACCACTTACTCGAGCAGCTCGTCTCCTTTGTCCCAAGTCTTCCCCGCCAAAACTTTGTAACATTTTCTCAATACTACTCTTTTGTCGGAAATCACACAGAACAAATCGAGCTGCTTTTCTTTGGATTTGATCCAGTTTTCAAATCAAGTAATACTGGTGAGGGTCCCATACACTGGAACCATATTCTAGTTGGGGTCTTACCAGAGACTTATATGCCCTCTCATTTACATCCTTACCACAACCCATAAATATCCTCATCACCACGTGTGGAGATGTGTACCCTTTATTTACAATCCCATTTATGTGATTACCCCAATGAAGATCTTTCCTTTATTAACACACTAGCAAGACACCCGTGCTTCGCTGCGGTATTATACTGAAATTTATAATTAAATGCTTTTATATATAATCCTCCGAAATTCGCGATCTGACTCGTTTTCTGAGAGAATCCGCCAAAATTCGCGATCTGACTCGTTTTCTGAGAGATTACGGCAAAGTTCCTCATATTTTTCAATCTTTCTTTCCAGCATTCGATTTCGTACTTCCCGAGGTAGGTCCAGGTATTCCACGCGGTCAGTTCGGCCCCTAAATCTTTGCCATCTTTTCCTATAAGCATTTTTAGTATGGATCAAATCCTGAAGGAGATCCGGCGTGGTGTCGTCTTGGGTGCCTTGGCGGTACTGAACCCGCGGCTTGACTGTATTCGTAGTCATTAACAGGCCAGGACCCGTTTCCAGCGCGGTCCGTACAATTTGACGACGGTCCAGACCATTATTATCATTATTATTATTATTATTATTATTATTATTATTATTATTATTATTATTATTATTATTATTAGATGTTCTGGACCCCACAGCGGTAAATTACATCTGCTACCATTGTCATTGTTGACATAGTGACCAGCACCATTGTCGCGCGTAGGCAAGTGTGCGGGATTTCTGGCGGTACGAATGACATACTTCCGTGCATTATTGACCTTATTATAGAGGTGAGTAATTTGACGGTCAATCTCATTCCTATCGTTTATAACCGGGCGAGTTGGCCGTGCGTGTAGAGGCGCGCAGCTGTGAGCTTGCATCCGGGAGGTAGTAGGTCCGAATCCCACTATCGGCAGCCCTGAAAATGGTTTTCCGTGGTTTCCCATTTTCACACCAGGAAAATGCTGGGGCTGTACCTTAATTAAGGCCACGGCCGCTTCCTTCCAACTCCTAGGCCTTTCCTATCCCATCGTCGCCATAAGACCTATCTGTGTCGGTGCGACGTAAAGCCCCTAGCAAGAAAATAGCCTATCGTTTATTTCAAATGTGTTTAAATTTTTATTTACATGCCAGGAGAGTCTACTGTAATCTAAGAATGTACTCCGAAGGAAAAGATGGCTGTTGAAATCGAACCCAGGACAGATTAAAAATGATCGGTTTATGATCAGAATAAGTACATCGAAAATCTACAGCCTGTTTCCAGTCATTCGACAGGGTCAGGAATGGAATGAATAAATCCCCATCTAACGGCGACAATAGGAATTGTGCCGGCTGCCGAAGCACTCCTCTGGGGCAATAAGCGATGAATGACAAAAGAAAATAAATATTGGACAGTATTGCTGGAATGAATGATGACAGGGAAAACCGGAGTATCCGGAGAATAACCTGCCCCGCCTCCGATTTGTCCAGCACGAATATCACATGTAGTGATCGGGATTTGAACCACGGAACCCAGCTGTGAGAGGCCGGCGCGCTGCCGAGTGAGCAACGGAGGCTCCTTATAAGTACATTATGAACAGTAAAATCAATTGGTCTCACCTCTTTTTACACACCACCGCAGTTAAGTTTATTTACCCCCCCTCCCAAGGAAAAATTAAAAGAAGGCGTGCTTCTTTATGTTTAAAAGAGATTCCAAACACCAATTTTCACGTCTATTATCTTCAGTTTTGAGATAAAAGTATCCCCATACAAATAATTCACCTTTTTTTTTCACTTCCTTTCACCCCCCTCCGCGCGAGTGAATTTTCCGGCAAAAAATACTTGTTTCTTTAATAGTAAATGATCTTCTAAATACCAATTATCACGACTCTTAACTTCTTCAGTTTTTGATTTGTGTGTCCTCATGAAAGGAATTCAACTCCTTTTCACTCCCGCCGCCCAAGATTGTTTCCCCTTCAAAACGCGTTTTTCTTTTTTTATAGAGAGCCAAATACCAATTTTCACGTCTGTAACAACTGTAGTTTTTATTAGATGTATGTATTAAGTCAATTCATTTTTCAATTCTTTCACCCCCCCCCCCCCTTCATTGGATTTTCCGAAAATACGTGTTTCTTTACTTTTAAAACAGATTCCAAATATCAAATTTCACGTCTGTAACATCTTCATTTTTGAGATATCAGTAGCCTAATTAAAAGAAATCGACACCATTTTCAGTCACTTTTACACATACACACCCTTCCACCCAAGTGGTATTTCCGAAAACCCCTCCTATTGGGATTTACAGAAAACAAAAACATACGTGTTTCTTTATTTTTAAAGGAGATTCTAAATAACAAATTTTACACCTATAAACTTTAAAAGTTTTGAGATATAGATATACTCATTTTAAAAATTCACCCTCCTTTCACCCCCCCCCCATTAATTGGATTTTCCAAAAACAAAAGAATGCGTGCTTCTTAATTTTTAAAGGAGATTCCAAACACCAGTTTTCAGGTCTGTAATATCGTCAGTTTCTGAGATATAAGTATCCTCATTAAAGGCATTCAACCCATTTTTCACCCCTTTTCACCCCTCCTATTGGGATTTTCCGAAAACAAAAAATACGTGTTTCTTTATTTTTAATAAAGATTCTAAATGCCTATTTTTACATCTGTAAACTTTAACAGTTTTGAGATATAGATGAACTGTTTTTAAAAATTCACCCCCCTTTTCACCGTCCCATTAATTGTATTTTTCAAAAACAAAAAAAGTACGTGTTTCTTTATTTTTAAAAGAGATCAAAAGTACCAATTTTCAGGTCTGTAATATCTTCAGTTTCTGAGATATAAGTACCGGTATTCTGATTAAAGGCATTCAACCCCTTTTTCACCGTTTTTCACCCCTCCTATTAGGATTTGCTGAAAACAAAAAATACGTGTTTCCTTATTTTTAAAGGAGATTCTAAATACCAATTTTTACATCTGTAAACTTTCAAAGTTTTGAGATATAGATACACTCATTTTAAAATTTCACCCCCCTTTTCACCCCCTTAGCAGAGGAATATCCAAAAATCCTCTTTTAGCGAGCACCTACATCTTAATATGAATCTATGCCCAAAATTTCATTTCTTTATGTCCAGTAGTTTTGGCTCGGCGATGATGAATCCGTCAGTCAGTCAGGACAAGTTATTTTATTTACCGGGTGGTACAGCTGCCCCTATTTTTTCCCGAATATATGCAACCAGCTAGGACGTAAATGCCTCTTAGTCCCATCTTGCGCAACACCTTACAGCAATGTTATGTGCAGTTAACCCGATGTAGACTTCTCCGCACAATGGAAAAATGGTACAAGAGGCTGTAAGTGAGGTCCATCTCAAAAACACTGTACCATTTTATGTAGAGCGGTGTCCAATACTCTACAAATTTTTACGAAATGTTACTATACTGTACAAACCATAAACACGCCTATAGCTGTCGGTAGAGAATTGCGCACCTGATTGGTCCAAGAGGCCATTTTCTTTTGATAGAAAGGGCGGTCGTGGTATCATAGAAAACGTGATAGGGAAAGACCAATTACAGACATGTCAATGCACCACCATTTTGTACAGTCTCATCAATTCGAAATTGATAGAAACGTGTTTTGCACTGTAGTTTATAATCTGTGGCACGCAAATGCTGTACAGCAGATGTGATAGCTTACGCCATGTAATTACTACCGTTACAGCGATCAAAAAAGGCATAAAACGGGACCATAAGGCTGTAACTCATCAGTAACTTGTTGAAGCGGGAACTTCCGCTCTCCTCGTGAATACAGAGTTACAAGGATGGCGCTTGTACGTTGGAAATAGCTGCGCGGAATTACATATGGAAGACGTACCTCGATAAGTTACTTGAAGCAGGAAGGGTTCCAACCATTCTTGAGTCATGCATTTTTAAATGTCATTTCGTATTCGCCTAGGCATCGTTTACGAAGACCTTTCTGAAGTCTCCGATATTCTTCTACGGAAGTTATAATAAACAGGTATCATAAATATCGCCACATACGCACCGATTGTGAATACCACCTGAAACACAACGCTGGACTCATTCAAGCAAGTAACGCGTAGAAAATGGTTGCAACTATCTGGGCGTAAGAGAGACGCGATTCTTTAGTTCACTGTGGTATTTGCACATTCGAGTTCAGAACTTTTAACATCAACGATCAGTATCGAAGCGATAGCCTAGGTAATTCCATTAGTACAGAGCTACGAGATCAATTTATTTGTCGCCTGCAGTGGCTACATGGCGCCAATCGCAGCGAGCATACGATATGTTAGCAGGCATTTAGAGTTCGAATCTAGTTACGACCTTTTCAACTTTATTTTTATATTATACTTGTAAGGCCATTCGTAATAAATATTTAACGTTCTTAAGTCTCAAAAGTAATTTGCCACCTTTACAAAGAAAGCATACATACGAAAGGAATAATAACATGCGACTTCCATATGGCAAACGACTACAGGGAATGAAGCGCAGTGCACGTGTTGTCAACATTCTGACCCACCCATTCAACCAAGCAACTGCGCACGTTCGACTCGAAGACCAACTAACAGCGGTCTACACTTCATACGGAGGGCACATGAAACAGCTTATCGTAATTCTAGCAGCAACGTGTGAGGACGTACTGTACGGTTAGCACGAAAGCAAACATTATGTATTCACGGGATGATTATGTGAATATGGTACTACTTTATGGAGAAGCAAGGCAAAATGCACGGGAAGCCAGACGCTTGTATCAAGAAAGATTTCCTGGACGAAGGCTGCCAACTGCAGATGCATTTCGACGTGTTGAAAAACGGTTGCGTGCAACGGGGTCATTTCATACATTACCCCCCGTTCGGGATGCTCCAGTGGCGTCTGGAAATAACGACGAAGCTGTTCAAAATGCAATCGCAAACAACCCGCACACAAGCTCATGGGCCATAGGAAATGAACTGAACATCAGTCATGTATCTGTACTGCGAATATTGCACCGCCATAAATTCCACCCTTTCCATCAACAGCTGCACCAGGAACTTCACGGAGATGACTTTCCAAAACGGATAGAATTTTCGCAATGGATATTACAAAGAGTTGAAGCTGATGCGAATTTCTAAATGGACATTCTCTTTAGTGATGAATCCAGATTTCACAACAACGGAACTATTAATCGTCACAACTTCCATTACTGGAGCGTTGAAAATCCGCACTGGATCAGGGGAGCTCGATTTCAGGTACAATGGGGTGTCAACGTGTGGTGCGGGATACTAGGTGACAAGATAATTGGACCATATTTCTTCGAAGGAAACCTCACGGGACGACGCTATCTAGAGTTTCTTCGTGAGTACCTCCCACTCTTATTGGAGGATGTGCCCCTTATGACACGGTTACGGATGTGGTTCCAGTAGGATGGAGCTCCCCCACACTGGTCGTTGGCAGTACGGAACCACTTGCATAGGACATATCCTGGACGATGGATTTAACGAGGGGGTCCGGTCACATGGCCGGCTAGATCACCTGACCTTACTCCACTCGACTTTTTCCTCTGGGGTTATTTAAAGAAAAGAGTCTATGAGCAGGAGCCTGAGAGCCCGAATCATTTACGGCGGCTCATCACGGAAGCCTGCAGGCAGATTCCACCACATATGTTGCAGCAAGCAAGAATGTCTCTCCTCCACCGTGCTCAGATGTGCATTAACGAAGCAGGCGGTCATTTTGAACATTTGCTTCATTAATCGAATGGCCATGCATAAGCCCATCGCACCGCTGTCGGTACAATCTCACTTTATTGCAAATAGCTCTCTTAAGAGCCCCTTAAAAAACAAACATAGCTGAGTACCTGCAATATGAGAACTGATCATGATTTAGATTTGTCGTCAACAACACGACTCTCACGAACATCAACAACGCAATAAAAATATTCGTCGTACACACGACTCGAGCCGCCTACTAACCAACACCAGTACTCTCCTCTAACTTTTAGCAAGCTCGGCTATCACGAGTTACTGTTTAGCGCTGTTGTGTTGCTGCTACTTCTAGTCATTCACCAATAATATTCTCTGTACAGGACGTTTCTGCGACACATAATTTGCACGATTCTTTACCATCAATCGGTATTTTATCATTAATGCTGATTTGCTTGACACGAATAAACGAATTATGGAAAGCGTTGTAAGAGCAGACAATGTAGTGAGTAGTCAAGGTCAATATTTTTAGGTTCGACTATAATCCGCGGGTTGCATAAAACTGCGTGAATAGGGGCAGCTGTACCACCCGGTATATAGATAGGTACTTCAAGTGATTCCCGAAAGGAACTTCCATCCCATCAACGCAGTAATTAAAACTGAGAGGACTTTTCCTATTTGTGAAACTCAGAACCTCACAACTCACAACCCTGTTTATCACCATACCATTGCCTGTTGTCCGTCTCACAACATCATCGAGGTCATTTTGCAGTTTCTCACAAACATGTAACTTGTTTATTACTCTATACAGAATAACATCATCCGCAAAAAAGCGTTATCTCTGATTCCACTTATTTACTGATATCATTTATATATATATACATAAGAAAACACAAACATCCAATAATACTGCCTTGAGAAATTCACCTCATAATTATAACAGGGTCAGATAAGGCTTCGCCCATTCTAATTCCCTCAGATCTATTTCCTAAAAGTATAGCCACTCATTCATTCACTCTTTCGTCTAGTCAAATTCCACTCCT